>NC_057713.1:128703184-128710624 GCF_004010195.1 Chiloscyllium plagiosum
GCCTTCAGTCCTAATGAGCGTCGATTTTCCTGCTCCTCGGATGCTGCCTGTCTGGCTGTGCTTTTCCAGTACCACTCTAGTCTGGACTCTGATTTCCAGCATCTGCAGTCCTCACTTTTGCCACATTATTTCAAAGACTGCTGTTATTTATTACTCAAGCATATTGCTGTGGGTCTGGAGTAATTCATAGAATCATAGAAACATAGAATCCCTACGGTGTGGAAAGAGGCCATTTGGTCCAACAAGTCCGCATCGCCTCTCCAAAGAGAATCCCACCCAGACCCATTTCCCCATCCTATTACGCTACATTTCCAGAGTTAAAACGTGTGGTGCCAGAAAAGCACAGCTGGTCAGACAGCATCCGAGGAGTCGACGTTTCCAGCATAAGCTCTTCATCAGGAATGTGGGGGTGGGAGGCAGGCCCATGGAGGTTCAGAGATAAATGGGAGAGGGGGTAGGGCTGGGGGGAAGGAAGCTAAGAATCGATAGGTAGATGAAGTTGGGGGTGATGGTGATAGGTCAGAGTGGAGGGTGGAGCGGATTGGTGGGAAGGAAGCTGGACAGGTTAGGATAGTTCAAGAGGGCAATGCCAAGTTGGACCTATCACCATTGCCCCCACCTTCATCTATCTTTCGCATTGCCAGCTACTTCCCCCCAGCATCATCCCCTTCCCATTAAGCTCTCAACTCCCTTGACCCCCTCCCCCAGTTCCTAATGAAGATCTTATGCTTGAAACATCGACTCTCCTGCTCCTCAGATACTTCCAGCACCACACTTTTTGACTCTGATCTCCAGCAGCTGCAGTCCTCACTTTCTCCTACTCTATTTTTCCCCTGACTAATGCACCTAACTTATATGTTCCTGAACACTATTGGCAATTTAGCATGGCCAATTCACCTAATATACACATCTTTGGATTGTTGGAGGAAACCGGAGTACCCGGAGGAAACCCACACAGACATGGGAAGAATGTGCAAACTCCACACAGACGGTTGCCCAAGGCTGGAATTGTACCTAGGTCCCTGGTGCAGCAATGCTAACCACTGAGCCACCGTGCTGTAATTGTAGGCCAAACTGGATAAGGATGGAAGATTTCATCTCCTGAAAGACATTTAACTAGCTCAGATTGGGAGTTTCAAGGTCACCCACCATCACAAAGACTTCTTTTTTAATCCCAGACTTATTAAATAATTGAATTTAAACTTTCACGAATGCCATGGTGGGATCCAGTTGGTAAGTAGCTTGATACCATTCCTTTTATCATTTCATCCAACAAACTATTTGCGATAGAATTTTGAGGCTATATACTTCGTAACATATAAATGTGTTGCTTATTTAATAACTGTTGTCAAATTGGTATGTACTGCATTTTTAATACAGTCATCATCTCACATTTGAACAGATCTGAAAGATGATCAAGAGGACAAACATAACCATTTTGAACAAAATGATACAGTGCTTGAGCCAATCACATGTAATAGGCAACTGAACAATTCAGGAGTCTTGTTTTGGCTTTTCTTCTGGCTGGGATTATTACACTTTAGCCCCACCAAGTGAAATAAAAATACATTACAGAGAAAATAAACCTCCCATTTGTCAATCCCTTATTCTATTAAAATCTATTTTAGGTCTGAAATGGTTACTCATGCTGTAAATGATTTGCCACGTTTGAAAAGGCTTTATTATGAGCCTATATCCTGTCAGAGATTCAAGTTTTATTTAAATAGGTTTATTTTATTACTTAAATGAGTCAATTTACTGTGGTATTGCCATGCTAAATCCTTATGGCTGCTATGGTCACTCTTAATTTTTGTTGCTACCTCTGTGCTTCCCATCAGACCTTCTAATTTCTCTTTCTCTTTCAGTCCTTTGTGACTCTTTTCTCCTTATCTTCTTGCCTCCTGCAGCTGTCTTTTTCTTTATAAGGGAAATGTGATGAGCAGAATCGAATGGTGTAATGAGGGATGGAACATGTAAGAAAAATATAGCACACTGTGACTCTCATCTTGTTCTCTCACCCTGCTTCGTCAATCATCCATTTTAAAAAATCTTTTCCGAGGGATTTGGGTGTCACTGCCACGGCGAGCATTTGTTACCGGAGGTGGTGGTGATAAGTCACTTTCTTGAACGACTGTAGTCCATCTAATGTAGGTCCTGCCACAGTGCCACTCAGAAGGGACTTCCAGGATTTTAGTAAAGGAATTGCCAGTAAAGGAATAGCAATCTTGTTTCAAATTAGGATCATACGTGGCTTGGAGGGAAACTCGTAGGTGGTGGCAGGGATGGAAATTGCAGAGATAGAAATCGCAGGGATGGAAATCACAGGGATGGAAATTGCAGGTCTCCAGTGTAGTATTGGAACAAAGTTAGACAAGTGGACCTCATGGAATATTTAATTTCTATGATTGGGGTCATTAATCTGATTCAATCAGGGAGCCCCGGCTGGCAGATATAAGCAGGAGTGTCGGGGTTCTGCTCACTCTAGGAGCCAGCTATGAGCTAGCTGGGTCAGTGTAATGTACTGCACACATGTAAATAAAAGGTGACTTAGTGATGGGAGATCGGTTTTTGTAGAGTTATTTCATTCAGCACTGGTCCTGGAGTGGGGCTTAGAACCCAGGATGTCCTCCCCTTTCCAGCATCCCCACCCCCAATGTAAGCAAAGCAGGGCCCCTTACAGAACTGTTTATTGGGCCCCAATGTACTCCATTGCCCTGGGTGGCTGTTCTCTGATGTAGCTACTTCATTTGTTCTTCTATTTGGAGGTGTTCATGGATTTAGAAGGTGTTGTTCATAGAATCTTGCTATGCATCTTGTTTTATTTTTATTTATATATGGGATAATGGCAATGCTGACTCGACCAGCAATTACTGCCTATCCCCTATTGAACAGATAAGAGCCAACATATGGATGTCAGACCAGGTAAGGATGGCAATTTCCTTCCCTAAAGGATGTTAGTAAACCAAAGAGGGTTTTCCAACAATCAGCAATGATTGTCTTCACTAAACTCTTAATTCCAGATCCTTATTGAATCTAAAAACCGAATGAGCTTTCCAGCAGAAGCAATAACAGAAATTGTTGGAAAAGCTCAGCAGGCTTGGCAACATCTGTGGAGAGAAATCAGAGTCAGCGTTTCGGGTTCCTCAGAACCGATGGTGGCTAGGAAGATCACAGAGTAGAAAACCTGTGGAAAATACACCAACTGCTGTCCTGAAGTGTCTGAGATGTGGAGGACAAGGCAAGTAAATAGGAGGAAAGCTGAACAGGGGGTGTACAATGTTACAATTGGAGGAGAGTGGGACATTTTAAAAATGCTGGCAATATAGAATACAATGAAGAAGCAGGGAAAGTCTGAAACCAAAACAGATTCAAGAAGTAGAAACACCACAAAAAGAAATCACATTTCTGGAGGATGTCAATGCTTATGGAACTTAAAGGGCAACCTGGAAGAAACTTACACAATTATGATTGGCATGGATAGAATGGAAAGTATGAGGCTTTTCCCAGGGTGAGGCATCAATTACTAGGGGACACAGCTTCAAGCTGATGGTGGAGATGTTTAAAAGAGATGTGTGAAGCACATGTTTCACACAAAAAGGTGCTGAGTGCTTGGAACGCACTGCCAGAGGAGGTGATGGAAGCAGACACACTAGCAGCATTCAAAAAGCACCTGGATGAATACGTGAATAAGAAGGGAATAGAGGGATACAGATCCTGTAAGTGAAGACAGTTTTAATATGGAAGGGCAAAATATATTGGCACAGGCTTAGGGGGCCAAAGGGCCTGTTCCTGTGTTGTACTGGTCTTTGTTCTTTGTTCTTAAATACTGGAGTCTTAAACTGGAAGACGATAAGCAAATCTCAAAGTTTTAACTAGATATCATGGTGAGTATTTCAGTGTTAGCAGACCAACCAAACAGCATCTTCATCTCATGTTGTATAAAGTGGAGTGTCTTTCTTTTATCAAGTCTTTTTCTTGTATCCTGGTTCTCATGAGTACAGTATGAAAATCTTTTAGTCTCCGTTCAGCAATGTTTAAGACCATGACCTCTGTGCATTGACTCTCCTGTATATAAAGCAAATAACCAAATGCAGTCCAGATTGAGGTAAATGAGGCTTGAATCAATATCTGTTTCTGTGAAGGGGAAGTACCAAATAATGGCATACTGTCAAAAACACCAGTGAATGCTGCAGACTTAGCCTTCATAAAAGATACTGAAGCCTCCACATCAGAAATCATCAAAGGTTTTCTGGATACTGAAAAAAAGCTTCAAGGATCGAGAATCAGGAGAAAATGTTGTAAGTATATCTGCACAGAAAAATACTGTTTGGAAAGCTGGCCAGATTAAACATCAAATAGTACCATACTTTGTTAGAGACAAAAAAACTTCAGATGCTGGAAAACAAGGTAGATAAGCAGGAGGCTGGAAGCCAGGCAGCATCAGGAGGTGGAGAAATCAACGTTTCAGGTGTAGCCCTTCTTCAGGACTATGGGTGGTGTAAGAGGAGCTGCAGATAAAGAAGGTGGGGGTGGGGGGAGCAGAGTGGTGAGGTAGGGTGAGTTTGTTTCATTATGTGGTCAAGGAGCTGGAGGGCTGAAGAGGTCACAGCAATACCGTACTTTGAGCAGTGTAGATATCTCATCAACAACTTGCTAGTCTTCAAAGTGAGATCAGTATTGCCAAAAGCTCTCAGACTTCAAATTCTTCAGTGAATTTATCAAGATCATTTGTGCATTACAAAATATGATGCAAGAGTCCAACAATTAGTATGATGGCCAGGAATTCTAACATTTCCCTACCATTGATATCAAACCAACAGGTCTGTATTTCTCCATTGTCGTTCTCCCTCCTTTCTTAAATTATGATACATTCTAGTCCGCAAGAACTTTTTCAGAAGCTATGCAATTCATAGAAGCATAGAATTGTATGCTTCACAGAGGCCTTACAGCTCATCCAATCTGTACTGCCAAAAATATACTTCTATCTTCACTAGTCCCACTTTCTCTAGGTCGACCTATAGTCTTGAGTGTTATGACACTTCTTTTTTTTATAGATATTTTTATTAGAAATTTAACATTTTTACAAGTTTACAAAAATAAACAAAACTCTCAAGTACAAACATTGATATACAATTAAATCTTAAATATATAATCACCAAAATTTAACAAAAGAAAAATACCGAGAAAGAAAAAAAAAACTCAACTAACTACTAATCTAACCTACAAATAACTAGAGTGTATATTTAAGTCTCTTACATTATTCAAATAAGAGAAAGAGAAAAAAAAAACAAAAAAACAACGGATAACATAGAAATTGGGTAGTGAGATACATGCTCGGAATGTGTTAACATCAAATGTAACAAAACCCGTATTCGTGCGGGATTCCTCTCCCAAGGGGCCCCGGACCAGCCAGGTTCGCCATCTCAATTTTGTTAAATTTTGGTGATTATATATTTAAGATTTAATTGTATATCAATGTTTGTACTTGAGAGTTTTGTTTATTTTTGTAAACTTGTAAAAATGTTAAATTTCTAATAAAAATATCTATAAAAAAAAGAAGTGTCATAACACTCAAATAAAAGCCCTTGTTAGGATAGCCGAAATATCTGTATTCATATAATTCAAGAAGGGCTGCCATATTTTATGAAATAATTCGGTCTTTCGGTGCACCATATTTGTAAGGAAGTCAAGGGGAATACATTCCATAATTAATCTGTGCCAATTTGAAAATCCAGGGGGGACCTCAGCCACCCAGTTTACCAAAATAATTTTCCTTGCACAGAAAGAGAGAATAGAAAATAGTCTCTTCCCGTGTATATCCAGGGAGGGAAAGTTCGATAAGCCCAAAAGGAGAGATACGGGATCCACTTTAATTTCCGTTCCTAAAATTTCTGTCACTTGTTACTTTAGTCCAATATCTACAGATCTTATGACAGGTCCATAGGCAAAGTACAAGAGTGCCCACCTCTATTTTACATTTGGGACACATTGGAGATGCTCCTGCCTTAAATTTTGCCAACCGATCCGGTGCCATATGGGCCCTATGAAGTATCTTCAGCTGGATAGCCTGAGTTCTGTTACAGATGGTGATTCTTCTGGCGTTTTCCCAAATGTCATTCCATGTTTCTATAGAGATTTCTAGTCCCAATTCCTGATTCCATGTTTTAAGCAGATTATCCATATCTCCCAATACTTCATCATGTAGTAAATGATAGTACTGATGGACGATACCCCCATTGGTCGTAGTACTCTACATTCTCTATCTGATTTATAAAGACTATCTAATAATGTAGTCTTCTTCTGTATATAGTCTCGAATTTGGAAGTATCGATAGAGGTCTCCATTAGGTAATCCGAATTTCTGACGCAGCTGTTCAAAAGACATCAGGACCCCATCTTTAAATAGGTCCCCTAGATATGAGATACCTCTGGATCTCCAGAGTTTAAAAGTGGCATCTGTAAACCCGTTTGGAATCGCCATGCTCCCACTATCGGCGCATAGGGGGATGTTTTATGTGAGTTGCCCTCATTTTGCCGCATTATATTCCAAGCTTTAACGTGTTTAGTATTATAAGGTTTTTACAGTGATCCGTAATGATTTTCCTCTTGTCTGAAAATAAAAGGTTAATAAGTGGGCATTTTACTTGAGAGGCCTCGATATCCAGCCAGATTGATTGCGGGTCAGACAAGACCCAATCAGCTATGTAACTTAATAGGGAACTAAATTGATATTTCCTAAAATCTGGGAAGTCCAGTCCTCCCCTTGCCTGTGGCAGCTGTAGCTTCTTCAGCTTAATGAGGGGCTGTCTATGATTCCAGATAAAGGAACCCAACCAGCCATATAATTTACGTAGCGCCAGCCTCGGCAGCGTCACCGGAAGCATTCTCATAGGATATAGGAGACGGGGCTGGACATTCATTTTGCTTAGTGCTATTCTACCCAGCCAGGAAATTGGAAGGTCTCCCCATCGCTGGAGGTCCTGCCTTATCCTTTCCAGTAAATGCACAAAGTTAGCCTTGTACAACTGACCAAATACTGGGGTAATAAAAATACCTAAATATAAGAAACCCTCCAGGAACCAACGAAAGGGAAAATGGGATCCGTCCATTAAGTGGGGTATCATAGCAAGGCCACCCATTGACATAGCCTCCGATTTTGAGAAATTAATTTTATAAACTGAGAATGCGCTAAATGTATTAATAACTTGGATTAAGTGAGGTATGGACATCAGAGGATTACTGAGGAAAAGAAGATCATCATCTGCATAAAGGGTAATTTTATGTTTACCTGTACCAATCCTTGGGGCAGTTATATTAGGATCAGCCCGTATAGCTTCTGCTAGTGGTTCAATTATTAGTGTAAATAACAATGGCGAGAGAGGACATCCCTGACAGCAGCCCCTACCCACACTGAAGCTATCCGAACCTAATCCATTGGTAA
>NC_057713.1:128719259-128846521 GCF_004010195.1 Chiloscyllium plagiosum
ATAGGCCGCCCTCTTCCCTTTAACAAGGGATTCCAATTCCTTATTAAACCACGGCTCCCTCGCACGACCCTTTCCTACCTGCCTGACCGGTACATAATTATCAAGGACACTCAATAGTTGCTCCTTGAAGAAGCTTCACATATCAATTACGCCCTTGCCTTGAAGCCTACTTTTCCAAGCCACGCATCCTAAGTCATGCCTCACCGCATCATAATTTCCCTGCCCCCAGCTATAACTCTTGCCCTGTCGTGCACACTTATCCCTCTCCATCACTAGAGTAAAGGTCACCGAATTGTGGTCACTGTCCCAAAGTGCTCACCTACCTCTAATTCTAACACCTGGCCTGGTTCGTTCCCCAGAACCAAATCCAGTATGGCCTCACCTCTTGTTGGCCTATCTACATATTGTGTCAGGAAACTCTCCTGAACACATTGGACAAACACTGAACCATCTAACGAACTTGAGCTATAGCTTTCCCAATCAATATCAGGAAATTTAAAGTCCCCCATAACAACCACTTCAAGTGCTCATCCAAGTACTTTTTAAAAGTTTTGAGCTCTCCTGCCTCAGCTACCTTCCCAGTCAAATCCCTACCCTACCACTTTAGGAAAGATTTTCCTAAAATCCCCTCTAAACCCTGACTTACCTTAGAAAGGTAGCCACCAATATATCCATTATTTCTGTCGCCACTATTATGAGCAAGACCAAAACCCCTTCAAATATCCACCACCGAACATCTTCAATTTCCTTTATCAAAGTCATGACAACACATTAGCAATTATGTTCTCTTGCCCTTTCACGTGTATAATTTTCAAATTAAATGGCTGTAACACTAACCTTCATCTAAACAGTCTAGCATTTTTATCTTTAATTTTTTCCAAAAATATTTGGGGCTATGATAACTGTAAACTTTTGTCTCAGACACATTACTGGCAACATAAATATTGAAATGTTGCAATCCCAACACCAAACTCAAGGTCTCCTTCTCAATTATGGAACATTTCTTTTAATGATAATTCAACTTCCTTGGTTGTATAGTATTTCTGAGAAATTTTCTTTAACTTCTTCCATGAAAACAGATGCAAAGTAGTTGTTTATTTTCTCTGTTATTTCCCTGTTCTCCACCATAAACCCTCCCCAACTTTAATGGCCCCATATTTGTGGACCATAGAGCTGCTCTGTCAATAGAGAGAGAGAATAGTGGTGGACTAACCTGAGGGTTACCATACATCAGGTGAGGGGAGAGGTAGAGAAGGAAAGTCATTCATGAATACCTCAGCTGGTGCAAGAATTGGCATCACTCTTTATTACAAACCAGCTGTCCAGCCCATATACTATTTAAGGGAAAGAAATGTGGATCAAAGACTATTTTTAATATAAATAAGGGCAACTAAGAGGGCATTAAAGCAGATTGAGTGAACGTGAGCTGGCAATTTAGGTAAAAGGATGGGTCAATAGAGATGCAGTACCAAGCATGTAAAGGAATAATCCAGAATAGATGTGTTTTAACAAACGGGAAACATTCGAAGGGATGGACCTTAGATTACCTCAGATTACAATAGTCTTGATCAGATGGGCCAATGGCTGGGGAGTGGCAGATGGAGTTTAATTTAGTTAAGTGTATGAAGTGCTGCATTTTGGGAAAGCAAATCTTAGCAGGACTTATACCTTAATGGTAAGGTCCTCGGGAGTTTTGCTGAACAAAGAGACCTTGGAATGCAGGTTCATAGGTCCTTGAAAGTAGAGTCGCAGGTAGATAGGATAGTGAAAACGACATTTAGTATGCTTTCCTTTATCGGTCGGAGTATTGAGCACAGGAATTGGGAGGTCATGTTGCGGCTGTACAGGACATTGGTTAGGCCACTTTTGGAATATTGTGTGCAATTCTGGTCTCCTTCCTATAGAATCCTATAGCTCATAGAATCCTTACAGTACAGAAAGAGGCCATTTGGCCCATCAGGTCTGCATTGACCCTCTGAAGAACATCTCTCTCAGACCCAGCAAGCCCATCCTGTCCCTGTAACCCCATATTTAGTGTGGGTAATCCACTTAATCTGCACATCCCTGGATACTACAGAACAATTTAGCATGGCCAATCCACCTGACCTGCGTATATTTGGATTTTGGGAGAAAACCAGAGCACCCAGAGGAAACCAACACAGACACGGTGAGAGCATTCAAACTCCACACAGGCAGTCACTCTAGGCAGGAACCAAATCTGGGTCCCTAGTGCTGTGAGGCAGCAGAGCCACCCCCTTGGTATTAGGGATAACATATTGGTGTGGATAGAAAATTGGATGTCTAACAGGGAATAGTGTATATGAATAAATGGGTTCTTTTTTTGGCTGACAAGATATCATGAGTGCTGTAGCACAGAAAGTAGCACCGGGGCCTCAACTTGACAATTTATGCAAATTATTTGGAGGAAGAGTGGTAGCTAAATTTGCTGATCTCACAAATTTAAGTGAGTTGTGAATAGGACATAGAAGAGGAATGTAGATAGATTAAATAAGATCTGGCAAATCTGGCGGCACGGTAGCACAGTGGTTAGCACTGCTGCCTCACAGTGCCTGAGACCCGGGTTCAATTCCCACCTCAGGCGACTGACTATGTGGAGTTTGCACGTTCTCCCCGTATCTGCGTGGGTTTCCTCCGGGTGCTCCGGTTTCCTCCCACAGTCCAAAGATGTGCAGGGTCAGGTGAATTGGCCATGCTAAATTGCCCGTAGTGTTAGGTAAGGGGTAAATGTAGGGGTATGGGTGGGTTTCGCTTCGGCGGGTCGGTGTGGACTTGTTGGGCCGAAGGGCCTGTTTCCACACTGTAATGTAATCTAATCTAAAATGGACCACAGTGTGAAAAAGCATGAAACTGTCCAGTTTCGCAGAATGAACGACAAAGATGCACATTATCTAAATGCGGAGAAGTTTGCAGAGCTCTGAGGTGCAGAGAGAACTGGGTATTTGAGTGCAGGAGTCACAGAACGTGAGTATGCAGCTGCAGCAAGTAATCAGGAAAATTAACAAAATGTTATGGTTTATTGTGAGAGGAATTGAATGCAAGAGTAGGGAGATTATGTTTCAGAAATACAAGGCATTGGTGAGACTGCACCTGGAGTATTGTGTGCAGCAGCGGTCACCATTTTTAGGGAAGAATACTAGTGCATTGGAAATAGGTCGGCCTTGTCCACCCCAGTCCAACGCTGGCACCTCCACAACATGCATGGGAAATAGTTTACAGAAGTTCACTGGACTAATAACTGAAATGCAGATTGCCTTATTATGAAAGGCTAGACAGGGTAGGCCTGTTTCCTCTGGAGTGTGGAAGTGACTTAATTGAAACATGTAATATCCTGAGGGGACTTGACTGAGTGGATGTTGACAGTTTGTTTCCACTATTGCCTGTGAACTATGATACACAGACACTTTGGCCAGTTTATTATTCAAAACCGCATTTACTCAAGTGCTCTTACTTTATGAGACTAACATAGAACTGCTGCTCAAACTTAGTTTTGTTTAAAAAAAACCCTGAAAAAAAGTTAACTTATTGGATTAGATTCACTACAGTGTGGAAACCGGCTCTTTGGCCCAACCAGTCCACACCAACCCTCCGAAGAGTAACCCACCCAGACCCACTTCCCTCTGACTCATGCACCTATCACTATGGGCAATTTAGCAAGGCCATTCACCTGACCTGCACATCTTTGGACTGTGGGAGGAAACCGGAGCATCCGGAGGAAACCCACGCAGACATGGAGAGAATGTGCAAACTTCACACAGACAGTCATCCAAGGCTGGAATTGAAACTGGGACCCTGGTGCTGTGAGGCAGCAGTGTTAACCACTGAGCCTCCATGCTGCCCGGTTATTCCCAAACTGGGCCAACTGTCTGAAAAACAAACACATACTACCTGCTGTAGTGAACTGGATTGGCTTGTTGGATTGAACTCACTGACTGAATTCAGTCGATGGGTGCACTCAGGGTCTTCTTGGTACACAGATGGATCTCACACATCCTTCTTTTGCCATGATGGGTTGCAAGTCTCAGCAGGCTGGTTGAGTCTTCACACAGAGTTGTCTCAAAATGTCAATTTTTATCCTTTTCTGAGCCCTTCTGGAATGTGCTCTGGCTTTGGCCAATGGGGGTCGTATGGTAGGGATCACAGCACCCAATAAGGTTAAGCCAGGGCATCCCAGGTGCACTTATTCCCTTTCAAGACGTGGTTAATCCAAGGTGCTAAGGAGTCTGGAGGAAACTATGGAATATACAAACACAATGTCTTTTCCAAATTATTTTTGGATGAATACCTCTTGATGGCTTTCAGATCATAATGACTCTCCCATTATTAATCTCTTCAATATATAAGAGCTGGTCTATGTTGACTTTTGACCCATGGTAAGCATGGCCTCTTCACATTCCATCAGGCCTTACTTGTAGAAGCTTATATTTAATTTAGAGTGTCAAATTTTATGATGGGCCTGTTTTATTAGGTTATTGGCCACTTGGCCACAAACTATGTCCCTCTACCCAAGTCCCTGATTGCAGAAAAAAGACATTATTTGGAATATCATAGAAGTGGATGTTCGTTGCATTTTAGGCTGTAGAGGCATAGAGTCATGGAGATATACAGAATGGAAACAGACCTTTCTGTCCAACTCATCCATGCCGACCAGATATCCCAACCCAATCTAGACCCACCTGCCAGCACCTGGCCCATATCCCTCTAAACCAGTCCTATTCAAAAACCCATCCAGGTGCCTTTTAAATGTTGCAATTGTGCTAGCCTCCGCCACTTCCTCTGGCAACTCATTCCATACACGCACCACCAGCTGTGTGAAAAAGTTGCCCCTTAGTTCTCTTATATATCTTCCCTCTCTCACCCTAAACCTATTCCCTCTAGTTCTGGATTCCCCCACCCCAGGGAAAAGACTTTGTCTATTTATCCTATCCATGCCCCCCAATGATTTTAATAACCTCTGTAAGGTCACCCCTCAGCCACCGACACTCCAGGGAAAACAGCCTCAGCCTGTTCAGCCTCTCCCTATAGCTCAAATCCTTCAATCCTGGCAGCATCCTTGTAAATCTTTTCTTAATCCTTTCAAGTTTCACAACATTCTTCCGATAGGAAGGAGACCAGAATTGCATGTAATATTCCAAAAGTGGCCTAACTAACGTCCTGTACAGCCCCAACATACTCAATACTCTGACCAATAAAGGAAAGCATACCAAACGCCTTCTTAACTATCCTATCTACCTGCTACTCTACTTTCAAGGAGCTATGAACCTGCACTCCAAGTCTCTTTGTTCAGCAATACTCCCTAGAAGTATATAAGTCCTGCTCTGATTTGCTTTTCCAAAATGTAGCACTGCACATTTATCTAAATCAAACTCCAGCTGCCACTCCTTGACCCATTGACCCATCTGATCAAGATCCCATTGTAGTCTGAGGCAACCCTCTTTGCTGTCCACTACACCTCCAATTTTGGTGTCATCTGCAAACTTGCTATCTATGCCTCCTTTGTTCACATCCAAATCATTTACATAAATGACGAAAGCTAGTGAACCCAGCACCAATCCTTGTGGCACACCCAGTGGTTATAGGCCACCAGGAAAGTGTCTATTTGCCAGTGAAAAAGTCGGAGTTGTTTATCTGTGCTGCAGAAGGTGGGTAAACCTCTATTTTACCAAGAGAAGGCAGGAAACCACCATTTTGATTACAAAGGGTGTTTTGCATCAGTCTTCACAATACAGAATGCAAGTAACTTTCCAGAAGTAGATACATATGGAAGAGCGAGGAGAACTTAGGAAAATTCCGATGACTGGAGAAGTAGTGCTCAGTAAATTGTGCCACCAAGTCTGCTCCACCATTTGATCATGGCTAGTACGTTTCTCAACCCTAGTTTCCTACCTCCTCCCTGGAATGTTTGATCCTTTTATTAATTGAAAATCTATCTGTCTGCATTAAATGCTCAATGATTTGGCCTCCATAGCCTTCTGTGGCAATGAGTTCCACACATTCACTACTTTCTAGCTGAAGAAATTCCTCCTCATCTCAGTTCTAAAGGGCGATCCCTTCACTCTGAGGCTGTGCCCTTGGACCCCAGTCTCTCCTACCAGTGGAAATATCATCTCCATGTGTACCCCAGACATCTTAGTATTCTGTAAGTTTCAATCAGAATCCCCCCCACCCCGGATCCTTCTGAATGCCATCGAGTACAGACCCAAAGTCCTCAACCGCTCCTCGTATGACAAGTCCTTTGTTCTTGGGATCATCCTTGTGCACCTCCCCGGACCACCTCCAAGGCCAGCACATCCTTCCTTATGTAAGTCTAAAACTCCTCACAATATTCCAAATGTGAACTGACTAGGTCCTGATATAGCCTCAGTAATACGTCCCTGTTCTTGTATTCTAGCCCTCTTAAAATGAATGCTAACATTGCACTTGCTTTCCTAACTGCTTACTGAATTTTCATATTAATCTTTGGAGAGTCGTGAACTAGGACTCCTAAGTCGCTTTGAGCTTCAGATTTCCAAATACTTTCTTCATTTAGGAAAGTGGGGAAAATTCTTACCAAAGTGCGTAACTTCACACGTTCCCACATTATATTTCATCTAACATTTCTTTAGCTAATTTCCATGCCTGTCCAAGTCCTTCTGCAGCCTCCCTGCCTCCTCAACATTACCTTTCCCTCCACCCATCTTTGTGTTATCTGTAAACTTAGCAACAATGCCCTCACTTCATTCAACCAGACTATTAATGTATAACATGAATAGTTGTGATCTCAACACTGACATCTATGGAACTCCCCTAGTCACTGGCTGCCATCCTGAAAAAGATCCTTTCATCTCCTCTACATTCTGCCATCAGCTAATCCTCTATCCATTCCAGTACCTTGTCCCTAACCATGGGCTCTTTCCTTATTTTGCCTCCTGTGCAGCACCTTAACAATGGCCTTTTAGATATCCAAATAGATCATGTCCACTCCTCAACTTTGTCTAACTTGCTTGTTACCTCCCCAAAGAATTCTAATAGATTTGGCAGGCATGACCTTCTCTTGATAAAGCCATGCTGAGTTAGCCCTTTTTACTAAGCCCTTAACTTAGAAACATAAAAAATATGAGCAGGAGGAGGCTATCTACCCCTTTGAGCCTGCTCCACCATTCATTATGATCATGGCTGATCACCCAATTCAATAACCTAATCCTGCTTTCTCCCCATTACCTTTGATCCCATTAATCCCAAGTGCTATATCTAGCTGCCTCTTGAATATATTCAATGTTTTGGCATCAACTACTTCCTGTGGTAATGAATTCTATAGGCTCATCACTCTTTGGATGGAGAAATGTCTCCTCATCTCCGTTCTAAATAGTCCAACCTAAACCTCAAAGTTCCAAAGTGAATAACCCCATATTTATCCAAATTATACTACATCTGCCATTCATTTGCCCATTCACCCAGCCTGTCCAGATCATGCTGAAGGATTTCTGTATCCTCATCACAGTTCACCCTCCCACCCAACTTTGTATCATCTGCAAATTTTGAGATGTTGTGTTGTTCCCTCATCCAAATCATTAATATGTATTGTAAATAGCTGGGGTCTCAGCACCGATCCCTGTGGCACCCCATTAGTTACGGCCTGCCAATTTGAAAAGGACCCATTAATTCCTACTCCTTGTTTCCTCTCTGCCAACCAGTTTTCTATCCATCTCAATACACTTCCCCCAGTCCCATGCACTTAAATCTTGCACAATAATCTCTTATGTGGGACTTTTTCAAAAGCTTTCTGAAAGTCCAAATATATCACATCAACTGCCCCCCCCTTGTCAACTCTACTAGTTACATCTTCATAAAATTCCAACAGATTTGCCAAAAATGATTTCCCATCATAAATCCATGCTGAGTCTGTCTGATCCTGCCACTGCTTTCTAAATGTTCCAATATATGTCCTTGATAATGGATTTGAGAATTTTCGCCACTACTGATGTTCGGCTCACTAGTCTATAATTCCTCTCTACCTCCCTTTTTGAATATTGGAGTGACATTAGCCTCCCTCCAATCTGGAGGGATTGTTCCAGAGTCTATAGAATCCTGGAGGATGACCACCAATGCACCCACTATTCTAGAGCCACTTCCTTAAATACTCTGGGATGTAGACTATCAAGCCCTGGAGATTTATCCGTCTTCAGTCTCCTAAATTTTCCCAGCACCAGTTTTCTACTAATATTGATCTCCTTCAGTTCTTCCCTCTCACTAAATCTTGCATTCTCCAACATTTCTGGTATCTGATTTGTGTCCTCTTTTGTGAAGCCAGAGCTAAAGTATGTGTTCAATTGCTCAGCCATTTTATTGTCCCTGTATCTGCCTGAAGGGGACCTACATTTGTCTTCACTAATCTCTTTCTCTTCACATACCTACAGAAACCTCCAGTGTAAAACTTTATGTCCCTCGCAAGCTTACTATTGTACTGTATTTTCTCCTTATTAATCAATCCCTTGGTCTTTCTTTGCTAAATTCTAAACTGCTCTCAATCCTCAGACCTATTACTTTTCTTGGCCAATCCGTATGCTTCTTCCTTGGATCGGATATTGTCTCTAATTTCTTTTGTGAGCCATGGATTGTCCCTCTTATCCATTTTGCTTTTGTGCCGAACAGGAATAAACTATTGTTGCAGTTCCCCATGCATTCCTTGAATGTTTGCCATTGCCTATTCACTGTCATCCCTTTAAGTAACTTTCTCCAATCTATCAAGGCCAACCCAAGCCTCATATTTTCATAGTTTCCTTTAATAAGATTCAGCACCCTGGTCTCCGAATCAACTACCACACTTTCCATCTTGATAATAAATTCTATCATGTTATAGTCGCCCATCTCCAAGGGATCTCGCACAGCTAGATTGGCAATGATTCACTTCTCATTACACAGTACCCAATCTAAGATAGCTTGAACATATTGGTCAAGGAATTATGCACAGATTAAAATCACCATGATCATCGATATTCTTTATCACATGCATCTCTAATTTCCTGTTCAATGCCATTCCCAACATCACTACTGTGGTTTGGGGGTCTAGATATGACCCCCATTAATGTCCTTCTGCTCCTTGGTATTTCTCAATTCAGTCCAAACAGATTCCACATTGTCAGAGCTAACATCCTTTCTCACTGTTGTGTTAATTTTCTCTTTAACCAGCAATGCCACTCCACCACCTCTTCCATTTTGCCTATCCTTCCTAAATACTGGATACACTGGGACATTCAGTTCTCATCCCTGGTCAGCCTGCAGCCATGTCTCCGTAATCATGATTATATCATACCCGTTTACATCCATCTGTGCGATTAGTTCATCCACGTTATTGCAAATGCTCTGTGCATTAAGGCACAAAGCCTTTAAGCTTGTCTTTTTAACATTGTATGACTCACTCCCAATATTTTTCCTCAATAGCCCTGTTTGAATTTTGTCCTTGGTTTCTCTGCCAATCACGTTTCTTATTCTCTTTTCTACCTTTTGTTTTTGTCCTTCCTTCCATCTTCTCTGTCTCCTTACATTGGTTCCTGGCATATTAATTTAAACCCTCTCCAACTGCTCTAGCAAACACTCCCAGTGCTGCCCAGGTTTAACCTGCCCAATTTCCACAGGCTCCACCTCCCCCAGATCTGGTCCCAATGCCCTAGGAATCTGAAACTCTCCTCCTGACACAGTCTTCTCAGCCATATGTTCATCCAATATATCCTGTCATTTCTACTCTGACTAGCACGTGGCACTGGTAGTAACCTTGAGGTCACTACCTCTGAGGTCCGATTTCTTAACTTCTTCCTAGCTCCCTGTATTCTGCTTTTAGGACCTCACCCCTTTTTTCACCTGTGTCACTTGTACCGATGTGTACCGCAACTATTGGCTGTTCACCCTCCTCCTCCAGAATGTCCTTTACCAGCTCTGAGACATCCTTGACCCGAGCACCATGGAGGCAACGTACCATCCTGGAGTCTTGTTTACGGCCACAGAAATGCCTGTCTATTCCCTTTACAATTGGGCCCCTATGACTATTGCCTTGACTCACTTTTTACCCCTCCCTTCTACAGCAGAACCAACTGTGGTGCAATGAGTTTGGTTGCTGTTGCTTTCCTCTGCGAGGTCATTCCCCTCAATAGTATCCAAAACAGCATATCTGTTATGCAGGGGAATGGCCACAGGAGATTCCTACACTACTTGCCTATATCTCTTGCTCTGTCTGGTGGTCACGGATTCCCTTTCCGCGTCCAGAGTTTGAGCCTGCGGTGTGACCACTTCCAAGTACTTAGCAATCTTATCTTTCATAATGGACTCTGAAATCACATCAGTGACTGGAGTCAGGCTAACCAGCCTATAATTTCCTGTCTCCTGCGTCTCTCGCATCTTAGACGGGGAATTGACTACTCCTGCTCCTTTTCCATATATTTGCACACGTATGCTGAATCAAAAGTCTTCCAAAGAAAGAGATTAAAACAGTATTAATCTAAGCTTAAAATTCAGAAACACAGCAGCATTGAGATATTTAAACAACTTCAAAGGAAGGACAATAAATGATGCTATCCTGAGAAATATAATGTCTGAGCTTGGCCAAACAAAAGAATATTTAAGATCTTTGGGAAAAAACAATTCTTAATTCAAACTTAAGTACTAAGTTATATGGTGGATCAGTGTTTAGCACTGCTGCCTCATAGTCCCAGAGATCCAGGTTCAACTGCATCCTTGGGTGTCTATCTGTGTGGAGTTTACACATTCTCCTTGTATCTGCATGGGTTCTCTATGGGTGCTCTAGTTCAATCCCACAGTCCAAAGATGTGCAGGTTATGTGGATTGGCCATGTTAAATTGCCCGTACTGTGCAGGCTAAGTGGATTAACCATGGGAAATGTAGGGTTACAGGGATAGGATGGGATATTTTTTGAAGGTTGCATATGCCCTGCTCTCACATTGCAGGGATTCTATGATGCTGATTAAGTAAATACACTATTTTGTTCAAGATGACCTAGAATTGATGACATTATAAATCAATTTGTATAAAAAGTTACAAATACTTTTGAAGACGTTCTGAAGCTTTTGACAATTACTTTAATCTGAGAGCAAATACATTTATTGAAAGTGTACAATTTAATAGAAGAGATCAGAATCCAGCAGCATCTATAGATAATTTCAATAACAATCTCTATGTATTAATGTAAAACTGTGACTATGGAGTTTTAAGTCTGAATTAACGAGACAAAATTGTTGTTGTAGCTATTGAGGGGGTCTTTGTATTTATGACCCAAAGAAGAGTTGACTTTGAAGAAGGCTTTTCAAATTGTGCTGGAAGCTGAAATGAGGAAGATTCATAAAACATTTCTGAGAGGAGAAGGAAAACCTTACCACAGGAAAGGAACAGAATCTGTCCAAATGATAAAATATAAACACACCACAGCAACATGTGACAAGCTACTGCAAAGAGTAAGTGAAACAACAGATACCAAAAATCAATGACTGTGCTATGGATAAAAGCTGCGTCAGACAATAAAAGTGCCCAGCTATGACAAAAAAAATACAAAATATAATTTCTAGAAGATGTGCAAACATAGGACATGGTTTTAGTGCAGGAACAATCCAAATGTTTACTCACACAAAGATATTAATGTGATAGAACCACCACCATTCGAAAAAAATACCCAGTGCTTCCTCAAGGGAAACTGGTGATTTGACTAGTTCAGGTTTACAAGAACATGTTCAGTCAATGGCCACGTCATTCATATTAATATGATAGAGGGAGCGCTTGTCACTGTCTTATCAGGTCAAATGCCATGGCTGAAGAAACAGACTTTACAGCTTGCAGAGATGAAACTACAAAATTGAGGTGCTATAACTCTCAACATAGAAGGTGTAACACAAGCAATGCTGAAACACTAAGAAAAGAAAGAGAGTTGAGAATGAAGGATATGGACCAAGGGCAGGCAGAATGGATTAGTTTAATTTGATGTTGTGTTCGGCACAGCATCATGGGCCGAAGGGTCCATTCCTGTGCTGTACATTTCAATGTTCTATGTTCTATGAGAATGTATTTGAGATTCACAATCAATACTTTTCACTTTTGAGTCTGCCTTCTATGTTTCTTCATTCTTGATCTCAATATTTTTAAGGTACCTGAAGGAGTTCAACTAGTTCCAATGGTTCGGGAACAGCCCATTCAACCAACCAGTCAAGGGTAACTGGTAGAAGATTTAACTGGGCTTTATAGAGTCATGATGGAACCCAAGAAGATAAAATATTCTACTGAGATTACCTACATTGGGATAAAAAAGTATTACATATGTCCAAGAAGAACAAAAGACCAAACCAAAGTCTATCAAGCAAATTCATTAGAAATAAAGAGTGACTATGAATGTGTTACCATTTGCCAGAATTATGTTGAAGGATAGCCAGACCAAAAGTTCAGCAAGTTGTCTGAGAACAGATCCTTTGACAGCTGACAGAATTTCAACATCATGGATGACGTGCTAATGTATGTCCAAAGACTTTCCAGCTTCACTTTGGGAAGATATCTTGAAAAGCAAATACCAAGGATACTTAGGCATTGCTCTGTGTACAGTCCACGTTCAATCAGCAACGTGGCTGCTAGAGATCTCAAAATCGATTTTAAAGATTGAAACCAGACCAGTAACAATACATTCAGGATGTGGTGAAAAGGTATTTAAATGGCTGAGAACTCCAGGATATCACAAAAACAAAGTACTTGCTTCTATGGATCAGCATTATTCCACGACAGGTATTAATAAGATTAACGGTTCTACAGATGAAGTTATTAAATTTGTCTGGAAAGGCATTTCACAAGACAAAGAGTTCTCCAGATAATGCAATGGTATCGTTCATGAAGGTAATTCAAGAGATAAAAGATCCTCCTGTGGAGAAACCATTTAGAGACTACTTAAGGTTAGTAGTCTTCACCCTAAAGACCCACCAATTTTCCAAATCTGAAAAGCATGCTTTCTGGAAGATGCGCAAAGTCTCCAGAATGCCTGTATTGTGTGGTCAGAGGTTTCCAAGGAGATATGGAAATAAGTGCAAATGTAGTTACATGCCCGAATGTACAATCATGTATAACAATGGGCAAGGAAAGCTTGGGTGAAGATTTTAATAAGGTAATGGCTATGAAAGGGTTAATGTTGTAGACTACAGTAAACCCCATCACATTTAATGATGTCAGACAGGCTTGAGTGGGGAGAAACTGGTGAAGACAGATATGTCATCATTTCAAGACCATAATGCATAGGAGCAGAAATAAGCCATTTGGCCCACCAAGTCTGCTTTGCCATTCAATGAGATCATGACTGACCTGATAATCCTCAACTTCATTTTGCTGCCTTTCCCCCTTTTTGTTTATTCACTCATAGGGCTGGGTGTCGCTGACTGGGCCAACATTTTATTTCCTGTTCCTGGATGTTGGATAAACAGTCTGATAATTTATCAACAGTGGAGGAGTGAAGAGAAAGGTGGTGCCGAGGAACAGTTGGATGCTGTAAGCAATCACATGAAAACCAACACTGTACTTTTGAATTATGTCTTTGAAAGGTAACATGTAGATGAAAAATAGGAGGAGACAAGCATTAATTCTTAGGGGACATCAGAAGTCACAGTACAGGAGAAAGGAGAGAAACCATTGGAAAGCGTGTTCTGGATGTGATTAGACTGGTAAGGATGGAACCAGCAAGGGCAACTTATTGCAGCTGGATAGCAGTGGAGAATATTGTGGGGGAGGATGATGTGGTCAAAGATGTCCAAGGCTACTGACAGGTAAAGAAGGACAAAGAGGAAATACGTAATTGGAGGAAATTTCCGTTCATCTCATACTGGGTTTAATATTAAAGTTTCAACAATTTTATTGCTTCAGAATTATTTGAATCAACAATTTTATTAACCTAAGTATACAATCAAGTGTGCCACTTGCTTTAACAATCGCACTCAAGTTACATACTGGCTGAACTAAGTGATGTCTCCTGTTAATGCCTGGAAGTAGTAATAGCACAGATATTTAATGCAGTGCTCACTTTCAATTCCATTGAGTGTGCTGTCTAGACATTACTCCATTATATATCATGTCTCGGAACTAACACAGTTCTGAGATCACAGTTCTATGATCACAGTCCCTAAATAACATTGTTCATGCAGGCTCTGGTAGAAAACATGCCATGCGGTATTAAGTATCTGTAATTCTGTAAATTTGTTTAATATGACCGTAAACCTCCTGCTCCAGTATGTTTCTTCAGAAGTGTCTGGTACTTAAAAGACATTTTACAGAATTCATTGAAATCTTTAATAGAGATGATTTGGAGATGCCAGTGTTGGACTGGGGTGCACAAAGTTAAAAATCACACAACACCAGGTTATAGTCCAACAGGTTTAATTGGAAGCACACTAGCTTTCGGAGCGACGCACCTTCATCAGGTGATTGTTTAATAAAGATCCCTTACTTGGTTCACCACTGGAACTGGCACAGAAATCCATTCTACCTTAAATCTAATTGTTTTTAGTCAGTTTCAAGGGCTATAAATGTTTCTATTCCATTAAAATATTTCTGAACAATTTAAATCCAACTGTATCAAACTCATTGACTATTTGCCTCATGAATTCTTTTTGCAAATGTACCCAAGGTCAAAAGAGCATAACCTTCCTCTCCCAATATGAATCCCTCCATATTATTACTGCCATCTTAATAACATGGGAGAATAACAATTCAAGCTAAATTAATAATTATTTTGTGCTGAAATCTCTTTCTTCTCAAATTTAGTTAACACTTTTATAATGCATTGGACAGAGGAGAAACACAAGCAGACTCTTATTTTCTCCTAACCTCTGTCCGTAAGCAGAATGGTTTAATTTCTATCAGACTGTGGTGTGTTTGCTAAACCACATTTGTGAAGTCAGTTTGTAAAACAAACTCCTGCAGCAAACTCTCTCTTCAGTTTAAATCAGGAACAGCGTTTATTCCTATTCAAACCAGAGATGGTCTTCACAACTTGTCTCTCACACAAACATATGAAAGCAACAATAAAGATGAAAAAGAGTCTTATAGCTATGAACATTAAACACAAAGTTGCAGATTCTAATTCATGTGATTGTTAAATTCCAGAAAGTTAGTGTCCGCTGAGGATTCTTTCCAGTAGAAGCTCAAGTTAGGGTGGGCTCTGACAACTGAAAGTAGGAATTGCAAAATTTATTATAACATTGATGAAGGTGCAGTAATACAAGATTTGTTTGGAGAGAATTGGTTTACTTTTCAAGTAATGACAGAAGACAGGAACTTCAAGGGAGTTTATTTGAGAGAGCCTGGAGTCTGCGTGTGGTGTTACCAACAGAAAAGCCTGGGATCGTAGAATCTCTACAGGCCATTTGGCCCATTGAGTCCACAGCAACCCTCTGAAGAGCACCCTACTCAGATCCATTCCCTCAACCCTACTCCATGTAGCCCTGCATTTCCCATGACTAATCACCCAACTTACACATCTCTGGACACTATGGGAAATTTTACTATGGCCAAGCCTCCTAACTGGCACATCCTTGGACTGTGAGAGGAAACCAGAGCACCCAGAGGAAACCTACACAGACACAGGCAGAACGTGTAAACTCCACAGTCACCCAAGGGTAGAATCGAACCCGGGTCTCTGTGAGACAGCAGTGCTAACCACTGGGCCACTATGCTACCGTAGATCAAGAAACAAAATCACTGTAAAACATTTCATAGGCCTGATGGTCAGTTCCAATTTCTTTTCATACAATCAAGTTTTATTTAAATTGTATAATTTTATTTACGTTGTCCACAATTAACAATGCCAACAGTATTGATAGATTTGCCACTTTCACTGCCAAATTCCTCCATCATGTCTGCAATTTTGTAGCCCTTAACAATTAGTTTCTATTCCTCTGGTCAAAACTCATTGTTCACCTTAGTAGACAGACGGGCTGTTAGACCCTCTCAGTATAATGAAGTTTGCTAACTCTTCTTTTATTACCAGTCTCTGTGATGGTGCCGTTCTTTTTCTTGTCGACTTCAAAGATCACATAATGAAAACTGTGATGGTGAATAAACTCTAGCCTTGTAATCACTGTTAGAATTTTCCAGAAGCATAATCGCCTTTCATTGTGTTCAGTGGTAGCATGTTTTGTGTTTGGCAATGATCACTTTTAAGTAGACAAGACAATTTTGAGTTAACCAGTGTATATTTTTTTTTGTGTCTTAACAATGTGAAAATATTCTAAAAAGAGGAGGCATTCAATTTATGAAGCTGAATTAGAATTGAATGCATGGAAAGAACAACTTGCAAACTCGAATAACTTAGTTCCTCTCTCCATTTTTAAAATATAATTTAATCATTTTTTGTTGTTGCCACAAGATGTTTATTTACTATTGCAAGAAGTGAAGGAAGTGATCAATCTTCAGGTATCCAGCATGTTTGACTCGAGACCACTGTATCGAACAACAGTTGATGTCTGATGCTCCTATTTATTCCTCATAAATTTGATTTCATCTCATCCTGTCCCTTTTTAATCTTTAATTCAAAGTGAAAAATTAACTCAACATTTAAAAAATTTTTGGTTGCAACATTTTTCTTTAGTGTTCAATTTTATAGTAACAGAAATTGCTGGGAAAGCTCAGCAAAGTTGTGAAGAAAGTTCTGAAGAAGGGTCACTAAACCTGAAACATGAACTCTGCTTTCTCTCCACAGAAGCTGCCAGACCTGCCGAGTTTTTCCAGTAATTCCTGTTTTCGTTTCTAGTTTCCAGCATCCACAGTTTTCTTTTGCTTTTGTTCAATTTTACAGAGGTAAATGTGTCATTTTGCATCGAAATGGCTTCCATAGCGCACATGCGCACTTGTGTGAGCCTTCTAAGACCCCATTTTAGGAGGATGTTAAGGTGTATGTGCAGTGACACCAACTGAATATAGATCGATTCTGATGTAATTTAATGTGTAGAGCTGATTTACCGCAAAAGTTGTCATGTTGCAATAATTAATGCTACAACTAAAGCTCTCTCTCAAACACATTATAATTGAATATGTCTTTGTCAGCAGGATGGACATCATCCACCTTCCCCCACCCCAATCCCAACCCACGTATTTAAAGGGATTATCAGATATTTACAGTTTAGTTGTTGATTGATTTCTGTTAGCTGTTGCTGCAATTATATGAGTGTTTGCTGGAGTTCATACTGTTGAAGTCTCCAGAGTGTAGTGGAGCAAGAACTGAAGGGCTTGAAGGATTACGCATTGATCGTTTACTGTCAGACATGACTCCTGTGGTATGCAATCCAGTTGGACTTACAGCAGAGCAGGAAGAATGAGAAAAAGTGTAACAAAACAGGACAAGTTCTTGGTAAAAGGGGATATGGATTTCACTAAGAAGTCACAAATACTCAGAGTATTCAGGGTTTTCTTTCCTGAACCTCAGAAGAAGTGTCAGATGTTTTGTTGCAATCTGCCACTTCCTACATCCAGAACCAGAAGCTACAGGATCGGTGGATAGCATTCCTAGTTGCTATGCAGTGTCAGTTTGATTTTTAAATTATCCAATTTGTTATCTGCAACTTAGTTACAGTCAACCTAATTCATGAGTAATTTATAAGTGGCTCAATACACGATTTTGGATCAAGCAAGACTTTTATCATATGGAAATTGGAAGCTCGTTAATGTTAGTTAAAGAAAAAGGCATATTTATCAATGCAAAGCAGACTTCTACAACTTTATAATAAACTTGAACCTCTTCTTTCACAGTCATTCTTCAACAATTAATTTTCAATAGCAAGAAAACCATCAGGGCCTCAATGTTTAACCACTGAATGACCATTACCTCAGCTCAAATTGGGTTCTTTATAACTTGATAATTGATCAATTTTATTACTGAATTAACCGTATTGAATTGTAATTATCCTGTGCACATTATCTTCAGCAAGAATACAACGAAACTATTAGGGGTCCTCTTTTGGTAATGTCCTTGCCCCCTAGACTGAGTTCCCCTGCTCCAGAGATGTATAATATGTCCCTGAACAGGTTGTTAAGGAAAAGTTGGTTAATTTAAAAAGTGTATGATGGAACTATTCAGCATCTTCCTACCTGATTTGGCACAATCCTCTATTTATTATTTAGTGCTTTGTAAGATTATATCATTCTGCTTGAGGACAATTGAGCTTGAGGAGGATTTGTTGCTAGTATGTTTTCTGATTACATATTCCTTTTCACACAGAGGAACTATAATGGATGAATTAATAGCATCGATCAGGTTTACAGAAGTTTGAATCTAGTCTATCCTTTATAACCTCGTAGTCATTATCGATTCTTCAGTTGTAACTGAATTAAAATCACTACGGACTAAATAATGACTAATTAAACAGTAGTTCTGAATTTGTAAACTTGCAAGTTAAAGGATACAAAATGGCTTCTTTATCCTAAATGAAAACCCAAAGAACTATGGATGCTGTAAATCAGAAACAAAAACAGAAGTTACTGGAAAAGCTCAGCAGGTTTGGCAACATCTGTGAAGAGAAAGCACAGTTAATGGTTCCAATCCAGTCTCATCTCATTCCTAACTCTCTTGCTGACAATCTTGAAATTGAGACTCCTAGTTACTGACATCGCAACTAGTGGAAACAGAATATCCTTCTTTACCCTGTCAAAATTTTTAAAATTTTGAATACCTCAATAAGGTAACTTCTGCCCTAAGGAAAATAAGCCCAATTTCTGTAATTTTGCCCTGTATCTAAAAGCTTTTGTTCCTATTTGGAAGAATAGATGCATAGGCTATTTTCTAAATGGGGAAAGTCTTTGGAAATCTGGACAATATTAAAAATGAGACAACACCAGGCTATAGTCCAACAGATTTATTTGAAAGTACTAGCTTTCAGAGCGCTGCTCCTTTATCAGGCGAAGAAGCAGTACTCTGAAAACTTGTATTTTCAAATAAACCTGTTGGACCATAACCTAGTGTTGTGTGATTTTTAACTATGTCCACCCAGTCCAACACTGGCACCTCCATATTTTGGAAATCTGAAGATTTAGGAGTTTTAGTTCAAGATTCTCTGAAGATTAATATAAAGGTTTCAGACAGCAGTAAGAAAGGCAAATGCAATGTTAGCATTTATTTCAAGAGGGCTAGAATACAAAAGCAGAGGTGTATTGCTTTGGGTTCTCAGGTAGCATTTGGAATACTTTGAGTCCTGTTGGGCCCTGTATTTAAGGAAGAATGTGCTGGTGTTGGACTGGGTGGTCCAGAGGAAGTTTACAAGAATGATCCTGGGGATGAAGGGCTTGTCATATGAGGAGCAGTTGAGGAACCAGGATCTGTGCTGGATGGAGTTTAGAAGGATGGGGGGAGGATCTCATCAAAACTTACAGAATACTGAGAGGCCTGGATAGAATGGATATGTATGGAGATCAAATATTATTAGATGAAGGCAGCAAAGTGGGGTTGAGAAATACATCAGCCACGATAAAATGGTGGAGCAGACTCACTTGGCCGAAAGGCCTAATTCTGCTACAAGAACTTATGGTCTTACGGTCTTTCAGTTAAGTTACACACATTTGTTTGCTTATTTGAATTACAACCATGCAAATCCCTCCCATAATGGACAATATTGCATTAAATGCTCAAAGACAGTGGGATGTTGGAAACCTTCAGAAAATCCTGTGTCAGGGAAGCTCCTAGATACTTTGCAGCTTCTGAACAATCTTGTCAAATCTGCTGTGGTTGGCTAATTATCAAAAAATCAGTGCCCACTGAATTGCTGATCACACTATTTGCCAGACTGGGAGACTCTCTCACCTTTGGCTGTCATGTGGAACATTTGCTCTTCATCCTGATGGCCAGGAACCCCCAGCTAAATTAAAATGTGGATTACAATTCCACAGGCAGATGCCAGAAACCTCGGAGACTGGGTTCTGGGCTACGTTTATAAATGAAAGTGGTAAAATGACACCATTGTTTTAAAGCACAAATTAAGTTTGATTGACGTGCCAACATGCTTAATTAAACATCGGTGAACTTTATTTCAGGAAACTAAGCTCAATTTATTCCAACAGATGGAATCAGGTTGGTCTTTTTCATGTCTGGTTACATTGCGTGTTGTTATTATATAGCATGATTATAATGGATTGAGGCAACCCTTGCATGATTCTCCATGTAAGCTGGGAATTGAGATTTGCCTTTTATATCTGTTTTATCACCTGCTATGACTTTGCAATAAGAAACAACTTCCCCGAGCAGATAAATATATTCACATTCTCAGCTGTTTCATTTGCCCATCATTTCTTTCAGGAATTGCTTTTGCTAAATCCGGGCATATACTGCACAAGCATATGACACTTGTCCCGATTAGCTGGTAGCCTCAATTCACAAGAATGCAATGCATTGGGATATTAAGTTCTCAGGATTATCTTTCATGCTGTACAAAGATGGATCACATACTGCTGGGATTCTCAGCAGCAGATAAAGGGTTGTTTTGTCTCAGAGTCTTTACACATTTTAAAACTTGTAATCTCCCTCTCTCAAAATGTATTTCATTTTTAATCTAGGTGTTCACTCTGAGAAGCTATTTGTCAGTTGTATAATGAGCCAGGGATTTCTGATATGAATGAACTGTTCCATTGTTAGTGCCTAAATAAAGGAGAAAGTGAGGTCTGCAGATGCTGGAGATCAAAGTTGAAACTTTATTGCTGGAACAGCACAGCAGGTCAGGCAGCATCCAGAGAACAGGAGATTCGACGTTTCGGGCACAGGCCCTTCTTCAGGAATGATCACTCTCTGCTCATTCCTGAAGAAGGGCCTGTGCCCGAAACGTCGAATCTCCTGTTCCCTGGATGCTGCCTGACCTGCTGTGCTGTTCCAGCAATAAAGTTTCAACAGTGCCTAAATAAATCCAGGCAAAAGCCACTTTTATGCCACCTTTAATAAATAACGTTTCTGCCAATGTTGTGGCAAATGAGCAAGAGCACAGTTGCAGAAATTCCCCCATACATTCTAACTTGCATATAATAACGGTGACTAAATTTCAAATAAGTAATTTGTTTTGAAGAGCTTTGTTATTTGTGAGGAGAGGTCTGCAAATGGTGCAGAAAGATATGTAGCAACAACCAGGCAGTAGAGTCATAGAGTTGCACTGAAAAAGACCCTTTGGTCCAACCAGTGCATGCTGTAATATTGGGTGGATTTAGTTATCCTAAAAAACGTTGGTTTGTCAATCAGGGAACAAAGTTTCCTGTTGGTGTGACAGAATGGTGTGCTGTTTGATGCACATGCTTTGCATGTTTAGATTTCTTAAATTTTTCGTTGCTTTAAATATGACGTGTGATTGTTGGAGAGAGGCAAATAAGGCATTCATGTCCTGAACGATTTAGACAAGCAACCGGATGTTTTCTTAACCAAGTTTGTTCAAGGATTGCAAAATTAACAGGACAGGGAGTGAGAAAGAAACCTAAATTGAATTGGTTGAATTCAAGACAGAAAGAGATATTAAGGATGTAGCACGGTGTAGCCATCATTATTCTAGGAGTTAGAAATGATAGAGGACATTCAGTCCAGCTGATCCTCCAACAACACTGAAGAAGCTTGACTCCATTCAGGACAAAGTAGTCCTTCTGATTGACACCACATCCATGAACATTCACTCCCTCCACCACTGACATCCGGTATCATCAGTGAATAAGATGCAGTGCATAAGTCCACTTCTTAAATAATGCTTTCCAAACCCACTACCATCTTATAGGACAAGGGCAGCAGATAAATGTGAATAATGCCACTTGCACATCCAAGCCCCGCACCATCTTGATTGGAAATGTATCGCCGTTTCTTCACAAGCCTGAAACTCCCGCACGAATAGCATTGTGGCTCTACCTGGACTGCAGCACTTTACAAATTCAGCTCATGACTGACCCATCACCTTCTTAAAGGCAACTAGGGTTAGGCAACAAATTAGATTAGATTAGATTACTTACAGTGTGGAAACAGGCTCTTCGGCCCAACAAGTCCACACCGACCCGCCGAAGCGTAACCCACCCATACCCCTACATTTACCCCTTACCTAACACTACGGGCAATTTAGCATGGCCAATTCACCTCACCTGCACATCTTTGGACTGTGGGAGGAAACCGGAGCACCCGGAGGAAACCCACGCAGACACGGGGAGAACGTGCAAACTCCACACAGTCAGTCGCCTGAGGCGGGAATTGAACCCGGGTCTCTGGCGCTGCGAGGCAGCAGTGCTAACCACTGTACTACCGTGCCGCCCACAAATGAAACCATATCCCATACAGAAACAGAAAGAAATTTGATTGTAAATGGTTGAGGTCCGAGCAGCACTGCTCACATCATTGTCTAATTAGAAAATGCTCATTTATCCCACTACCGACTTCCTGTCTGTCAACCAATCCTTCATCTATGCTAACGTATAATCCTTAACTCCACAAACTCTTGTTTATTAACACTTTGTGTAAAAACTTACTATATACCTTTTAAGAACCCAAATATTCTACATCTACCAGTTTGTGTCATCTACCCTATTGGTTATGGTAGACGTGGGTACTGCAGATGCTGGAGATTAGAGTCAAGATTAGAGTGTGCTGGAAAAGCACAGCAGGTCAGGCAGCATCCTAGAAGTAGGAAAATTGATGTTTTGGGCAAAAGCCCTTCATCCGGAAAGGTTGATGAAGGGCTTTTACCCTATTGGTTATGTAGACTCTGAACGCAGGACGACACAAGTTTCAGTTCAAAAGAAGACATATTATTACTGAACAGCTGGCGAGAGATTTTGGGTGACACCAAAAGGAGTCTTGTAGCCTTCTTGTGGTGGCACTCCTCAATGAATCTCTGGACATTACATGCAAGCAGTATATTTTATACCTTGTTCTTAATATCACATGGCTGATTGCTATTATGTTGTTAAAACAGGTATTTCTCAATCTTACAATGACTAGTGATTGCTACCTTCCTGTGACAGGTATCAAATTGTTCAAAGGAGCATGTTACTGTATTATTCACAATCGTATGTTAATAGGAAAGGAGGTAAATAATAGGATTTAGTATTGTCCTCATTATTGATCTTCCCATACCCTTGTTAATATGTAAGGAAGTGTGTTAGTAGGAATAGAAGGCAGTTAATAAGAATTATAACCAGGGCTGACAGTCTTATTCAGGGAAACAAATATCTTTGTCCGGGGTTGGGAGTAAATTATATACGTGTGGCTCCAGACGATTTTGGCAGTTTGGAGGTGGCCAGGCACCCACTGTGATTTCCGGTCTCAGCCTGTCAAAGGACAGGTAGCATATAGTGAGTCACTTTAATAGTGGATCTTTCACCCTTGAGTTCCCAATTCTCCAAAACACTATGATAAGCCAGTATACTAGAATGTTTTACTTTTGGGGTTCTCAAACTTTATCAGTTGCATTCTCAGAAACCTCTAATACATTTGTCAAGTGTACTGACTTGCTCTAATCACTTAACATTTTTCTAAGTATTTTGTTAAAACTTCCTTAATAATAGATTCTAGTACTTTCTTGTTAACTGATGTCAGGTTAACTGACTTGTGGTTCCTTCTTGAATGATATGTCACGTTAACTAACGTCATGTTCCAATCTGTTGGAATGTTCAGAATTTATGAAATTTTAGAAAACATTAGACAACACATTCACTCCCTCTGCACCTCTCTCTCTATTAGAATTATAGGCTTTACGATATGAGGTCCTTGGCATATATTGACTTTTAGACTTCTGAGTTTCTCTGGTATTTATCTCTGCCAATATAAATTATCTTTATTTCCTCTCTCTTATTAGCACCTGGGCTCCCCTCTACTTCCAATGTTGAACTTGTGTCTTCTAATGTGAAAATATATATTCAATAGCTCTACTGTTTCCTCATTGCCGTGATAATTTCTTCTGCCATTTTTTCTAAAGGACTGGCACTTACTTTCGCTACTTCTCTTTATGCAGTTGCATAAGCCCTTAGAATGTAGGTTGATATTCTTGAATATTGTATTATAATTTGGAAAACTGAGTTCTCAAGTGGCTGAACAATGCATGGATTTAAATTTAACTTGTGTTTGCATTTCTGTACTGCATATATTAACAACGGAGAAAACATTACTTTAGTTAAATTGATCAGCCATGATGATAATGGGTGGTGTAGGACTGAAGGGCTGAATGGCCTACTCCTCTTATTTTCTTTGTTTCTATGTTTCAGTTTTGAGTTCTGTGAGAAGGGTGTGTGGGATTAGCGTGTGAGAAGTTTGTTTATGTGTATTTAATGTGTCTATAAAGCCATAGAAGTGACTAGTTCAGTGTATTAGTAACAATAATGGAAGAGGAGAAGAAACTGCATCTGTCTAGTGACAGGAGTCCACTATCACGATCCAGCAGGTCAGATAGTGTGCAGGTTCAGTCAGAGTGAAAAGGTACTGTTAGTTGCACACTCTCCAAGGAGTCAGGACTGGGGAAAGACTCCTCAGAGGCTTAGAAGAAAACTCGAACAACAGGAAATTCCTGGAACCCATGTTGCTCTGAAAGTATTTGGAGGTCAGTAAGAAGAGAGCTCCAGAAACCATTTGTCACCATGTTAATTGAACAAGGAACTTTAAGGTGGAGAAAAGGTCACCCTTCACCCTTGAGTATTTGTGAAGTTGAAGATAAAAGGGTTGAAAATTATTTTTACTACTTGTTACAGCACTGTTTCACATAGTTCTAGACTAGTGTAATTTGTTTTTTTTTGTTTAATAATTTTTTGTGTTCTTTTGTTCAAGGTACGTTAACGACTTCTTATGAATATATTCAATGACTATCCACCACAATGAATAAATAACATACATAAAATGTATGGTATATCAAGCCAAGTCTCACTGTTGGATTTGACTTGGCCATCTAATCATTAGCTATCTCATTCTTTCTTTTCCTTTTTTCTAAACATTGTGTGGTCCATTTATGGATTCTACAACATTCCCACTCTCATTATTTGCAATATTATAAACCTTTTCCTATAATTTAATACTATCCTTAATCTCTTTAGGAGGCCATGAACGTGTTTTCCCTGTTGAGTATTTTCGATGGAATGGATATTTGTTTAACATTTCTTAGTTCATTTATCACTGTAGATTTTAATCTATTCACCCAATTGATCTTAGTTAGCTCTCCTGAAGAAGGGCCTGTGCCCGAAACGTCGAATCTCCTGTTCCCTGGATGCTGCCTGACCTGCTGTGCTGTTCCAGCAATAAAGTTTCAACTTTGATCTCCAGCATCTGCAGACCTCACTTTCTCCTCTTAGTTAGCTCTCCCCTTGTACCAATACAGTTGGCTTTGCTTGCATTTCAGATTCATGTCTGTGATTGGAGAATATTATTTTCAACCTCGTTATGGAATTCACACAACACTAGGTTATAGTCCAACAGGTTTATTTGGAAGCACTAGCTTTCAGAGCAATGCTTCTTCATCAGGTGGTTGTGGCAGTGCTCCGAAAGCTAGTGCTTCCAAATAAACCTGTTGGACTATAACCTGGTGTTGTGTGATTTTCAACTTTTTACAACCCAGTCCAGCACCAGTACCTTCAAAATATAGAATTCAGTTGAATCATTAACATTATTTCCTGGTAATGGTTTGCTGTGATGTTACCAATTAACCATGACTTATTGCAAATATGAGATTTAAAGTAGCTTTATCCCTGATATTTTTTGGTGACATATTGTTTCTGGAAAGCATCACAAAACCATTCTACAAAACTATTTTATTAATTTTACTTTCCTGATTTTCTGAGCCAAAATCCTTTCTTCCTAATGTGAAATTGTCCACTTTGGCATGAAGGATTAAAAGGAAGCACATTTTCTGAATGGTGAGAGATTGCAGAGCTCCAAGACACAGAGGGATCTGGCTGTCTCATGCATGAATCATGGAGGTTAGTGTAAAAGTACAGCAAATATTTTGGAAAGCTGGTAGAATGTTACCATTTATCACGAAAGAAATTTACTACAATGTCGGGAGGTTATGCTTCCGTTTTACAGGACACTGGTGAGATGGACCCTTTGACCCAACTAATCCTCCAACCCTGGCAACATCCTTGTAAATCTTTTCTGAACCCTTTCAAGTTTCACAACATCCTTCCGATAGGAAGGAGACCAGAATTGCATGAAATATTCCAACAATTACCTAACGAATGTCCTGTACAGCCGCAACATGACCTCCCAACTCCTATACTCAATACTCTGACCAATAAAGGAAAGCATACCAAACGCCTTCTTCACTATCCAACGATCTACCTAAGGGGCAACTTTTTCACACAGAGGGTGGTACGTGTATGGAATGAGCTGCCAGAGGAAGTGGTGGAGGCTGGTACAATTGCAACATTTAAGAGGCATTTGAATGGGTATATGAATAGGAGGGGTTTGGAGGGATATGAGCCGGGTGCTGGCAGGTGGGACTAAATTGGGATTGTATATCTGGTCGGCATGGACAGGTTGGACTGAAGGGTCTGCTTCCGTACTGTACACCTCTATGACTCTATGACTCGTCCATGTCGACCAGATATCCTAAATTAATCTTGTTCCATTTGCCAGCACTTGGCCCATATCCCTCTATACCCATCCAAATATTGTAATTGTACCAACCCACACCTCCTCTGGTAGCTCATTCCATCTTCTGTATGTTGCCCCTTAGGTCCCTTTTAGATCTTTCCCCTCTCACCCTAAACCTATGCCCTCCCAGACACCTGGACTCCCAGACACCAGGGAAAACACTTTGTCTATTTATCCTATCCATGCCCCTCATGATTTTATAAACCTCTGTAAAGTCACCCCTCAGCCTCTGAGGGTCCAGGGAAAACAGCCCCTGTGTATCCAGCCTCTCCCTATAGCTCAAATCTTCCAATCCTGGCAACATCTTAGTCAATCTTTTCTGAACCATGTCAAGTTTCACAACAGCCCACCTTATATAAGGAAATGAATGCATTGGAAATAGGTCAGAGAAGTTTTACTAGACTGATGCTTGTCTAGTCAGGTCCAAGCTCCATCCCACCCTCCCCTCCCCGCACCTTCCCTTGCCACCTCAAGAATTGTAAATCTGCGCCCACACCATCCCCCTCACCTCTGTCCAAGGCCACAAAGGAGCCTTCCACATCCATCAGAGTTATACCTGCACTTCCACATATGTCATTTAATATATCCATTGTTCCCGACGCAGTCTCCTCTACATTTGGGAGAAAGGATACCTACTTGCAGAGTGCTTCAAAGAATGTCTCTGGGACACCTACACCCACCAAACCGACTGCCCCATGGCCGAACACTTCAACTCTTCCTCCCACTCCGTCAAGGACATGCAGGTCCTGGACCTCCTCCATTGTCAAACACCCGACGCCTGGAGGAAGAACGCCTCATTTTCTGCCTTGGGACCCTCCAACCACACAGCATCAATGTGGACTTCACCAGTTTCTTCATTTCCCCTCCCCACACCTTATCCCAGTTCCAACCTTCCAACTCAGCACTGTCCTCATGACCTGTCCCACCTGTCCATCTTCCTTCCCATCTATTTGCTCCACCCTCCTCTCTGACCTATCACCATTGCCCCCACCTCTATCTACCTATTGCATTCTCAGCTACCTTCCCCTCAGCCCCACTCCCTTCTCATTTATCTCTCTACCCCCTTGGCTCACAAGCCCCATTCCTGATTAAGGGCTTTTGCCCAAACGTTGATTCTCCTGTTCCTCAGATGCTGCCTGACCTGTTGTGCTTTCCCAGCACACCACTCTCGACTCTGATCTCTAACATCTGCAGTCCTCACTTTCTCCTAATACCTGGAACAGGCAGGCTGTGAATAGGCTGGACAGGCCGGGCTTTGTATTTACTGGTTTTTATAAGAGTAAGAGGTGTCTAGATTGAAACATATAAAAACCTAAGGGGTTTTGACAGGATAAAAGTGGAGAGGAAATTTCTGTTATGGTAGAATCAAGAACTTGGGGTCGTTGTTTAACAATCAGACATCTCCCATTTTAGACAGAAATGGGGTAAAATATATTCTCTGAGGGTTGTAAGTCTTTGGAACTCTCTTCCTGAAAAGCTGTTGGAAGCAGAATTCATGTATATTTTTTAAGCATGGCGTAGGTAGATTCTTGGTAAGCAAGAGATTGAAAGATTATTGGGGCAGATGGGACTATGGATTTGTGGTTAAATTCTGATCAGCCGGGATCTTATTGAGTAGTGGAGTAGGCCTGAGGGGTTGAATGGCCTAATCCTACTCCTGGTCCTGTACACTTACATGTGCTTTGGTCATCCTTTATTATCACACTATCCCTCTTCCTTATTCTTTTGTCTGTCTTTTCCAAGTGTCTCCAATGTCTGTACTTTTCCAAATTATCAATTTTTATAGATGCACCATAGAAAGCATTCTATCCAGATGCATCACAGCTTGGTACGGCAACTGCTGTGCCCAAGACCATACAAAACTACAGAGAGTTATGAACACAGTCCAGTCCATCACACAAACTAACCTTTGACTCCATTTATACTTCTCCCTGCCTCAGAAAGGCAGCCAACATCATCAAAGACATTCCCACCCTGCTTATAACCTCTTCCAACTCTTCCCTGGGACAGAAGATACACAAGTTTAAACACATGAACCAACAGATTCAAGAACAGCTTCTTCCCTACTGTTATTAAACTTATGAATGAACCTCTCAAATTTTAAATTTAATGTTGATCTCGCTCTTTGTGCACCTTCTCTGCAGCAGTAACATTGTATTCTGTGCTCTGTTCTATTGTCACTATATACTTCAAATGGTGTTGTTTTCCTGTACTGCACTCAAAACAAAACCTTTCATTGTACCCAGGTACATGTGACTACAATAAATCAAATCAAATCAAATTTTTTAAGAAGTCTGTATTCTGAAATAATTATGTCTCTGTAACAACTATTTCAAATCAATTTTATCCAATAACATTTTCATAACATTTACGACAGTCAGTTATTTAGCAGAGGGCTTTGAGCATGAGTACTTGTTTTCCTTTGAAAATAATGGCTCTCAAGAGACTACAGTCATCTCGAAGTACAAAAACATTTGAGTGCGTCTGGCACCTCTTTGACCAGTCAATAATAACTTTCTGTGGTGTCTTTAGTTGTGAGTCAGTAACTGTTTCCCATTGAAACTAATTGCACTTACATTGTTGAAAATGTAATAGATCTGTTATCAGCACATTTTCCACTCACATGCCCATGCTGTAGACTCGTGGATCCAGGGGAGTATTTACATCTTTGGCAATCTGCTCAGTGTACCTGAGGTGACCAACTTGGTATCTGGTTTGCAGCAAATGGTGAAGCCATATCTTTGTATTTCTGCCAGACACTGCTGTAGCTTGGGTGGTGCATTTGTCAATGGCTTATGGCAAATAATTTCCAATGGTTTTCGATTGATTTCCACAGTGAACTGTTTACTTAACAGGTGCATGTGGAAGGTTTTGATATCGGGAACCAGAGCAATGTTTCAGATTCTACATAACAATAATTGCATTGCATTTGTGATACACTTAGGAATCCAAGTGCAATCAGTTTGCTATCTTGCATGATTTCCTGATGAAAGGCTTATGCCAGAACCGTTGATTCTCCTGCTCCTCGGATGCTGCCTGACCTGCTGTGCTGTTCCAGCACCACGCTCTTGACTCTGATCTCCAGCATTCGCAGTCCTCACTTTCTCCTGATGCACACTCTAGCCCTTTCTGCGAAGCGTGCAGTTCCAGAATTTCCTTTTTCCTTGGGTTGTAGAGCTACTGGGTAGTTTTCCATTGTCAATGTTTGTTTGATAGACTCAAGCATATGTTGATGTGGAGAAAGTGAGGGCTGCAGATGCTGGAGATCAGAGCTGAAAATGTGTTGCTGGAAAAGCGCAGCAGGTCAGGCAGCATCCAAGGGACAGGAGAATCGATGTTTCGGTCATGAGCCCTTCTTCAGGAAGGGCACCATATGTTGATGGTGGTCTTGCTGTACACATGATATGTCTCTCTTTCAGAACTCCAAAAAAGGTGATGCTTTGCTAAAGTTCAGAATGTATTGTTCTCTGAGGTTGAAGAATCCAAGGTATCTCTGTAGTTCATCTTTATCCTGTGGGGTAGCATTTGCCTTACATCTTTAGGTTTGCCTGGGATTGGGACAGATTTCACAGCCTGAATATGTAGAGATAAATAAATGATCTGACTTATATTGACCTAGCACTTCTTGCTATTTAAAATTAGCTCTTTATAGCAAGCTACATTTCTTGATATTGTGTGTTATGACAATGTCATCAGCAAACATATTCAAACTCATTTTCCATAATTCTGTCAGATAAACCTAAAGGTTTTCTCTGGAAGTAGTGTTATGAAGGTCGTGATTTCCTTATATTCTCTGGCTAAATGTACTAACTAATATCCATGTTTGGAAAACAATTTGTGAGCAGTGCAGTGGCTCAGTGGTTAGCATTGCTGCCTCACATTTAACAGGGACTTGGGTTTGAATCCAGCCTCGAGCTGTGTGGGTTGCCTGTGTCGCGTGGGTTTTCTCTGGGTGCTCCAGTTTCTTCCATAGTTCAAAGATGTCCAGGTTAGGTGGATTGGCCATACTAAGTTGTCCATTGTGTCCAGGGATGTGTAGGTGAGGTAAATTAGCCATGGGAAATGCAAGGTTACAAAGATAGGGTAAAGGGTTGGGTCTGGGTGGGAGGGTCAGTGGATTCAATGGGTGGCCTGATTCCACACTTAAGTTGGAATCTTAATTTCCTAAGTTGGCTTCTGTGAGCTTGGGGTTAAATTCATTTCATATTGGAATCTTTACAGGTACCATGTTTGGGAAAATTTGAGCCATCTCAGATACCCTGATTGTGATAACTTCCTTAAGACATATTGTAATATAGGTGTAGAATATATTATTATCAATTGTGAATTTGTATTTTAGAGAAGAAGTTAAATAGATGTATGATTTCAGTTGTGTAAGGTAAACATTTCTTTTTAAGAGATCAGCAAGTCATAGAGAACTGCGGACAAAATATATAATTTCTAAGAAGGCCTCTGATTCAAGTTAAGTGCTTAACACAAGACTATTGCAATTAATTGATAAAATGTCAAATTTTATGACAAACAGAGAAAACAGACCTGGGGCTAATAATACATTATGAAAATAGAAGCAGTTGAGATTTTGATTCGGTTTATGAGGCTAACTTTTTGGAAAAAAAAGTTCAGCAAATATTATGGAAAAAAATGATCTAAATGCATCATTTCCAAGAAATCATAAGACTTTATAAGAACCAAATCCAGATGTTTGTACACAGTAAATTTATGGCTTACTGAAAAATAAATGATCTGAGGCCACTGCTAGTATAGATTGTATTCAGTTCAGAAGTCTCAGAATTCAGTTTCATCCCAATAGAAAAACATGCTTTTGGGTTCAGGAGGACAGTTTCACCCTAGCAGAATGGCAGATTAGTTTGTGACATTTCCAAGCTGTGAGAATCTGTATAGAATTTTTCAAGCAGATAAATTGTGAAGAGCATTGTGGGTGGCGCAGTGGCACTGTTGCCTTACAGCGCAAGAGACCTGGGTTCAATTCCCTCCTCAGGCGACTGACTGTGTGGAGTTTGCACATTCTCCCCGTGTCTGCGTGGGTTTCCTCCAGGTGCTCCGGTTTCCTCCCACAGTCCAAAAATGTGCAGGTTAGGTGAATTGGCCATGCTAAATTGCCTGTAGTGTTAGGTGCAGGGGTAAATGTAGGAGAATGAGTCTGGGTGGGTGCACTTCGGAGGGTCGGTGTGGACTTGTTGGGCCGAAGGGCCTGTTTCCACACTGTAAGTAATCTAATCTAATCTAATTTAGGCCATTGGAACTAGAAAACCTTGAAAACTGACTCATCATTCCAAGAACAATAATTGAAAGAGCCAGTTAAGTAAGAATATACTGGGCGACACGGTGGTTAGCACTGCTGCCTCACAGCGCCAGAGACCCCGGTTCAATTCCCGCCTCAGGCGACTTGACTGTGTGGAGTTTGCACATTCTCCCCGTGTCTGCGTGGGTTTCCTCCGGATGCTCCGGTTTCCTCCCACAGTCCAAAGATGTGCAGGTTAGGTGAACTGGCCATGCTAAATTGCCCGTAAGGGGTAAATGTAGGGGTTCGTTGCGCTTCGGCGGGTCGGTGTGGACTTGTTGGGCCGAAGAGCCTGTTTCCACACTGTAATGTAATCTAATCTCATCTAAATCTAAAATGATATTTCCTTGAGATTAATTTTTGGAAAAAGATATTGCTGTGCATATTTTTGAATCTACATATTTACTGTTTATGCAAGGATCTTTTTAAATTTGCTTACACCTTAACCCTCTATTTTCAAATCCAAATTTCCAAATGACAGTATATAATACAGAACAGAACAGTCTCGATTGTCCAAATGAGATGGGTGGGGAGTATTTGCATAACGTTTAGTTCGGATAACTGTTTGATCAGATGGGCCAATGGGCTGAGGAGTGGCAGATGGAGTTTCAGCCGGGTGCTCCGGTTTCCTCCCACAGTCCAAAAATGTGCAGGTAAATTGCCCGTTGTGTTATGTGCAGTGGTAAATGTAGGGGAATGGGTCTGGGTGGGTTGCGCTTCGGCGGGTCGGTGTGGACTTGTTGGGCCGAAGGGGCTGTTTCCACACTGTAAGTAATCTAATCTGGATGGTTATATGAATTGGAGGGATATGGGCCAGGTGCTGGCAGGTGGGACTAGATTGGGTTGGGATATCTGGTCAGCATGGACAAGTTGGACCTGTGCTGTACATCTCAATGACTCTATGACTCCAACTGATTGTTCAGATATATGATTGTTCAGACAATGGATAACGCTTTTGTGGGTCCTTGAGATCTTGTTTGGATAATCCGAAATTCGGATAACCGAGGTTGTTCTCTATATATTTTATCTACATATAATATATATGCATATATTTATTTATATACAGAGAGAAATATGCTGATGATACAAGTGCCAGAGGGGAGTGAGATGCCACAGGAGAGCTAAAAGCCTGGCACTGGACCATGGCATTTTTTTTAGTCACTCATGGGATGTCAGCATTGCTAACTAGAACAACATTTATTGCCCATTCCTAATTGCCCAGAGGACAGTTAGGAGTCAATCACATTGCTGTGGGTCTGGAGTCACATGTAAGCCAGACCAGTTAAGGATGGCAGTTTCCTTCCCTTAAGGACATTAGTGACCCAATGGGTTTTTCCAACAATTGACAATGGTTTCATGTTCATCATTAAACTCCTGATTCCAGAGTTTGTTTTATTGAATTCAAATTTCACTGTCTGGCGTGGCAGGATTTGAATGCATGTCCCCAGAACATTAGCTGTTAATAGTCTTGTGATAATACCACAGGCCATTTCCTCCCTTTATAATTTTTGCACAACAGTAGAAGCTGTGAGGGTGAGATTGAGTCCCTCTTTCCAGAGGGTGGCAAGAAATGGTCATGTAGAAGCAAATTACTGAGGATGCTGGAATCTGTACTGAATCCAACAAATACTGGAGATCACTGTGGGTCAGGAGGCATCCATGGAGAGAAAGTAAGCTCATGTTTTGAGTCTAGATGACTTTTTAATCAGAGGATTTTTTTTTATTTTCAGAAGACGCCTTGAGTTTGCATCAATCACTTTGTGAATCACTGGAACTTGTTGCTACAGGCACTTTCTACTACTCTCCACTCTTTGCACTGAATAAGAAATGACACTGTAAGCCAGATGCATGGGTCTAATTACATTGATATTGTGACAGGAAAGGTGGTACAAAATAATGGAAAAGTAACTGGGTCATCCACGGTAAAGCCTCAGGGCACATTTCCATACTTCATTGGACATCAGTGATTGATTGGATTCTAGAAAATACCTAGAAGATTGGAAGTTAACAAGTATAACACAGTTATGTCAAACTAAGAAGGATAAAGAAAAGAGGGAACTGAGTAAAGGTGTATCTCACCTTTAAAAGTTCCATGTGCTGTGTGTATTTAAAGTTATAATGTTTTTCTTGCAGTAAATCTGCAATGGGCTTGAAAACTGAATATTCAGAAATTAGTTGGTTTTACTGTATTTCTGCCTCATTAATTTGTAATGTATTTACTATTTTAAATGAACTAACCATGGAAATAATCAGTCCCTGATAAGTGATTAATTACTCATCCCTTACCATTAATATCAGCCTGTCATCATGCTTTGGGAATGGAAAAGTAGGAAAGTCTCAACAATATATGTAGAAAATGAAAGTATGTTGAGAAAAAGTCAACATGATTTTACGAAATGGAATCAAAGTTTAGAAATTTATTGGAGTTTTTGAGGATGTAATAAGTAGAATGGATAAAGGATAACCAGATGTTTTGTACCTGGATTTCCAAAATAAGGTGTCACACAGAACGTTACAGCACAATGCCTTAATAGAGTTAGGTTTTAGATTAGATTACCTACAGTATGGAAACAGGCCCTTCAGCCCAACAAGTCCACACCAACCCTCTGAAGAGTAACCCATCCAGTCCAATTCCCCTACATTTATCCCTGATTAATGTACCTGACACTATGGGCAATTTAACATGGCCAATTCATCTGACCTGCTCATCTTTGGGTTGTGGGAGGAAACCCACACAGACATGGGGAGAACGTGTAAACACCACACAGACAGTCACCCGAGGTTGGAATCGAACATGGGACCCTGGCACTATGAGGCAGCAGTGCTAACTACTGAGCTACCGTGCCACCATAGGGATACTATAGCAGCATGAATAAAGGATTAATTAACAAATGGGTAATGAAGAGTAGGGATAACTTCAAGTTGGTTGACTAGTGGAGTGCCGCAATGATCAGTGCTGAAGCCTCAGCTATTTCTAAGTTTCAATCATCATAAACGTGCCTTTGTTTGCTGGAAATGCAAAGCTAAATGGGAATGCAAGCTGTGAGGAGTACACAAAGACTACAAAGAAATATAGCCAAGTTACATGAAAAGGCAACAAGTTGGAATGGAATAAAAATGTGTGATGCTATTCACTTTGGTAGTAAGAATAGAAAATGCGAATATTTTTAAAAGATATGAAACCTGTAAATGCTAATGTTTAAAGGATTTGGGCATACATATACAAGGAAAACAAAGTTAACATGGAGGTATAGCAAGCCAAATTTCATGTTGGAAACATTATAAGGGGTTTGGAGTACAGGGCATTCTGTTATAATGTGATGGTTGTGTTCCTCTGCAACCTCATGCTATAGAAAATCGCACTATGGAAAATGGCTATGGAAAATCACGCTGTAGAAGATCTCTATGGAAAATTGCTTTACCCATAGAGTAGAAAATTTACATTATCCAAACAGTATCCACAGTTCGTCAATCACGTTATAGACAATTTACATTGATGAAATACATGTTATACTGGAATGACCTGTAGAAGAAGAAGGAAGTCTTGTTACAGGAGTATAGGGCTTTGATATGAATGTTCATGGAATGTTGTGCAGAATATCCATATTTAAAGAAGAATATATTTGTTTTGGACAGTGTGCAGGAAATGTTCACTTGATTGGTCCCTGGGATAAGGGGTTTGTACTAGGATGAGAGATACGTTGGCCCTCTTGTTCTCTTCAGAAGAACAAAAATTGACTTCATTGGAGCATACAAGAGTCTGAAGGGGCCAGGTAGGGTAGGTACAGAAGTTACAGAAACAGAATTTGTTGGAGAAATCCGACAAGTCTGGGAGCACCTGTGATGAGAAAGCAGAGTCATCTCAAGACAGATCACTGGACCTGAAATGTTAACTCTGCTTTCGCTCCACAGATACTGCCAAACCTGCCGAATTTCTCCACAATATCTGCTTTTGTTTCAGATTTCCAGCATCCACAGTTGTTTACTTTAATTTAGACACAAAGGCTGTCTACCTTGGCTGGGGAATATGAAACACAGAGGCACCGTCGCCAGATAAGGCGCTGCTCAGGACTGAGTTAGTCAAACTTTCTTTACCCAAAGGTTGTGAGTCTTTGGAATTATTTATCCCAGTAAGAAACATGGCAGCAAGAAACAAATTTTTGATATGAAAGCGAAAGAAAAGTTAAAAGGAAGGAGTAGGAAGCTGGCGTGGTAGCAGAAAGTCAGCCATAGTTGCCATCCAGGCTGATAGGGTTGTTAAGAAGGTGTATGGCTTTCATTAGCAGGGGGACTGAGTTTAAGAGCTGCGAGGTAATACTGCAGCTTTATAGAGCCCTGGTTAGACCACACTTGGAATATTGTGTTATGTTCTGGTTGCCTCATTATAGGGAAGATGTGGAAGCTTTAGAAAGCGTGCAGTGGAGATTTACCAGGAGGCTGCCTGAACTGGTGGGCATGTCTTATGAAAAAAGTTGAAGGAGCTAGAGCTTTTCTCATTGGAGCAAAGAAGGATAAGAGGTGATTTGATCGAGGTGTACAAGATGTTGAGAGGCATAGATAGAATGGATAGCCAGAGACTTTTTCCCATGGCGGAAATGTCTATCACCGAGGGGTCATAATTGTGAGTTAATTGGAGGAAGGTTTAGGGGAGAAGTCAGAGGTAGGTTCTTTAATCAGAGAGTGGTGTGTGTGTGGAATTCACTGCCAGCGGTGACAGTAGAGTCAGATACATTAGGGACATTTAAGTGACTCTTGGATAGGCACATGGAAGATAGAATAATGTAAGTTAGTCTGATCTTAGAGCAGGAGGGCTGAAGGGCCTGTACTGTGCTATACCGTTCTATGTTCCATGTTCTATTAGTTTCCCATTAGTTTCCCTGACACATTCTCTTCCAGTAACAGTTATTGTATTTATTTCCTCCCACCCTTTAGTTCCCTGAATATGTAGTATTTTTGGAACGCTAAAAATGTTTTTGTGTGAAGTTTGATGCGAAGTATTTATTAAACTCCTCAGCTATTTCCCATTTCTATTTCCCCAGCCTTAAAAAGATTGATGCTTATTATGCCTTCTCTCTTTGCTTTTATAGTTTTATGCAAGTTCTTAATTTCTAAAAATGCTTTTTGTTATTTTACACCAATAGTTTATTTTCTCCTCTCTCGTTTTTCTGGTTATCTTTTGTTGTGTTGTTTTAAAAGTATCCCATCCTCTGGCTACATTGTATGTTTTCTTTATTTTAACCTGAAACTATCATTAATTTTCTCAGCTAGCCATGATTGCTTTACCCCTTTCCTAGAGTTGTTTTTCTTCACTGGGATATATCTTTGTCAGTAGTCAGGAACTATTTTCTTAAATGTCTGCCATTGTTCCTCAATTTCTTTAATGCTAAACTCCTTGCTCAGCCCATTCCAGTCAACTTTGCCCTCATTCCTTTGTAATTATCCTAATTTAAGTTTAGCACAGTTTCTACCTTTAAAATTAAATGATAAATTCTATCATGTTCTGGTCACTGTTTTCTAGCAGATCTTTTACTCTGAGATCCATTATTAACTCTGCCAGATCACATATTACAAGGATCCAAACTCGTCTGATCCCTGGATGCATCCATAACATATTATTGTAGAAAACTGTGCTGAATAGACTTTGAATTCTTCCTCGTGGCTACTTCTGCCAATGTGATTTCCCCACTCTCCATGATGATTAAAATCACCCACACTGCTTTTATTTACATGCCCTCATTTCCGTTGATTTAGTGCCATCTTTGCATTTCCAAGCATAGCCCTTACAAAGTGCTGGGTCTCCTCCTGTCTCGCTGACCCTCTCATGGGGCTGCGGTGATACTCTGGACCTTCTGTTTATCAGTGGCAGCGGCAGCAACAACTTGAAGGGCGGGAGCTTGCACCAGGGGCCTGCCGGGAGCGGTGAGTCACTGATTTGTGCTTTTAAATTTGAAGTCAGAGAGCAGAGGTTTCTGGGAAAGGAGGGATTTCTTATTTTTGTTTCTGTCCTGCTATATAAGTCAGTGTCTTTTCAACCCGTGACCCTACCTTTGTAGGGCCTCCCCCCACAACCACCTCCTCCAACCTTAAAGACCAGGGACATATCAGGTAAGCATCTCTTTTTTACTTTGTGACTAGGGGGCTAGCAGGGATGGCAGTACAGGGTGCAGGATGTTTGAGGTGAGGGACGCCATTCATGTCCCATCCAAATACATTTGCAGGAAATGCACCCAACTCTCACTCCTCCAAGAGTGTTAGGGAACTGGAGCAGGAGCTGGACGAACTTCGGATCATTCTGGAGGCAGAGGCTCTGATAGATAGGAGTTATAGGGAAGTAGTTACTCTTAGGCAAGAAGAAAGCTGGGTGACTGTTCGAAAGGGGATAAAACAGTCAGTAGAGGGATCCATTGTGGTCATTCCCATGAAAAACGTGTATACCGTTTGGATACTGTTGAGGGGGACAACTTACAAGGGGCAAGCAGTGGGGCCGAGGTCTCTAGCACAGAGCCTGGCCCTGTTGCACAGAAGGGAAGGAGGGAAAGGAGGAGAGTGTTAGTTATTGGGGACTCAATAGTTAGAAGCTCAGATAGAAGGTTTGTAGGGAATGAATGAGACTTGCAGTTGGTGTGCTGCCTCCCAGGTGCCAAGGTTCATGATGTCTCGGATCGTATCTTTGGGGTCCTGAGGGGAGAGGGTGATCAGCCTGAAGTCGTTGTCCATGTAGGTACCAAAGACATAGGTAGAACAAGGGATAGGAATGTAAGGCAGGATTTCAGGGAGCTAGGGTGCAAGCTGAGAGCTAGAACAAACAGAGTTGTTATCTCTGGTTTGTTAACCGTGCCACGTGATAGCGAGGCAAGGAATAGGGAGAGATATCAGCTAAACACGTGGCAGCAAGGATGGTGCAGGAGGGAGGGTTTCAGGTTTTTGGATAACTGGGGCTCATTCTGGGGAAGGTGGGATTTGTACAAACAGGATGGTCTTCACTTGAACCAGAGGGGTACTAATATCCTGGGTGGGAAGTTTGCTGATGCTATTCGGGTGGACTTAAACTAGCTCAGCAGCAGGATGGGAACCGGAGGTGTAGCTGCAGTGCACAGGAGGATGAGAGTAGGAAGGACAGGGACATGATTTCAGGGTCACTGGAATGTGCTGGCAGACAGCAAAGTGGTTTGAAATGTGTCTACTTCAACGCCAGAAGTATCCGAAATAAGGTAGGTGAGCTTGCAGCATGGATAGGTACCTGGGACTTTGATGTTGTGGCTATTTCGGAGACATGGATAGAGCAGGGTGAGGAATGGATGTTGCAGGTTCCAGGGTTTAGATCTTTCATTAAAAACAGGCAAAGCAAAAAAGGGGAGGGGTGGCCTTGTTAGTCAAAGATAGTATAATGGTGGCTGAGAGAACTTTTGATGAGGGCTCGTCTACTGAGGTAGTGTGGGCTGAGGTTAGAAACAGGAGAGGAGAGGTCACATTTCTTGGACTTTTTTATAGGCCTCCGCAGAGTTCCAGGGAGGTGGAAGCGAGGATTAGCAACATTATTCTGGGTAGGAGTGAAAGGAACAGGGTGATCATTATGGGGGACTTTAATTCCCCAACATTGATTGGAAATGTTATAGCTCTAGTACATCAGACGGATCAGTTTTTGTCCAATGTGTACAGGAGGGTTTCCTGACACGGTATGTCGAAGGGCCGACAAGAGGGGAGGCCCTACTGGATCTGGTGCTTGGTAATGAACCAGGCCAGGTGTTTGATTTAGTTGTAGGTGAACACTTTGGAGAGAATGACCATAATTCAGTTACGTTTAGTTTCGCGATGGAATGGGATAGGTCCATGCCACAGGTCAAGAGTTATCAATGGGGCAAGGGCAATTATAATGCGATTAGGCAAGAATTAGGATGCATGGAATGGGGTAGCAAAATGCAGGGGTTGCAGACAATCGAAATGTGGAGCTGGTTTAAGGAACAGATATTGCGTGTCCTTGATAGGTATGTTCCTGTCAGGCAGGGAGCAAGTGATAAGGTAAGGGAACCATGGTTTACTACAGAAATTGCATCTCTTGATAGGAAGAAGAAAGAGGCTGATGTGTTGATGAGGAAAGATGGTACAGATGAAGCGATGGAGAGTTACAGATCAGCTAGGAAGGATTTAAAAAGAGAGTTAAGAAGAGCAAAGAGAGGACACGAGCAGTCTTTAGTAAATAGAATAAAGGAGAACCCTGAAACTTTCTATAGGTATGTGAGGAATAAAAGGATGGTGGGTAGGAATAGGGCCAGTTAAAGACAGAAGTGGGAAGTTGAGTGTGAACCCTGTGGAGAGGTACTAAATGAACATTTCTCATTGGTGTTCACTCAGGGAAAGGAGGGTATTGGAGAGGAGAAAAATGAGGTACAAGATATTAGACTAGAAAGGATCGAGGTTAGTTGCGCACAGGTGTTCTCAATTCTAGAAGGAGTGAAAATAAACAAGTCCCCTGAGCCGGATGGGATTTATCCCTACCTTCTCTGGGAAGCTAGGGAGGAGATAGCAGAGCCTTTGGCTTTGATATTTGAGTCGTCATTGTCTATGGGTTTAGTACCTGAGGACTGGAGGATTGCAAATGTTGTGCCCTTGTTCAAGAAGGACAGCAGAGATGACCCGGTAATTATAGACCAGTAAGCCTTACTTCTGTCGTAGGAAAAGTTTTGGAAAGGATTATAAGAGATAAGATTTATAATCATCTAGCAAGCAACAATTTTATTTCAGATAGTCAACATGGTTTTGTGAAGGGCAGGTCGTGTCTCACAAACTTCATTGAATTTTTTGAGAAGGTGACCAAGCATGTAGTTCAGGGTAGGGCTGTTGACATGGTATACTTGGACTTCAGTAAAGCCTTTGATAAGGTTCCACATGATAGGCTGTTGAAGAAAATGCAGAGGCATGGAATTGAGGGTGATTTAGCAGTTTGGATTAGAAACGGGCTTTCTGGAAGAAGGCAGTGAGTGGTAGTTGATGGAAAATATTCAGTCTGGAGTCCGGTAACTAGTGGTGTGCCACAGTGTTTTGGGACCACTGCTGATTGTCATTTTTATAAATGACTTAGACACAGGCATAGGTGGATGGATTAGTAAATTTGCAGAAGACACTAAAGTCAGTAGAGTAGTGGACAGTTTGAAAGAATGTTACAGGTTGCAGGGGGAGTTGAATAAACAGCAGAATTGGGCTGAGAGGTGGCAAATGGAGTTCAATGCAGCTAAATGTGAGGCGATGAACTTTGGGAAGAATAACAGGATGGCAGAGTACTGGGTCAATGGAAAGACTCTTGGTAGTGTGGATGTACAGAGAGATCTTGGAATCCTTGTGCATAGATCCCTGAAAGTTGCCACCCAGTTTGATAGTGCTGTTAAGAAGGCACACGGTGTGTTAGGTTTCATTGGTAGAGGGATTGAGTTCCGGAACCGTAATATCATGCTGCAACTATACAAAATATTGTGTACAGTTCTGGTCGCCCCGTTACAGAAAGGATGTGGAAGCATTGGAAAAGGTGCAGAGGAAATTGACCAGGATGTTGCCTGATCTGGAGGGAAGGTCTTATGAGGAAAGGCTGAGAGACTTGGGTCTGTTCTCATTGGAAAGAAGAAGGCTAAGGGGGGATTTGATAGAGACATACAAGATGATCAGAGGATTAGATAGGGTAGACAGTGAAAGATTCTCCCTAGGATGATGACGTCAGCTTGTACGAGAGGGTACAACTACAAATTGAAGGGTGATAGATTTAAGACAGTGGTCAGAGGCAAGTTCTTTATGCAGAGAGTCATAAGGGCGTGGAATGCCCTACCTGATAAGGTAGTCAACTCAGCCACATTAGGGAGATTTAAACAATCCTTAGATAAGCACATGGATGATTTTGGGATAGTGTAGGAGGACGAGCTGAGAGTAGTTCACAGGTCAGCGCAACATCAAGGGCCAAAGGGCCTCTTCCGCGCTGTATTGTTCTATGTTCTATGTTCTCACCTTGTGGCCAGCTCTGTTTGACTGTTGTGCAATGCATTGTTCTTGAGACTTGTGTACCCTCTTCAGAATTTGAAATGTCCCCTCGAACAAGCTCATAAGTACATTCATAGACATCAGTCTGGAGGAAGGTGGGGTTGCTGCCTTTACTTCCTGTGAATGTTCAGCACCTGGAAATCAACCTGCTGTTTGCTGCTGATATTTCTGATGTCACCCTTCTCTGTTTCCACTCTCAGGGTGGGAGGGGCTGAAAATGCAGCTGATAATATGTAAAGTTATAATTAAACCATGGTGCTTTTCCTTGTATTTTGCAAGGTTGATAAATTGTTACATTTAAAACTATTTCTGAGAAACAGAATATTTACTGTAAGTCACCACTGAAATCAGTAACATCATTATGTGGTTTGAAAAGATGTTGTGTTGTTCTGAGTCTCCTGCTAATGTGTATTATTTAATTTAAAGACTATTCCCAATTATATTCTTTCTGCCATTACATGTCTAGGCATTTATTGTGGCTATTTGGTTTTAAATTATTTATCTCTCTAAAAGTATCACCATACTTAAAGCGGCAATATTCTTTAGTTTGAAGAGCTGGGGGTAGAATTGTTAATAGTGTTATTTGAGCACCAAACAACATCCAATTACAAACCTATAATGCAAGTTGATTGTGGATCTAGAGTCACAGAGTCGTACAGTCATAAAGCATGGAAACCGATCCTTCAGTCCAACCAGTCCATGTTGACTATAATTCAAAATTAAACTACTCCCACCTGCCTGCTCTTGGCTCATACCCTTCCAAGCCTTTCCTATTCATGGACTTTTCCAAATGTCTTTGAAATGTTGTAATGGTACCTGCATCCATAGCTTCTTTAGAAAGTTCATTCCACAGACAGACCACTCTCTGTGTAAAAAAAGTTGCACCTTTAAAATTAAAATAAAGATTTTAAAATCTTTCTCATCTCACCTTAAAAATATCACCCTTAGTTTAAAATCCTCGACTCTAGGGAATAGACTCCTGCCATTCACTTTATCTATATCCCTCAGGATTTTATAAACCTCTGTAAGGTCAACCTCCTACACACCAGTGAAAGAAGTTGCCGCCTTTCCTTAAAACTCAAACTCTCCATTCCCGGCAACATCCTGGTAAGTCTTTTCTGCACCCTCTCCCGTTTAATAACATTCTTCTAATAACAGGGTAACCAGAACTGGACCCAGAATTCCAGAAGCAGCCTCACCAGCATCCAGTATAACCTCATCATGATGCCCCAGCTCCTGTAGTCAAAGTTCTGAGCAATGAAGGCAAGCATGCTAAAGGCCTTTTTAACCTGTCTACATGTGACACAAGCTTCAAATGTCAATTGAATATATCATCGCAAAAACCTTTTCATACAGACATCATTTGGGTGCATCCACTCTGTCGTCAGCCTCCTACACTGTTCCAATGAAGTTCAAAGAAAGATTGAGGGGCGACACATTGCCCTTCAATGGAGTTCTTTATAGCTTCCTAAACTCAATATCGAGTTGAACAGAAACAAAAACAGAAATTCAAATTGAACAGAACTTCTGAAGAAGGGTCACTGGACATGAACATTAACTCTGTTTTCTCTCCACTGATGCTGTAAGACCTACTGAGTATTCCCAGTAATTTCTGGATGTTTTTCTGATTTCCAGCATCCACAGTTCTATGGTTTTTAAAAAAAATCAGGTTGAACAGGTTTGGATCTTAACTACTACTCCCAACTTTGTGGAGAGCGGGTGTTGGATATTGTTGAACGGTTCTGTGATGGCGTGTTAAGGCAATGTTACAATTACACTACATAAAATTTGCTGCTAACAGAACAATTGTTACTTGAGTGGAAACAAAAGCCAGAAATTGCTGGAAAATTTCAGCAAGTCTGGCAGCATCCATGGAGCATAAAGAGAGGCTCCTTCAAAGAACAGACAAGCCTTCAAAGTTTCTGGCTGAAAATGTCAGCCTCCAGAGCACGAATTCTACTGTAAATCTGTTCATCACAAGTAGCACATAGGGTGGCATTTTCAAAAGGGCATTAATAATGGAGTGGGATGACTGGTCAGATAAGGAAACAAAATAATCAAAATGTACTTTTTAGGCAACCTTCTAAAAAGATGATGATATGATAATCATCAAGAAATACTGTGATCTAGACCTTTGAAGAATATTTTGACAACAGTAACATAATTTGGGAAAGTTTATAGAATGTTCCTTATGTATTGCTGCATCTTTATTCCAGTTGCACTTGATAATCTGAATAGATTTAAGTTTATATGTCAAATTATTCCTGTGCAGCAGTGAAATGTCTAATCTGAATTTTTAGATTAGATTCGTTTCCCTACAGTGTGGAAACAGGCCCTTCGGCCCAACCAGTCCACACCGACCCTCCAAAGAGTAATCCATCCAGACCCATTTCCCTCTGACTGATGTACATAGCACGACAGGCAATTTAGCATGGCCAATTCACCTGACTTGCACATCTTTGGACTGTGGAAGGAAACCAGAGCACCCGGAGGAAACCCATGCAGACACGGGGAGAATGTGCAAACTCCACACAGGCACCCGGAGGAAACCCATGCAGACATGGAGAATGTGCAAACTCCACACAGACAGTAGCCCGAGGCAGGAATTGAACCTGGGACCCTGGTGCTGTGAGGCAGCAGTGCTAACCACTGAGCCACCGTGCTGCCCCCTATTTAATGCGGCAACTCTGCTAATTCATTGGAAGTTAAACTTATCTAGTGGGAAACTCTTAGGATTGGATTTTGTGCCTGATTTATACTTCACTCAATTTTACTTTCCAGGTATAAAGTGAATGATCAGCCTGATCATGTCAGTTTCCCATTGAAGAGGATGTTTCAGTTACATAATGATGATCCATCATTCATAAAACAAAATGAATAATTTTAACCTGACTTACTGGATGGGAAATCACATAATAGGATAGAAATTTGAGAACATACAATTAGTGTTCAATAAAGATAAATTTTTAATAGGTTTTACAACAGATGTAACCAAAACACAATAATTTTTGTTTAAGATAAAACTCTTATAAATAAATCCAGATGTTCTCATGTTGACAATAATGCAATTCTGAGATAGCTTGTCATCTAATAAAACCGAATTCTTGTACCAGGTGAATCTTAATTTTGCTCCTTGTCTATTTCAGGGTTTAAAAGCGATTGTAATATGTATCTTAATAGAATTATCCTATTAATATATTTAAGGATGGATTTTTTTCAGACAAATACTCAATATAAGCATTTAATAGATGTGACACTGAGAAACACAGTCAGCTCGTCTGCTACGCAGGATAAAAGGTAGTCCACAACATTATCCTGTTCTGAAAGATAAATGATATAAGGTCCAATTACTGAAACTTGTCATTTCATAAAACCTACAACAATTACTTGCTTTGGAAAACATAAACCACCACTGAGAGACCATTAACATGCCAAAAATGATATCTCACATTCAGGCCACATCTGTTCTTTTTAATTGGGAAGGGAAAGTCCCTCATTAATGGCAGGATGTGGATTAGTTTTTTTAAGGAGAGAAGGATTAGTATAATGTATACCTCTCAGTTCAGAGTCTGGTGCACTAAAGTTTAAAAGTTAAAAACATGTATGCTTTTTTCAAACAAAAGCAGATTGGACAAAATAATTGACTCTAATTTGGTTGACTTTTAGAAAATTTTAAACTGTACTTCTTCCTTGTATTAGCACCAGTCATTGCACTTTCATATCAACAACAAAAAGAGTTCTGTAATTTGTTTATCAGGGTTATAAATGCTTTTGCAAAAAAAGGGATAATTTGCCCCAATTCTTGACACTACAAGTACTGTCTACCTTAAACATATCATCTCAGCATGCACACTTATTTGAGAAGCTACAGAAAAATTACACAAAAATCATTCCAAGTTGAGGAACTCACACAGATTGAAAATGTTGGTTTGATTCGATTTCATTTGATTTATTGTTGTCACATGTACCTAGTTACAGTGAGAAGTTATGCTTTACATGCAGGACATACAGATCATACTATATAAAGTGCATCAGGGTATTAGAACAGAGCAAAGAATACAACGTTATGGCTGCAGAGAAGGTGCACAAAGAGCGAGATTAACATTGGATTTGAAATTTGAGAGGTCCATTCAGAAGTCTAATAATAGTGGGGAAGAAGCTATTCTTGAATCTGTCGGTACGTCTATTTAAGTTTTTATATCTTCTGCTTGACAGAAGAGGTTGGAAGAGTGTATAATTGGAGTGGAAAGGGTCTTTGACAATGTTGGCTGCCTTTCTGAGGCAGCAGGAAGTATAGCTGGAGTCAATAGCTAGAAGGTTGGTTTGCGTGATGGACTGGGTTGTGTTCACAACTTTTTGTAGTTTTTTATGGTCCTGGGCAGAGCAGTGGTCCTACTGAGCTGTGATGTACCTGGATGGAATGCTTTCTACGGTGCATCTATAAAAAATGGTAAAAGTCTTTATGGACATGCTGAATTTCCTTAGTCTCGTGAGGAAGTAGATGTGCTGTTGTACTTTTTTGACCATCGCAACAATGTGGGTGAACAATAGTACTCCTAGGATTGTGATTCTCAACTATCTCCACCTCAGCTCTATTGATGTAGCTCTGGGGGTATCCTTCTCCTTGCTTCCTAAAGTCAATGACCAGCTCTTTGATTTTGCTGATGTTGAGGGAGAGATTATTATCTTTACACCATGCGACTAAGCACTCGATTTCTTTGCTATATTCGGTCTCCTCATTGTTTGAGATCTGGCTTACAATGGTGGTGTTGTTAGTAAACTTGTAGATGGCGTTAGGCTGAAATTTGGCCACACAGTCATGATCTACAGGGAGCGGAGTAAGAGGGCTGAGTATGCGGCCTTGTGGGGTGCTGGTGTTAAGGATTGTTGTGGACAAGGTGCTGTTGCCTATTCTCACTGATTGCAGTCTGTGGGTCAGCAAGTCAAGGATCCAGTTGCAGAGGGTGGAGCTGAGACCTGGGTCTCAGAGTTTGGAAAGTTAGCTTGGTTGGAATTATAATTTGAAGGCGGCGCTGTAGTCAATGAGTGAAAGTCTGACATGGACATCCTTGTTGTCCAGATTAGATTACTTACAGTGTGGAAACAGGCCCTTCGGCCCAACAAGTCCACACCGACCCGCCGAAGCGCAACCCACCCAGACCCATTCCCCTACATTTACCCCTGCACCTAACACTACGGGCAATTTAGCATGGCCAATTCACCTGACCTGCACATTTTTGGACTGTGGGAGGAAACCGGAGCACCCGGAGGAAACCCACGCAGACACGGGGAGAATGTGCAAACTCCACACAGTCAGTCGCCTGAGGCGGGAATTGAACCCGGGTCTCTGGCGCTGTGAGGCAACAGTGCTAACCACTGTGCCACCATGCCACCCACACGGGCGGGTGTCCATGTGATTAATTTGGTTCTCTAGCTTAGTCTGGTATTGCCTCTTGGATGTTCCAGGGATGAGTGTAGGGCTTGAGGAGATGGTGTCTGCTGTGTATCTGTTGTGCCGACAGGCAAGTTGCGAGGGGTCAAGGCAGTCTGGGAGGCTGGAGTTGATGTGAGCCATGATTAACCTCTCAAAGCACTCCATAATGGTCAGAGCCACCAGGCGTAAGTAATTGAAGTTATTGAAGTTATGATTTTCCTTTGGTACTAGGTTGATGGTGGTCCTCTTGAAGCAGGTGGAGACTTCAGATCGTAGTAAGGAGAGGTTAAAAATGCCAGCTGGCTCTGAGTGCACGGCCGGTGTCATCATTAGGCTAGTTGCTTTCCGTGAGTTCACTCTCAAAACGCCCAAGCTGATGTCTGCAGCAGTGACTGAGGGAACAGATGCATCTGAGGCTGTTGGAACAGGAGAGAGCATTTCACTGACCTTCTGTTCAAACCGAGCATAACATGCATTGAGAACATCAGGGAAGGGTGTATTTTTATTTACTATTGTGTTCTGCTTTGCTTTGTAGCCTGTTATGTTGTGTAAGCCTTACCAAAAATGGCGGGTGTCCATGTGATTAATTTGGTTCTCTAGCTTAGTCTGGTATTGCCTCTTGGTTTCTCCATTGGCCTTCTGGAGGCCATATCTGTAAAGGTCAGGATCATATGACTGAACGCCACACACCTGGACTTCAGCAGGCAATGGATCTCCAGATTCATCCATGGTTTCCGGTTGGTGAACATTTGCATTAACGTTTTTGGCAAGCAGTTTATTTGGCACGTGGCTTGTTTTCCATGGAGAAAGAGATGATGAGAGGAGATTTGATAGAGCTAGACAAAATCATGAGGGACTTAGACAGAGTAGATCAGGAGACACTACCCCCATAGTCCCTGGGATTGAGAACAAGAGGCACAGATTTAAGGTAATTGGACAAACTAATAGAGTGTAGTGGGTAGTTAGGATCTGAAATTCAACACCTGAGAGATGGTTGGTGGAGCATGTTCATTTGAGGCATTTATTGAAGGAAATGGAAAGAGAGAATGCGTTGCACTATGGGGAGTGACAGGAGATGAATTCTGAGAGTCTCTGAAGAATTTATAATAGAGGCATGAAAATGAACTCAAATTGCACGCTTCACTTTCTAACACTACTTTGTTGAAATAATATAGAGCATTCTCAGTAAAAACGAACATTTGTTGCTGTGGTTAGGATTTTAAAGGAACACCATCTTTTTGTTGGAGTATACCTGTGGATTATGGGAATTATTTTTCACAAAAATGCTATTGGCTGTTGTGATAATATTGATGAGTTGAATTCGGAAGAGGGGTCCTGCTGAGAATTTCTAGCATTTTCTATTTTTCACATTAGCAAACACATGCTCATATTTGTCAGGATGGATTGTGAATATGTATTTATTGAAATGCTAGAATAGTTAATAATTCACTGTATTAATGGAGGCCAGTAAGGGAAATTATCGTAAATACTGAGGAGACTTCATTTCATGATACATTTACTTTATGATTAAAAAGCTCTTAGTAACTGATTTCTTCCTGTTGCACATGTGAAATTATTCTGACAATCATTGTGTAAACTGACACAGTTATAATGAATATTTACATTTAATTCTGTCTGTACCTGACAGTGACATTAATTTGGCGATGTGTTGGGAGTGTGGTGTGATAGATCCAACAATGCATGGGAAACCCAGTTTGTAGTGATTGTAACGAGGTCCGCCTAATGGACCTGATAGAATATGAGTTCCCTGATTGGGGCAGTTAATCTGGTCCATTCAGGGAGCCTTGGCTGACAAATAAAAAGAGTAGTGTCAGACACTCTGAGAGCTGTCTGTGAGGGAGCTGGATCAGTGTTGAAGACTTTCCACATGTAAATAAAGGCTGACTTAGTGATACTTGCCTCTGTGGAGTTATTTCAGTGGTGATGACAGTGAAGCACGTTCCTGAAGAAACTCACACATCATAGTCATCTTTGAGTTAGGGTGTGCACTTCTGGCATCATGCTGTAATTTGGGAAGATTGACTCATTCGATCCTTCCATCGAAGACTGGGCCCAGTATGTGGAAAGAATGTGTGGAAATTATTTGACTATTTCAAAACATCAAATGGGATTCATCATATAAACACAGTTCCATACCATCCATCATCCAATGGTCTGGCAGAAAGAGCAGTTCAAACTTTGCAGGCACGCTTAAAGAAACAACGTTCAGCTTCGTTAGATACCAAACTGTCCTGGGTCCTATTTGTTTATAGGTCTACCTCTCATGCAACTCCAGTGATAGATCCAGCAGTGTTCTAATGGGGAGAAGATTCCACACGAGGTTAAATCTAATTTTCCCAGACAAACAACTTCAGGAACACCAATGCCGGACACAAGACTGCTTTAAGTGAGAGAGACTGTTTACTTCAGGGATGATGTTTGCTGTAGGAACCACAGGAATGGCCATGCATGGGTAAGAGGCATAGTCGACACAAGGTCAAGACCGGTGATATCTAAAATCTGCAGAGCAGCAATAGTCCTGAACAAGCACATGCACCATATGAAAGCTGTGAGGTTGCAAACAGTGGGAGCAAAATGTGCCTGGCTCCTTGGAACAGTTGGGAAGGCTCATGGGATTCTCCCTCTCTGTCAAGTGTTGGAGAGACCTCAGAATCTGAGATGGATACATCGGATCTCATCACATCAATGCCTTTGCCACTGGAATAAGAGAGTGAATTTATCCTCAGATGCTCTGGTCGCAAAAGGCGAGCTCCTGTGTGTTATACGCTGCCCATATTGGAGACGAACTTAGAACAAGGAGTTATAAACCAGTTAGCCTAACATTTGTTCTCAGGAAATTGTCAAGTCCATTATTAAGGACATGCAATCATAAGAAATAGGAGCAGAAGTAGGCCGTTCATCCTTCTACTCCACTCTGTCATTCAATTAGAATGATACTGTGGATCAGTGGTGAGCACTGCTGCCTCACAGTGCCAAGGACCTGGGTTCAATTCCAGCCTCGGGTGACTGTCTGTGTGGAGTTTACACATTCTCCCCGTGTCTGTGTGGGTTTTCTCCAGGTGCTCTGGTTTTCTCCCACAATCCAAAGGTGTTCAGTGTAGGTGAATTGGCTATGCTAAATTGCCCATAGTGTTCAGGGATGTGTAGGTGAGGTGCATTAGTTCAGGTTAAATGTAGAATAGTAGGGGAATGGGTATGGAAGGGTTGCTCTCCAGAGGGTCGGTGTCAACTTATAAGGCCAAAAGGCCTGTTTCCACACTATAGGAATTCTATGATTCTAGAACATGGCTTCAATTTGCCTGCACTAACTTCACATCCCTTAAAGTTTTTAATATGTAGAAATCAATTGTTCTCCATCTTGCACATGCTCAATGAGTGAATGTCCTCAGCCCTCTGGGCAGAGAATTCCACAGATTCACCACTCCGAGTGAGGAAATTCTGTCTTAAATGGTTAGCACCTTAATTGGAGACTGTGTCCGTTTATTCTAAACAATACCCTCAACCAGAAGAAGATTCCTTCCCATACTTATCTTGGTGATCCTGCTAGGAATTTTGTACAACTGAATGAGGTTATCTCACATTCTTCTCAACTCCAGAGAATATGGGTCTAGTCTATTTCATTTTTTCTCATCAAACAATCTCTCCATCCTAGGAATTAATGTGGTGAACCTTTGTTGCAATCTCTCTGTGGCAAGCATATTTTCCTTGTAAAATAGAATAGTCTTTGTTGTCATGTGGACTCAAATGAGTGCAGTGAAGAGTTTGTAATGTCTCCTCTTTGGCACCATCCTAGGTAGAGGGTACCGAACTACAGATACTTTGTGTTGGTTACAGAACTGAAAGAGTTAAAAAAAAAGTCTGGGATAGGAATACAAGGTTTTAAAAAGTGCTCAAATTACTCAAAGTCCAGAATAAGAAGAAAAGGTATCTTTGCAATGTACTCAAATTATCATCCTTTTCACTGAGTCCATGCCTACTGGGCCTCAGAACACAAGACCTCGCTGCCTCCTAGCGCTGGCTTCTGGCCTGTGACTTATCTCCAGGACCCGGCTCCCAGGCTGGCCTGGGCTTGGTCTGCTTTCCACTCCGGGCTCCAAGCTCTGGTCTGCGACTCACCTCTGGATCTTGTCTCCAAGACTCATTTCCCAGGCTGGCCTGGGCTTGATCTGCCTCCTGCTCTGGGCTCCGGCCTATGACTCAGCTCTGGATCTTGTCTCCAAGACCCGATTCCCAGGCCAGTCTGGGCTTGTTCTGCCTCCTGCTCTGCGCTCTGGCCTATGACTCACCTCTGGATCTTGTCTCCAGGACTCATCTCCCAGGCTGGCCTGGGCTTGGTCTGCCTCTCGCTCCGGGCTCTGGCCTGTGACTCACCCCGGGTCTCATCTCCCATGCTGGTATGGTCTCCAACTCATCTCCTGTGCCGGGCTGGACTTGGGCTCACTCCATTCTCCATTCCCTCTGATTAGGGTAGTTTAAGAAGAAAAACTGCAGAAAAGTGGAAAGAAAGAAAGGAAAAGGAGCCAGTGAATCAGAGGACTTCCAGTTGGAGTGTCCTACCCTGTTGCAATCTTGTGGGTCAGGAGACCACATCTGTGTACAATACTCCAGCTGATTAGAGCTAAAAGAGGTTTGTAAACTTTGGGTTGTATTACCTGATCTTAAAGGTTAACGAAATGCTCACTTGTATATCTCGTGGAACAGAATATGTGGGCTTAGAAGTTTGAATGTTATGGAGTATGGAAGGTTTAAGTTATAAAGAAAGGCTAGAAGGTTGACTTTTTTCACTGTAGCGTAGGAGGTCAAGAGGCGATCTGATAGTAGTTTATAAAATAATGAGAGATATAAATAGAGTTAATGGTTGTTGTCTTTTCCCTAGGATGGGGAATTTTAAAATGAGGGGAAAATGTTTAAGGGGAGAGGAGAGAGATTTAAAAAAGACATAAGAGGCAATCCTTTTACGGAGAGTGGTTTGACTGTGGAATGAACTTCCTGAGGAAGTGGTAGATGCAGGCACAGTTGCAATGTTTTAAAGACATTTGGATGGATACATGAATAGGAAAGATTCGGAGGGATATGGGCCAGGAGCAGGCAGGTGGGACTAGTTTAGCTTGGGATGATGGTCAGCTTAGACTGGTTAGACTGAAAGGTCTGTTTCCGTGCTGTACAATTCCATGACTCCATAAGTCCTGCTTCAGTAATACAAGGCCCAGGATGGAACACATCTGGAATATGGTGAATAATTTGGGGCACTGCCCATTAGTAAGTATACATTAGCAAGTTTTATAGGGAACGCAGCAGAGATTTATGAGAATGATATCAAAGGACAGATTAGAATTGTACTCTATGGAAAGTAGAAAATTAATCGACGAATGCAATGAAACCTTCAAGATATTACAAGAGAAACCCACAAGAGAAATGTGGTACAGGTCATTTTGCTATAACACGCATTTCATTAATGCAAACTCGCTGTAACACAAATCGCAAACTTGGGACACTGTTTCCAAAGCACAAACTTTCAAAACATGTGTTGGCTGTAATGCAATTACATCACGAACACTTTAAGCGCTATTTCTAAAGTGTGATTTTTCTATAAGGCAGGATTGCACAAGAACACAACCATCACATTATAGAAGAATTATGTGGAGAATGTAAAAAAACTATTTCTGCTACTTAGGAAATCCAGAACTCAAGGGTACAGTTTAAAAATTAGAGCTAGACCCTTCAGGAATGAAATTTGGAAAACCTCTTCACAGAAAATGTGGTGGAGCTTTGGGATTCTCTTCCATAAATGGTAATTGATGCTAGTTTGATCACTAACATTGAAAGTGAGGTTAATAGATATTTGTCAGTCATTAGTGTTAAGAGCCAAGGAGAAAATGTGTTTGAATGAGAGGTGGAGCAGACTGAATTCCTGCTTGTACCAACTTGACCTCTTGTGAGCTGCAACTCTCTATTACTTACATCCCTGCTTTGTCCTTTCTACAAGTTCCCTCTCAAATACTCCTCTCTCTCTATCTTCCAGATGTGTTGTTGCTGACTCTCTGCTGATCAGCTACAGGTCTCTGAACACTCAGCTACTTCTGCTGCAGTAGGTCACATTAGTCCTCAAACTAAGGCAGAGCCTTAGTTTGATATGACTGATATGACTGAGAAAAATTCCAAACTGCAGGAAGTAATCCCTCCTCTGTGAATTGCTCTGAATTAAATCCTATTACAGCCCTGAAAGGAGCAGAGAGTACAGAATATTGTTGTATTTCTGTGAGATCGATTTGACCCCTCAATTGTTATTGTATTCCTGCCTTGTCTTCATTAACAAATTCCGGGAAGCCCTGGAAACACTAGCATGCACCATTAAAGTTAAAAGACCGTTAAAATATCATTGTAATTGTGCAATTACCTAATGTTAAGAGACAACTTTCCACTCCCAAGGGGTTGCAGGCAGGCAGTCGATTATGTTCCATTTAAATGTCGAAGATGCTGGGGTTAGAATTGGTTTCCTGACATGTTAACATTTCTTCCCGTTTTAATATTGCCATGCACATGCTCTTTCAGATTAAAATTAACCACTATCTCCAGGTATACATTCACAGCTTGGAGCAAAAAGAACATGAACCACAGTCAAATGCAGTTCATTTAAAATAAAAAAAAATTTTATCATCCAACAGAGTCATTGATATATTTGACAGGGAGAACTCTGGGTTTTGGAGTTAAGTGCCTTCATGCCAATGCAGTCAGAAGTTGCCACTCTGGGTTTTTGTGTCATTTTGTGTGGTCAGTTGTGTGCCTGATACAAAACGAAACCCATTGGTACGGTAAAAATCTACAAATTAAACAGTGATGAGATTTACACAGCATTTCTTTGTGCTCATATACAGTGTACACAGAATCCTTAATGGAGAACATCCAGTCAACATAATCTCACAGCTCAGGTGCAGGCTGACGGAAACAATGCTTAGCATCCTGCCTGTTTACACAGGGATGATCCTGAAGCATAACAGGCTAAAACTGCACACATAAACTTCCTGCTACTAATCCAGTCAGAATCACTCTACTCACGAGGAAATTGGTTTGTAGCTATCCAGCAATGAGTGCTAAATTTTCCTCATAGATTGTTAGGGCTCCTGAGGTACTCTAACGTTGTGCCAATCTATGAGACAGGTGTTCAAGTCCCACTTTTTCTAGAGCTATATAATGACATCTCTGAACAGGTTGATGAGGAAAAGATCTCGACACAACTTCTTGTCAATTCCTTTCGATAGGTCAGATTTTACAGAAAAGGTGGACTCCCTGTATCTCAGTATAAATTTCTGGGTCAAGATCACATCAACTTTGTCAGCTCACGTGTTATGGGCCACTACTCTTTATTCATTATGAAGCAGAACTTTTGTCCATTTCCAGGAGATGCTTTGACCGATAGCATTGCCTTTGAATCAGAGGCTAGCTGCAGATAGGCCGAGAAGGTGGTGTTCAGTGGTGGGCTCGCACTTCCAGGTAAATCCTAGATCTGATGAGGCCAGCCTGCCAGCCACCAGCAATGGGTGCTGCTGGTGAGGGCATGATGGCCGTGATATGGATGTGGGGAGGCTAAACTGTAGGAGGGGAGCCTCCAATTGATTCAGTAGACTGGGTAGGAGCCATCTTTCCCCTCACTGACCAACAGCTTGCAAAGTTAAACCTGACTCACTACTTCTTGGATGAAGACACCTGCCACCGTCCATTGTACCAAAGCAATGCTGAGATGAGGCCCAGTGTTGGCCATTTATTGCCCACCTAAAGGCACTGATTGAACCACAGAAGGGTGACTTGCCCATCGGGTGAACCATCCAACACCCCTTCAACTGGCTATAAAACTGCAGCAGGGTAGGGGTGGGCGGTGTTGGTGATGGACTAGCAGTAGGCAATTACCATAATTTATTGAAAACACTGTCCTGAATAAGTGTAAAACTCAACTCGAGATTTAAGATTGTTTCACTCCCCGCAGATAATGCCAGACAAGCCAAGCTTTTCCAGCACTCTGTCTTAATGACAGATTTCTATCATCAGTAGTCATAGAGTTATAGATATATACAGCATGGACACAGATCCTTCGGTCTAATCCGTCCATGTTGACCGGATATCCCAACCCAATCTAGTCCCACCTGCCAGCACCCAGCCCATATCCCTCCAAACCCTTCCTATTCATATACACATCCAAATGCCTCTTAAATGTTGCAATTGTACCAGCCTCCACCACTTCCTCTGGCAGCTCATTCCATACCCCTTCACCATCTGAGTGAAAAAGTTGCTCCTTAGGTCTCTTTTAAATCTTTCCCCTCTCACCCTAAACCTAAGCCCACTAGTTCTGGACTCCCCGACCTCAGGGAATTTGCCTATTTATCCTATCCATGCCTCTCATAATTTTGTAAACCTCTATAAGATCACCCTTCAGCCTCCAGGGAAAACAGCCCCAGCCTGTTCAGTTTCTCCCTATAGCTCAAATCCTCCAACTCTGGCAACATTCTTGTAAATCTTTTCTGGACCCTTTACCTTACCAATGTCCTGTACAGCCTCAACATGACCTCCCAACTCTTGTACGCAATACTCTGACCAATAAAAGAAAGCATACCAAATGCCTTCTTCACTATCTACCTGTGACTCCATTTTCAAGGAGCTATGAACCTGTACTCCAAGGTGTCTTTGTTCAGCAACACTCCCTTGGACCTTACCATTAAGTGTATAAGTCCTGCTAAGATTTGCTTTCCCAAATATGCAGCACCTCGCATTTATCTGAATAAAACTCCATCTGCCACTTCTCAGTCTATTGGCCCATCTGGTCAAGATCCTGTTGTAATCTGAGATAACCTTCTTCGCTGTCCACTACACCTCCAATTTTGGTGTCATCTGCAAACTTACTAACCATACCTCTTATGTTCGCATCCAAATCGTTTATATAAAAGACAAAAAGTAGTGGACCCAGCACCGATCCTTGTGGCACTCCATTGGTCAGAGGCCTCCACTCAGAAAAATAACCCTCCACCACCACCCTCTGTCTTCTACTTTTGAGCTAGTTCTGTATCAAATGGCTAGTTCTCCCTGTATTCCATGAGATCTAACCTTGCTAATCAGTCTCCCATGGGGAACTTTGTCAAACGCCTTACTGAAGTCCATATAGATCACATCTACAGCTCTGCCCTCATCAATCCTCTTTGTTACTTCTTCAAAAAACTCAATCAAGTTTGTGAAACATGATTTCCCATGCACAAAGCCATGTTGACTATCCATAATCAGTCCTTGCCTTTCCAAATACATGTATTTTGTTTTTATTCAACTGTCTCCTGTATTAGCGTTGCTCTTTCTCTGCACCTTCTCTGTAGCTGTAACACCATATTCTGCATTCTACTCTACTACCATGAAGTACTACATAAGGTCTGATTGTTCTGGTTAACACACAAAACAATAGTTTTCACTGTATCTCAGGGCATGTGACAGGAGTAAATAAACTCAAATCAATTTTTAGGTTCAACACCTTTTTTGATTGCTCATAAATACAGCTTTCATTTTATTTGTGAGCAATGATGTCAGTATCTCTGAAGTACACAAAGACCCAGAGAAAGGCTGTTCTCTCTTTGATGGATTGATCTGTCATTCAGGCCTAGGAATTACAAAGAGCTGAATGCTTCCCTTCCACATACTGGGCTGCTTTCGTGGCCTGAAGGCAGCTCTCGCCTTTATTCTGAAGCGATATATGTCTTTTGAAGTGGGAGTTGCACACTTGGGAAGTAATGAAATATTTATGAAGCTGCCCTGTGAACTGAAAAGAAAAGCAGAGAAAGATAAACCAAAATGACGAGAAGTAGAGAAGTGGATGGGCTGGAGGCAAAATAGGGAGAGAGCTGATCAGAAGGTGAAAACCAAACGAAGAGAGAGGGAAGATCAGAAGGGAGGGGTGAGAGTCCAAAAGCAAAATGTAGAATCAGACAAATACATCATATTGCATGTGGTTGCTGTTCTTGCAATTCTAGTTGCCAGAAGGAATTGAATTTGAATGGAATTGAATTTATTGTCACGTATACTGAGGCACAGTGAAAAGCTTTGTCTTGTGAGCAACACCGGCAGATCACAGAGTTAAGTTAATTAAAGGTAAACGGTGGCAAAAACAAAAACACAGGTACAGGCGAATTTTAAGAGTTATAGAACATAGAACATAGAACATTACAGCGCAATACAGGCCCTTCGGCCCTCGATGTTGGGCTGACCTGTCATACCAATCTGAAGCCCATCTAACCTACACTATTCTCTCTAACGAAAACAGCCTCAAGTCCCTCAGCCTTTCCTCGTAAGACCTTCCCTCCATACCAGGCAACATCTTAGTAAATCTCATCTGCAGCCTTTCCTAAGCTTCCACATCCTTCTTATAATGCGGTGACCAGAACTGTTCATAATACTCCAAGTGTGGCCGCACCAGAGTTTTGTATAGCTACAGCATAACCTCATGGTTCCGGAACTCGATCCCTCTATTAATAAAAGCGAAAACACTGTATGCCTTCTTAACAACCCTGTCAACCTGGGTGGCAACTTTCAAGGATCTGGACACCAAGATCTCTCTGCTCCTCCACACTACCAAAAATCTTACCATTAGCCCAGAACTTTGCATTCCGGTTACTCTGGCCAAAGTGAATCACCTCACACTTGTCCACATTAAACTCCATTTGCCACCTCTCAGCCCAGCTCTGCAGCTTATCTATGTCTCTCTGTAACCTACAACATCCTTCGTTACTATCCACAACTCCACCGACCTTAGTGTCATCTGCAAATTTACTAATCCACCCTTCTACGCCTCATCCAGGTCGTTTACAAAAATGATGAACAGCAGTGGACCAAACACCATCCCTTGCGGTAGACCACTAGTAACTGGACTCTAGGATGAACATTTCCCATCAACCACCACCCTCTGTCTTCTTTCAGCAAGCCAATTACTGATCCAAACTGCTATATCTCCCACAATCCCATTCTTCCGCATTTTGTACAATAGCCTACTGTGGGGAATCTTATCGAATGCCTTGTTGAAATCCATATACACCATATCAATCAATTTATTTTCATCTACCTGTGAGTGCATTCAGTATTCTAACAACAGTAGGGTAGATACTGTTTCAAAACCAGCTGGTGCTTGTGTTCCGGCTTCTATACCTTCTCCCTTATGGTAGAGGTTGTAGAAAACATTGTCAGGGTGGGATGGATCTTTGAGAATGCTGGCGGCCTTTCCTTGACAACAGGCCTGGTAGATGGATTCAATAGATGGGAGGGTGGTCTTTGTCTTTATCTGGGCCGAGTTCACCAGTATCTGTAACCATCTCCGATCTTGAATGGTACAGTTGCCATACCAAATAGTGAAACATCCAGACAGAATGCTCTCGATGGCGCACCTATAAAAGTTGGCAAGGGTATTCACTGTCATGCCAACTTTCCTCAGCTGCCTGAGGAAGAAGAGACGTTGTTGGGTCTTTGTAACCAGTGCGTCCACATGAAGAGTCCAAGAAAGCTTGTTGTGGATGACCACTTCCAGGAGCTTGACACTCTCCACTTGTTCCACTTGATAAGGCATAGTGAAAGGGAATTGGGACTTCATAGAATCCTACAGAGTGGAAGCAGGGCATTCACTGACCCTTCGAAGAACATTCCATCCAGACCCACCCTATCCCTGTAATTCTGCATTTCCCATGGTTAATCCATCCAGGCTACACATCTCTGGACACTATGGGCAACTTAGCAAGGCCAATCCACATAATCTGCACGTCTTTGGACGGAGGGAAGAAACCAGAGCACCTGGAGGAAATCCACACCAACACAGGAGGAATGTGTAAACTCCACACAGTCGTCTGAGGCTGGAATCCAACTCAGGTCCCTGTTGCTTCCTCAACTGTCTCCAACTGCACCCTCTTGGTGAGAGCCATAGATTTCTACCTCCTATTGTACAGAAAGGTGTTCCTCCTGCTCCTCACTGCCATGACAGTGAGGTATCAATGGAGTTGCATGTCGCTCTCTGTCTAAGTGCACCATCCATTCTCAACACACCTGAGTTACGCCTGGAAATTGTCCCTTTCCCGTGTTTCTGAATGCAGCTGATGTCATGTTGTACAAATGCAAATCACAACCACTGTGCAGACTGGAAACATGCAAACTGGAAGTGAAATTAATTTCTTGAACTCAGTGTCAATTATAGATTTTCACCTCACTTTGTTGGCTTCTTCCTAAAGTCTCCCTAGCAAACCAAACTCTTCAAAACTGCCTTGAGGTTAATATCAGCACCTTTGAGTAGAAAAGCATGGTGCTTTATTAAAAACTTTTGAAGTCATTCATTCAATTTTAGCTGTAGCATTTTACTTAACCTACATGAACAAGTATGTCAAAGTTTATATCATTTCAAAGAATGAGATCTCACTTAATGGACTGAATGGCCTTCCTTTGCTTCTATGGTCCTAGTTTTAGGGAGTGTACAGAGGAAGTTTATCGGAATGGCACTAAAATGAGAAGATTCTATTTATGGAGAGGTTAAAGAAGTTGGTTAATGATGAGATTTAATAGAAACATTCAAAATTTGGAAACATTTTATTAGAATAAATAAGGAGAAACTTCCCACTAGCCCATAGGGTTGGTAGCCAATAGACACTGAATAAAGGAAATTGACAGAAAAGTGCAAGGTAAGAGAAGAATTTGTTCCATGTAGCAAATTATTATGGTCTGAAATGCACTGTGTAATGCTGATAGAAGAAGATTCACTGTAACTTTTAGAAGGGAATTGGAACAGTGAGGAATTGTAGGGTTATGGAGAAAGAGCCTAATTGCTTTCAGACATTAGGATCGGATAAGGTGTTACATCAGGGCAGATTTCTCCCACCTACATAGCAAACATGATACCTTAATTTCAAGATGTTGTACCAGGATTAGTTGAGGTGATAAATAAAAGACAAGATTGGTTCCTTGGACGATGCCTTTTGCATCTGGCTTCTTGTACGATAGCCATAAAGAACAGCAGAGCACATGTACATTGAGGCCATGCAGACAGCAGGATCATCATTGACAAATGATAATAATCTTACACCAACATTTCAGAAGCCTTGACAGATCTGGAAGGCTTCTATGATGCAGACCAAACTTGGAACTGTGAAGACAGCAGGTGGGTCTGCCAGGATTAGCACCAGGAATACCTAAAAATGAGGTGTCAACCATGCTGAACAATAGAGCAAAGTGATCTCTGCAATCCTGCCACAGCCACTCATGAACAATGTTGGATGATTCACTCCACATGATATCAAGCAATGGCTGAAGATACTAGAATTGTTAAGCTGCAGTAGGAGAGTGTGTTGCTGGAAAAGCACAGCAGGCGAGGCAGCATCTGAGGAGCAGGAAAATCAATGTTTCGGGCAGGAGCCCTTAATCAGGAAGACAACCCAAAACTCTAATAAGTTGTGACTGAAGAGCTTGTATTGCAAGTATTTTTGCCTTGTCCCTATTTTTCCCAACATCAATAGCCTCTTCTACATTTACACCTCTGATGTTGTTTACATGTTTTGTTTCTGCTTCAAATTACTTTGTGTCTCTCTCAATTATGAATTATATAATCTTATTTTTATTATTATAAAAAGGTCACTGGAAAATGAGTCAGTACTTAGATGTTTTAATGAGGGAATTAAATGTCATATTGTCAAGTTTGCAGATGAAATAAAGCCAGACTGAACTGGGAGAAGGATACAGAGATGTTTTACAGTGATTACGTATGTTCAAGGCTGAGATGGACAGATTTTTAATCAGTATGGGAGCATGGGTTATAGGAAAAAGGCAGGAGAGTTAAGGATTATCAGATCAGCCATGATCTCATTTTATAGTTGAGTGGACTCATTAGGCTGAATGGCCTACTTCTGCTCCTTTGTCTTGTCATCGTATAGTGAGTAGACAATGCATGGCATGTGAATTATAATGAGGGTAAATATTAGGTTATCCACTTACATTCTGAAAGGTGATAGATTTGGTAAAGGGAAGGTGCAACAAGGCCTGGGTATCCTCGTACACCAGTTACTGAAAATAACCATTCAGTTGCAGCAGCAGTGAAGAAGACAAATGGTATGGTGGCTTGTATCATGAGAGGATTGAAGTACAGGAGCATTGATGTCTTGCTGCAATTGTCGAAGTTAACACTCTCCCAGAGATAACTTGTGGTGAGTTTAACCTGAGGGTTGGAAATGTGTTGCTGGAAAAACGCAGCAGGTCAGGCAGCATCTAGGGAACAGGAGAATCGATGTTTCGGGCATTAGCCCTTCTTCAGGAAAATGAGTGACCTGAGGGTCACTATGCTGCAAACAAGGGGAGAAGTTGAGAAGGAGAATCCTTCATGGCAACCTCAGCTGGTGGCTTCACTATGCATCACAATTTTGCAGGGCCTTGATGAAACAATACCTGGAGTGTTTTGTGCAGTTTTAGTCTCCCTATCTGTGGAAGGATTTTCTGGCTCAGGAGGGAGTGCAGCAAAGGTTTACCAGACTGATTCCTGGGGTGGCAGGACGGATGCATGAAGAGAGGCTGGATCAGTTAGGACTATGTTCACTGGAGTGTAGAAGAATGAGGAAGAATCTGACAGAAACCTCTAAAATTCCAACAACACCAGACAGGGTAAATACAAGAAAGATATTCCTGATGAGAGGGGAGCCCAGAGTCAGCAGTTACTGTTTCAGGACAGGGGTAGGCATGCTGAGTCAAATGATCAATCATGATCACAGCAAATGGTGAAACAGGCTCAAATGGCCAAATGGCCTACTCCTATTCCTATTTCCTATGTTTCTATGTCAAACGTTTTACTAAACCTTCAATTATGGGAGCATATTGGATCTCAGAAGTTTCTTTTATTATTCATATCTTCAGTTATGTTTCCCCACCCCGCCTTTGGTCATTTCTGAAAGCTAAAAGATTATATTTCTAACATCAAAATTATTTTATTTTACAGTCTCATTTGATGTAGCAAGTAGGCAGGGCCAATTTGTAAACATACTGTAGTACCTCCCACTCATATTGATTAGGCCCACCTTCTGTAAACAAGAATAGTTGTGATCCAACCAGCGTATCGTGACAGCTGTACATAAACAGACTTGCTCCACCTTAGATACCACAGTATAACCCAAGTTGCCTGGAGGATTCTGATTACGTGAGTGTTCTGTTCAAGATGTAAATTATGTTGTTAAAAAAAGGTCCTAATATTTAAAGAACATTTTGAATCTTTTTACTTTGGATTAAACACTATCATTAGTTGAATTAGGTAAATTATTTTAGAGAATGCGCTTGTGGACTCTCTTACTGTTGTCCATCTGTCAAATTTAATGTAATTTAAATCATTAGTTATCTAACAATTTGGTTATTGCATTACATGGAAAAAAGGTCATTACTTAAGAAATCAATAATTTCAATGGAAGCATGAATGAAAGAAAACTGGGTATGGTCACGTTAGGAGAAGATTGAAATAATTTTAAGTACTTTAAAAGATTTTAGTGTAAGAAGCAAATGCATGATATACTTAAAACAGTCTGAATGAAAAGAAAACTGAAATATCTTCATCAGTGAACAAAAGACTTGAGCACGCAAACTGACGTAATTGTTTATTTGATTTTCCTTTCTTGCGTTAACTTATTTGTTGCATAACTGACACGTAGCCCCAAGTTAACTAATATCCTACCATCGAATAACTTAAAGCATAAACGGAATGATCTTGACCGTTGTGTTTTTTTTTAAGCAGTGGTGGTGACCGAGTACAATATGTTGACTGATGGGTAAACATTACCCCAGGTTTGTGGATTGTTTTTGCTGTTTCTCAAGCAAACAGCTTGGGCTTTGACTTTTGGGGGTCAAAAATTGGGGTCACCAGTAATGTGAAGCAAGTTTATACTGAGTCATGTATATTGCAAAACAGGCTACCAATTCATGATATGCCCTTTTTGTTCTATTTTTATGAAAATAGTGAAAGATTTCACGTAGCAGGCTGATGGAATTTAAATGGCTTAGCAGATGAGACTCCATGCAGAGAGGTCTGGTAGGACACAGTTTTCTAGCAAGAATGAAGACATGCAATATAAACTAAACTGTATCATTCTAAAATAGATTGAGGATGTGAATGACCATATGAAAGTACATAACTTACTGAAGAACACTTTGAGAAACTATTTCAGAAGGCATATAGGAGGTTGAGCTTTATCTCTGTTGGTATAGAGTACCAGAAGAAAGGAAATTCTCGTAAACTTTTATGAAACACTGGTTGAGTTTCAACTAGAGCATTCTGTGTACAGTGCTTTACGAAGAATGCTAAGGTTTTGAAGGAGTGCAGAAAAGGATGGATGAGGGAGAGTCAACATGGCTTTGTGCGTGGGAAATCATGATTCACAAACTTGATTGAGTTTTTTGAAGAAATAACAAAGAGGATTGTTGAGGGCAGAGCTGTAGATGTGATCTATATGGACTTCAGTAAGGCGTTTGACAAAGTTCCCCATGGGAGACTGATTAGCAAGGTTAGATCTCACGGAATACAAGGAGAACTAGCCATTTGGATACAGAACTGGCTCAAAAGTAGAAGACAGAGGGTGATGGTGGGCGGTTGTTTTTCAGACTGGAGGCTTGTGACCAGTGGAGTGCCACAAGGATCGGTGCTGGGTCCTCTACTTTTTGTCATGTACATAAATGATTTGGATCCGAGCATAAGAGGTACAGTTAGTAAGTTTGCAGGTGACACCAAAATTGGAGGTATAGTGGAGGACAGCAAAGAGGGTAACCTCAGATTACAACAGGACCTTGACCAGATGGGCCAATGGGCTGAGCAGTGGCAGATGGAGTTTAATTGAGATAAATGTGAGGTACTGCATTTTGGGGAAGCAAATCTTTGCAGGACTTATACACTTAATGGTAAGGTCCTAGGGAGTGTTGCTGAACAAAGAGACCTTGGAGTGCAGGTTCATAGCTCCTTGCAAGTGGAGTCGCAGGTAGATAGGATAGTGAAGAAGGTGTTTGGTATGCTTTCTTTTATTGGTCAAAGTATTGAGTACAGGAGTAGGGTGGTCATGTTGCGGCTGTACAGGACATTGTTTAGGCCACTGTTGGAATATTGCGTGCAATTCTGGTCTCCTTCCTATCGGAAAGATGTTGTGAAACTTGAAAGAGTTCAGAAAAGATTTACAAGGATGTTGCCGGGGTTGGAGGACTTGAGCTATAGGGAGAGGCTGTTTTCCCTGGAGCGTCAGAGGCTGAGGGGTGACCTTCTAGAGGTTTACAAAATTATGAAGGGCATGGATAGGGTAAATAGGCAAAGTCTTTTCCTGGGGTTGGGGAGTCCAGAACTAGAGGGCATAGGTTTAGGATGCGAGAGGAAAGATATAAAAGTGGGCAACCTCTTTTCACATAGAAGGTGGTACGTGTATGGAATGAGCTGCCAGAGGAAGTGGTGAAGATGGTACAATTGCAATATTTAAGAGGCATTTGGGTGGGTATATGAATAGGAAGGGTTTGGAGGGATATGGGTCGGGTGCTGGCAGGTGGGACTAGATTGGGTTGGGAAACCTGGTCGGCATGAATGGGTTGGACCGAAGGGTCTGTTTCCATGCTGTAATCTCTATGACCCTATGACTCTATTCATGAGAATGGTTCATGGGATGAGAAGCTAAATTTATAATTTGGAGAAACTGGGCCTGTGCTTCATTATAAAGAGAGAGTTGGAGAAGAGATTTGATGAAGGGTATTCAAAATCATTTGTTTCTGGACAGAATAGAAATAAATTGTTCCCGTTGACGAATGCATTGAGAACCCATTTCAGTTGGTGAAGCATTCTGAGCAGTTGGTGGAGGTGCATTGGATTGGGTCTATCAAAAGGAATTTGGATAAGCACCTGAGGGATAGAAACATTGCAAGTGTACAGGGGAAAGGTGAGGAATAAGAATAACTAAACTCGTTTTGCGGAGTGCCAACATGGATGAAATAGTCCAAATGCCATAACAATCTATGATCTTCATCTCTAGCTTACATATTTTCTGAGGTTTTGTCGCATAATATATCTCACACAGTCAAGTACATTTTCTGCCAATTCCATAAGCTATTAAACACAAGTGTTACAAAGAACATAGAACTATAGAGCACTGAAACAGGCCCTTCGGCCCATCATATCTGCACTGACCATGATGCCATTCTTAACTAATCCCGTCTGCCTGTACATGATATGTATCCCTCAGTTCTCTGCCTGTTCATGTGTCTTTCTAAATGTCTCTTAAACATTGCTTTTATAGCTGCTTCTCCCATCTATTCTGGCAATGCGTTCCAGGCACCTTGCAAGCTCTGAGTAAAAAAAATGCCTTGCACATCTCCTTTAAACTTTCCCCTTCTCACTTTAAACTTGTACTCCCTAGAATCTGAGTAAATGAAGCTAAAGTTTGCTGAAGAACTGTTATACGTTGTGGTACATGGTATTGAATAATCAACATGTTTTGTGCATAGTTATTGCTTGTTCAAGAATATACTGGGATTTCAAAAGTTTAAAATTTATCACTCGAGTAGGTGACCTTATCAGAGTTTTTATTTTGCTTGTGTTCCATTGCAAATCAGTTAGGAAGTAATTCAATTCCTGTTGCTCTATTGAAAGTCATGTTCCAAATCGACAGTAGCCAGAATCAGAAGCTGCACCAAGAGTTGATCTACCTGGAGCCTAACAGGAAGATTTTGATATTGTCATTGATGGCTATTTATGCTTAGGGATTTCCTGATATTGTTATCTGCAAATGTGGAACCTACATTGTATCCAAACGTTCAAAATAATGGGAGAAAAATGTTAAAGTCAATTGTCTAAAATTCCATGAGTTCAGGTTGCTGCAATTTCATATTCTGTGGCAGCTTAGTTGGGAAAGGAATAGGGGAGTACGTTGACTGGATGAGATAAATGAAAATGACAGGCACCTCCTGTCGAGAGTAAAAGCCAATACAGAACTGTTCTTCTGCTCTGAAGAAGGGTCACTAGACTCAAAATACTAGCTCTACTTTCTCCTATAGAACTGCCAGACTTGCTGAGTTTCTCCAGTAATTTCTGTTTTTGTTAATTCAGTAAAGACCTATTGGGTTGCATGGCCTATATCTGTCCAATAAAGTTACTTGCAAAACAATAAAAGGGCAAGACCACAGAATTTTAAATGCACTTTTGATTTTTTTTCTCTTTTTTAAATCAATGTCCAGAAACTAATCTTCAATTCCCAATGAATTTAGGGCAGTCGTAATGGGTTGATTATAGGCAACTATAGACTATAGGCCATAGGCAAGAACAAATTACACGTTAATTACAAGGGCAGAAAGATTATTACTGTGTTTGAATTATGTGTCAGTGCTTCACTAATATATACAATTGACTCTAAATTTGGCACCATAGAATGTTGCTATGTGATTCTCACCAATGATCCTGCAACTATTAAACAACTCCATAATATGTGCATATCCTCAAGGCCGACTACTTATTCCAATTATTTAAAAAAACTTTTAATTCCAGATTTATTAATTAAATTCAAATTGCGCCATCTGTTGCGGAGGATTTCCAAGATAGCAGATTATGATGGGTCTATACTAATATTTTTTAACAAGCATGATAGACACAGAAACATTGAAGAGCCAATACACTGCGGAGTATTTCTTTGGATGTTGGTTTAATTTCATAAGGAAAGTACTCCACTGGCTTCTCTTTTGCTGATTCATCACCTTGCAATAAGACTGCACCTATTCCAAGTCACTAGCATCAATTGTCATTTTAAAATGGATTTGTAAAGTAAGGAGTGGCCTACCAGGGTTCATTTACAAGCATTGCCTTCAGCTTCTCAAGCATCGCTTGTCAATTTGCTGAGAGAGCACTTCCACCTGTTTTCTTTAAAAATCTGTTGACGATACACCTGTTGTGCTAAGATGGGCGCAATTATCGATGGAATATCTGCATTTCCAAGAATGTGGAATGGTAGCTCAGTGGTTAGCACTGATACCTCACAGTGCCCGGGACCTGGGATCAATTCCAGCCTTGAATGACTATCTGTGTGGAGTTTGCAAATTCACCCCATGTCCGTGTACGTTTCATTCGGGTGTTCCAGTTTCCACCCACAGTCCAAAGATGTACAAGTTAGATGGATTGGTCATGCTAAGTTGCCCATTGTGTCCAGGGATGAATGATGGGAAATGGAAGGTTGTGTATGGGTGGGATTCTCTTCAGAAGGTTGGTATGGGCAGAATGGCCTGCTCCCACATTATAGGGGTGCTATGATTCTAATCTCAGTTTTCCAACTAGCTGATGGAATTCCATGGGAGATTTCAATTTTGCTGCTCTTGACAACACTTATCCTTGTCCTTTGATAAATTACAATGTCTAAAAGACATTTGGATAAGTACATGAATAGGAAAGGCTTGGAGGGACATGGGACAGGAACAGGCAGAAGGGGACTAGTTTAATTTGGGATTATATTTGGCATGGACTGTTTGGAACCAAGGGTCTTTTTCCATGCTGTATGACTCCATGTCTTATGTATGTTGCTCCTGCTGTTGCAACTTCACTGTTGGTAAGGTTTATTCCAAAGCCAGATAACTGAATACGCTTAAGTAGATGGCCTTGGATATTCTTCCCAGATATTATTGTATATTATGCCATCATCTAAATTTTAGCTGCGATTCATAAGTCTTTGGAATGTAGCTGGACATTTTTAAAGCCAATAGGCTCACTAAGCATTGATATAGCTACTTTAGTGTAACAAAGACTGATATCTCCTCAGCTTTTGATGTCAGTGTTAATTGTCAGTAATCCATTGTCAGTAATGCATCAATCTTAGAAAGAAATAATCATTGCCAACCCTATCAATGCAATCTTCTAACTAAGGAAATGGGTACTAAACTATTTTCATTATGGAATTTACTTTCCCATAAATTATGTTGAATCTAGTCAACCTGTCCAGTTTCGGAACTGATATTGCCGGTGAATTCCAATTGCTTTGGGCTAGGTTCAAGATGATCTTCTCATGGTATTGAATTTCTTTTTGGACCTGAGCTTGTTTATTGAGGCCAAACTGATAAGGATGTTGCTTCATCAATATTGATCCACCTGCATTCACATCATGTCTGGCTAACATAATACAACCTGATGTATCTCTACTGACTTCCTGAAATTTCTTAAGTAACCTGACTAGATCTTCTATTGTCCTTCCTCTAAGTACAAAAATATATTATCTAATTGTCGCAGTGTTTTTGTATCACATTTGTCAAATTATAGGAGGTTCACTCTATGAAATGCCTTCCTCCCTTTCCACCTCACTGTAACTGTCCCTGTCAACTTCCATTATTCTTACTACCTGACATTGTTGCTGTTTTGTAAATTCTTTCCTACAATGATATTGCTTTAACATGTTTATGTAACAAAGCCAATTCATTTCCCTGTGATCAAAGACGTCTATTATATATGCCATTTTACTAACTGTCCTAACTACCTTGTATGGGCACTGAATCTTGCTTTCAGAAGATCCCCTTGTAAAGATGATCACAAAAACACTTTGTTTCCAATTTAAAATATTCTAATTTCAATATGACTGTCTGACCATTTTTTCATCTCTGCCTGTGAGGTTTTTAAGTGCCTATATGCTACTTTACATGCTCCTGTAATCCAACATTAATGATTTGTACTTTTGACTTGCGAACTTCTCTGAAATCCATCTTAATTCACCTCATATTTCATGATTCCAGTCAATTTGACTGGACTAAACCCCATTGATTCATTTGGGGAATCTCTGGTAACAAATAATAAGAAATTTAATCCTTTGTCCTAACCCTGTGGGTTTTCATGACAATATGCACTAATCATTGTTTTGAGAATCTGACAGTGTCTTTCCAAAATAACCAATGTTTGTGAAAGATAGGCAGTAGGCATTTGTGTTGTTTTTTACCCAGATTGCTGATCATGTCTTGAAAAATGCTGGAGATAAAATTAGAACCTTGGTCTAATTATATTTCAATTGATAGTCCATAATGAGTAAAAAGAAGAATATTTTTCTCATTGACTATTCAACTGTACTTGTCCTGGAGAGGAATAGCTTCTGGAAATATTTCTTTTTAACTCCTTTTATCATAGTTCTGGACAAAAAGGTCACACTCCAATTTTACTTTGTGTATTGGAGCTAGAATGTATTCTCTATCTATCCCATTTACTTTCATCTTAGCTTTCATTGTACTTGCTGGAGGAAAGATTGTATCCTTATGAAGTCATGGAGTCAAAAAATATGGAAACAAACCCTGCATTCCACTCCTCCATGTTGACCAGGTATCATAAACTGAACTATTCCTATTTGCCTCTGTTTGGCCCATAATGCTCCAAATCTTTCCTATTTATGTACCTGTCCAAATGTCTCTTAAATGTTGTAATTGTACTCGCTTCCATGGGAAACTCTTTTCATATGTACACCACCCTCTGTATGAAAGGTTGCCCCTCAAATCTCTTTTAAATCTTTCCCATCTCTCCTTGAAACTATGCCTTCTAGTTTTGGACTCCCTTGCCCTGGGGAAAAGACCTTGGTTGTTCACTTTATGTGTGCCCCTCATGAATTTATAAACCTCTATAAGGTTACCCCTCGGCCTCCGACATGCTTGAATATTTTTCCTCTCCAGCAAAAGACTTTGAGTAGGTTTAGCTGCAAATTTGAAGAAAAAGGGGTTATCTTTCTTAATGTCCAATTGGCGCAGGCTTGAATGGACGAAGGGCCTGTCCCTGTGCTGTATTGTTCTTAGTTCCTTCCTTTTGACAAAACAATGTTTTATATCTCTTGTCCCCTTAATTCATCTATCCTGTGTTCAGAGCAGAATTTACCTCTGGTTCCCTGATTGTAGGTTGGTTTGATCTGATTTGACTTATTGTAGTCACACGTGAAAAGCTTTGTTTGTGAGCAGTACGGGCAGATATAGTAAACAAGGACATAAATATCATGGGGTGATTAGACAGAGTGAGGCATACAGGTTACACTGCACAGAAGGTGTGCAAAGCAAGGTCAACATTAACAAGATCAACATTAACAAGATCAACATCATTTGAAGTTAGAGTTGGTTAGAAGTTAGTTAAAGCTACAGTTTAATCCATGGTAGTTTCCTTTTGAGTTCCCTTTCTGGATCCACTCTAATGAACCCCAACAAGTCTAATCGGCTTCCCATGCAAATTCCAGCAATCTTGACATTTATTATAATGGAAACATTAAGGTTTTTGATTCTCAGCTCCATTCTCAGCACTTTTTTTTCTGATCTGAGGAGGGGATCTTGAGGCATTCCCAGCTGTATTTTTTTCTACCCTGGCTATTTATCTTCCTTTCTCTCTTCCATTCTCAATCCTTCTTAAGTTTATATCGGAAAATGGTTTAGTTCAATGAGTCAGCTCATAATCATCAACCATACTGACGCCCAGGCTGGATTAGAGTGGTGCTGGAAAAGCACAGCAGTTCAGACAGCATCCAAGGGGCAGGAAAATCGACGTTTCGGGCAAAAGCCCTTCCTCAGGAATACAGGCAGAGTGCCTGAAGGGTGGGGAGATGCACAGGCCGGTTTAGTCAGTCGGTTTACAGTGATAGCTGAGCTGAGTTCACACACTTCACCAATAACTACTTCAGTTCAACTGGAAATTATTGAGGGGGGTCAGTAATCACAGTGCTGCCCTGCAAAAGGCATGCTTCTCTTAACTGACTGCCTCAGGCAATTTCATTATCAGTCAGTCTGGTTAAGGTTTTAAATCCTTGGAAAAGATGGCAACTTGTACTAAACAGGGGCATAGTTGGCCTTGCAGCTTTGGACCCCAGCTGGACTACCTCGCAGGACCTTCACCGCTTTTAGAATTTATTGAAAACTGCCTTTAGACCATTCTCTCAACAGACACTATAGAGACACTGTAGAGACTAAATATTCTCTCAATGCAATAATCTTCTTCGTATACTATGAGATTAGAATTGAATACAATAGGCCAAATAAGGCTTGTTAAGTACCTGAATATTCTACCTTTCATATCTTACTATTTGGTATATGATCCACCAGTGCAAACAAAGGTGATAATGAAGATAAACAGTGAAATGTGTGTCTGTGCACCATATACTGAAATTCGCTATAATAAGCCATTTTTATTTGCTTTGTTCCCACTCTCAATATTACTGCTGTGTTTGTTTCCCGTGTCCTGATTTTCAGTATCCTGGGTCACTCTTATTTATTTGCATCAGGTGAGAGACACATGGCAGCCCGTTTCTCCCCGGCAGCCAAACTTCCTGCCTCCCTTTGCCATTTTTCCCCACTGTCTCCTTGTTACTGTTTGCTTAGCAACACCAATGCAAGTACATGCATTAATCAGCCAGAAAACTGCAACTGTACTGTTAATTACTGTAGGACAAATCATAACTAGATGATTTATGCTCCTGTTAGTTGTGGAGGGTGGGGTGATAGTTTGCAGGGAATGCTATTTAAGAAGTCTTAAGAAGAGTCATAGAGACATACATCATGAAAACAGACCCTTCGGTCCAACTAGTTCATGCCGACCATATCTCCCAAACTAAACCAGTCCCACCTGCTCGTGTTTTGCCCATGTCTCTCCTATTCATGTACTTATCTAAATGTCTTTTAAGCATTGTAAAAAAATCACACATCACCAGGTTATAATCCAACAGGTTTATTTGCAAATACAAGCTTTTGCAGTGATGCTTCTTTATCAGGTGCTGTGAGAGAGGGTGCACCGACACAGAGTTATAGGCAGAGAGGCCACAGGATCATACAATTGTGTGAGTGTGGTGAACAAACCTAAAATAGCTGTTGAAGAACTCTGTTAGAAAGGAGGTGCAAGTTTCAATTGATTAAGATGCAAATTCAGAATCTGTTTGAAGTCACTGCCCTGAGATAATTAAAGGTTTTATCAGCGTCTGCTTAAATTTCCAAACTTCGTTCAGCAGAGGTACAAAAGGGTACATCTCAGGTCAGACACTGAACAAGACCCACCTGATTTAAAACTCAGAGGCAGATTCTGAACGAGGCCTCACACCTACAATTCAATATCTGACCTGAAGTTGGGCAAGTTAGCCACCGTGCTGCCTTTGTACAGCCGGTATTTTAAAAGGACGGCATACATCCCATGTTTCCGCTACCTCTGGTTCCACAAGAATGTTTTTCTTTTCCGAAGTGAGATATAAGATAATGAGAACTAACCAACCAAATAAATTCAAAGTTGAGACTGGAGGCTATCAGAGTTTAGTCAGAGAACAGAATCGATGATTGCTAACTATTTGATCACACCTAGTTTTCTCTTACTGTTAGTTGAAAGCAAAGTAAAGGCAGAAAAGTTAGAGGTTGGCTGCTTATTGTTTAATGGGTTAGCACATTTGGTAAAGTATTGGGCAAAGTATTGATGCCTAGATGGCTTCAATATTCATCATGTAAAAGAAAGTATCTAAAATTCAGAAATGCTTTAAAGCATATAAAAGGGGAAATGAGAGGCTAATGTTTGGATGCGACCCTATCATTAGAACTCAAAGTAAGGTTCTGTCTTGATGTTGACTCACTGTGTCCTTCCTGAACCTCTTTGGACTTCAACTGTTGATTTAAAAAAGTTAAAAGTGACAAACTCTTATTTCAGATGATCTGCAGTTTCCTTTAGAATGCTGTAACAACAGGGAGAGATATTGTAATGACCCATATTTATCTTGTGAATATGGACTGATTCTTGGGATTAGTACACGTGCATTATGTGAAAGGATTAACTTCACAAATGAACATGATATGACTGCAATTTGGATCTCTGTGTAAGGAACTTGGCCTAGTGCAACTTTTTCGGAGTTTCTAAATTAATTTTGTTCCCATAAATAAAATATTTGTTCTATTTGCTAAGTAAATGCAAAATATTTAATGATCTGAAAGACAAAAAGATTGTAATTCTAAATTACTTTGAAAATGTAACAAGTGTCATTATTTTAAAATGTACAATTATTTCCATTATTATACCCCTAGGAAAATAAATCTCAGGCATTCAGCTCGCAAGTTACTCTTCAGTATTTCAAAAGTTTGTCATTTCTGCAATGTGCATTTTGAAGTGCAATCACAGTTTGCACAACTTGCATTTTTTTGCTGCAGCAAGCTGTGTCAATTCCTTAACTGTACTGTTCTCTAACGTCACTAATATTCCATTTATCTTCCCCATGGTACATTGGTCAATTATCTTACTCACCTTGCAGCACTCACTCTCTTTTAATCAAGCTGAAAGAATCCCAAATTTGTTGGGAAAATTGCAAAGGTTGGGGCTTCTAACCCCTGGATCCCTCACCTACCACAGTCATAGTCACATTCTCCTATTGCTGACCGCTGCCCAAATCAGACTACACGATTCAAGGAGTGTACCTGCTACCTCGTACAAAAAATTCAGGTACCCCCTCCCTGATGCAGCATCTGTAATTCAGTCTCTGGTTCATCAATGTTTAGCCAGAGCTGCTTGGTCTTCAAACAGTTACTGCACGTATGTTTGCCCTGCATCAAACTGGCATCCAGGAACTCCCACATGCTGCAGTTGTGACACGGTATCCATCCTGCCACCCATATGGTCTTCCAATTAACTATTTAATTATTTTAAGTGAATATTTATTTACGTTTTTGCATATTTTATTAACTTTACCACCAGTTGCTCTTTAAGGAGCTTCATTGTCGATCAAATGAACAATACCAAGTCATCCATCAACTTCAGAAAATCTGATAATGTTTATTCTAAGACCATCAAAACAATTCAGTTCATAATTTATTCTTCCTTTACATTCACATATATATTCACAGTTTTCTGACAGCTAGTATAAATTAACCATAAATTAATGGACACATTCTCCCAGCAGCTGGATGCACTTAGCAAATGTTGGTTGTTTAATGATCGTTTTTTTTTTACCAAAGTAGACATCAAATGCCTTAATTACTTTGTAATATGTGTCCACTTTCTTGTCAATTTCTTAACTGACAAAAATATTATCCACACAACCTCCTATTCCACACAAGACTGTACTGACCAGGTCCCTGTACAGCTTTGGAGTTAGTCCAAATGAGTTGTAAATCTGCAGCAGCAGTTCATTACTGTCCAATCTGGCTTCAGCCTGCAACTCCCTTGAAGCAGTTAGCTAAGGGCTGTGACTTCTCCACTTCCTTTCTCTCTTTTGATGTTGCATTCCACATGGTGTTTGATGACCACTGCTCTTCTTTCCTATTACCTGCTTGCTTCTGCCACCCTGTACTATGGTCAGAGCTTGATAAATATAGCAAGAATCCTTTGACATCATTTTTATTTCAACATAGTAAATACTAACTAGATAGTCAGTTCTGATGTAACATGGCAGTTCCATTCTCGTGCACTCTTGCATTATATAAAAATCGTGCAATAGCCGCACCATTTAAACTAATGGGGCCGGAATCGCGTTATAGCTAATGCAGGTAAGGAAAGTTTGTGCTATACAAATAATGGTGAAAGTTCTTCAACCACGTTAAAGCCAATTCTCGCTGAAGAAACGTGCTATAGCAGAATCAACTATACACCGGTGTGATGATGCTGTGGCTTTAAGAGGTGTATTTTAGTCCTGGGATTTTTTGAAGAGAAGTTTTAAGGCAGAGATGATGAGCAGTCGACCAGAGCCATTAGACTAAACAGCTTGTGAGGTCTTGGGGGTTTGTTATGGACGGGGCCAATCCCTCTCAAAACATTTTAGCCCAGACTCTAACTTTTTTACTTGTTTCAGGCAGATGTATATTGGATATTCCAGGAGTGATGCAGCTGGTCAAACCACTTGGCTTCAAGTAAAACAGAATTTATTTACATACCACTGCATGAAACACAAGCAAAAGAAAACAGAATTTAGAATAACAACAATTTCAAAACCCAACCGATACGATATCCCTGCAACTTAACAAAGGAGCTGTTCCAATTTCCTGCAACATCCACATAAACACAACCCTTGGCAAAAAAGACAAGTTCAAACCTAGGTTCTCACAGGAGAGATTTTAGAGAGAGCGAGAGAGAGAGAGAGAGAGCAGCTTCAAACAGACTGCATGCTAAAACCCAAACCAAACTAGAAAAAAAACCCTGAACTGGGAGAACTGGCCACTCCCCTCTCATTGTACAAGCATTAAAGAAAATTAAAAGCCTTTTCCCTGCTTGTTGCCTTAGGCAGCATCTGTTAGCCATTAGCAAAGTCCCTTAACCCAGACAAATCGGAACCTCTGCCTTTTACAACCTCTCTTGAAAAAAAAGGACAACATAACCTACCTAAAGGAGCAGCATCGTTACAGTTTTTCAAAAAAAGTTGTAACAATAGAAGCAGCCTGATGAGTGGGATCCAGTCTCACTTAACAAGGATTAGTGTTTTACTTTTTCAGTAGCAGCAGTTATTGTTGGGGTCTCAGCAGGCTGAAAGCTGCAGTAAATCTCTCCTAACTGCTATACTCTGTCAGAATTTTCTCTTAATGTTTCTTTTGCTCCAGGACTACTGGGGCTGCATGGGAGACAGTCTGGTTTCTGAATTTGGCTTTTGCCAAGGGTGTATTTCTGGGATGTTATTACATTGAAACAGCTAATTAGTAATAGTTACTGTGTCTGTTATTCTGTGAAGTTTTCCAGCAGAGTTAGATTATTCCAATTCCTTCTTTATTTTGTTGTCCACTATAGTGGATAAATAAATTATGTTTTACTTTAAGTCCTGTAATTTGACCAGTCAAACTGAATCTGGAATGCAACACCCTACATTTACCTTTAAAATAAGAAAGAACTGAGGGTCTTCTGAATATTTTGAGGGGTTTTGGTTTGGTCCATAACATCAGCCAAGAGGCTGCAAGATAAAACCAGCTTCCAGTAGCCATGTGATCTTACATCACTTCCCAACCATCAGGTAAACTACTTGATGAACATATTCACACTACACTTTTACACCACAGTCCACATGTCACATTTGATGAAAGAATGATAAAAAGAGCAACAAGAGTTTCCTCAGGGTCTCAAAAGGACTGTTCTGGTCTCTCATGTTCTTATGCTTGCTTCACCTCCAGGCAGATCCTCCAGAAACCATCTCCTGGTGACTTACCTGTTTGCTGGCAAGTTTTTGCTGTTTTCTGGCAGCTTCCAGAAGATCTGCTTCCATTTACCAGCCACATGCCATTCCCCAGCTGCCTGCCACTCCCCCCCACCCCGTCCCCGACTCCATTTGGGTCAGCCATTGCCTTGACAGCATGTAGACGATGCCTTTGACCTCCTCAACCATTCAAACCATGAACTGAATTAAAAACAAAAATTACTGCCCTGCAGTTTTACCAAGTCTTGCAGACAATCTGGGGGCTTCTTGTTTGAACAAGAGCTAAACCATCATGTTTTACAGAGATAGATAAATTCTTGATTGCCAAGGGGAATCAAAGATTACAGGAAGGAAACGGAAAAATGGGGTTGACAAACCTATCAGCCATGATTGGAGGGCAGAGCAGACTGACTGGGCCATGTGGCCTCATGTCTGCTCCTATATCTTATTGCGTTATGGTCTTATTTTAATTGGACCATAGTTTGGGGGGGGCAGGGTATTTATATCAGCTTTGCTGTTGCTGCTCCTTTCCACTGGAACAAAACATGATTGAGGAAAGTGAAATCCTAATACATCAATAGAATTTTTATGATTAGATTACCTACTGTATGAAAACAGGCCCTTCTGCCCAACAAGTATGGAAACAGGCCTTTCAGCCCAACAAGTCTCCTCCCACAGTCCAAAGGTGTGCAGGTTAGGTGAATTGGCCATGCTAAATTGCCCGTAGTGTTAGGTGAAGGGGTAAATGTAGTGTTCTGGGTGGGTTGAGCTTCGGCGGGTCGGTGTGGACTTGTTGGGCTGAAGGGCTGAAGGTTTTAATCTAATCCAGTCTAAAAAGTTCACACCAACTCTCTAAAGAGTAACCCACCCTGCTGAGCACTATGGACAATTTAGCACAGCCAATTCACCTCACCTGAACATCTTTAGATTGTGGGAGGAAACCTGCTCAGACACAGGGAGAATGTACAAACTCCACACAGACAGTAAACCAAGGCAGGGATCGAACCCGGGTCTCTGGCACTGTGAGGCAGCAATGCTAGCTGCTGAGCCATTGATGTTTGCCCAGACCCTGGGAAAATAATTTCCTTTGACAAGCTGCTGCTATTTATTACTGTTATGGAATAATATTCTTCCCTGAACCTTTTGCAACAGCATCGATTTTAATGATTATTGTTTTCCTTGACTAAAATCTATGTCTTAATAGTTTGGCTATTCACTTACTTATTGTCTAACTCTTATGTCCAATTATTGCATGATCAACTTGGGTAGTGAGTTCTAGAGATTTGGCCCAGGATCAGGATATAGGACTTACCTGAAATCGGCCAAGTGCCATCTGTGACAGGTTTCATGTGCAGTTTCTTTCTGCCAACCTTAGTGAGTTTTCTCCCACTATTGTCTCAAACTTGCCTCATTAACCATACCACATAGCAGCCCTCCTGCTGGGCTCTCCCGTGTGCTGTAGGGGAAGTACTCCCTACTGCCGGGATATCCCAGGATTCCTGGCACTGGAGCCATATTTAAAAGGCCATTGTGTACCTGGTCAAGGGCTGTCAGTCTGGAGATGCCCTGTGTATCTTTTGCATCGGACAGGGTAGATAAGGGAAGATTGGTGACCCAATTTGCAGCCTGTGAAATGGATGTCCCTGTGGATAAGGTCATATAGAGTGGGCCTATTCTCTTCCACGCACCTGGCAGAGGAGACCATAGCCACATTGCTACGCCAGTCCAAGATTGCCAGCTGTGTCAGTCCAGGCTCAATGGTTCAGAGGAACACCCAACGTTGTCAGAGGATGTAGATGGGACTTTTCCCCTCACTGGTGGGCATGGTAGCCAGGCTATAACCTCAGAATAAGGGGTGGGCCATTTAAGACTGAGGTGAGGAGGAATTTCTTGACTCAGAGGATGAAGAATCTCAGAATTCTCTACATTAGAGGACTGGCAAGTTCAATGATTGAGAATTTTCAAGACAAAAATCAATAGATTTCTTGATACTAATGACAGGCTTATGGGGAAACTGACCGAAAATGACATTGAGGTATAGGATGAGACATGATCTAATTGAATGGCAGAGCAGGTTTGATGATCTGAATTCCAATTTTTGTTCTTATGTTTCTAGATATGAAATGCATTTGCCAGAGATAGAAAAACCATGTTACTTTAGGTCTAAAAATAATTTTAAAATGTTGTGAATGCAAATTACTGACAGTCAACTTCTTTGGGACTGAAAATCAAATACCGGGATGTTGAGTCTCATTCCTTTGGTTTTAAATGTCTTTGAACAGTTCAAAAAGTTGTTAAAAAGTATAAAATTTACTCTTTTAACGATTTTCTTTCTAGCTTTATATTACTTCCTCTTAATCCCATGTACCTTTCCTTCTCTTCCTGTGCCTAGTTTTAATATGAATTCACAACTTGAACTTATAGTTCCTTGTCCAATCTTGTGTCCTAACTTCACAACGCTCCATTGTGGTTGATTACGGACAATGTTACTTGCCCTGTGCGTGCAGATCCTGAATACCCTGCAGATTGTTATGTGTCATCTCCATTTTGCACTTTCAGCAAGTTGCCTGTCAAAATATAGTGTTAGGTAGTATCTGAGGAGCAGGAGAGTGGACGTTTTGGGCATTTCTGATTAAGGGTTTATGTTTGAAATGTTGACTTGTCCTGCTCCTTGGATGCTGCCTGACCTGCTGCGATTTTTCCAGCATCACACTTTTCTACTCTGATTGTCCAGCATCTGCAGTCATCACTTTCTCCTGCTGAAAAACTATAATGCCAATTAAAAGGGTAAAGTTATATCTACCGGTAACTAATAGCAGCCATCACTTATTGGTCTTGCAGCAGCTTTATGTCATTATTACTTGGATATCCTGTTATGTATTTACTATGTGTGATACATCAACAAATTGATGATGGTACTGCTACTAATGCTTGCCAATTCTGTTGTCAAATAACACACTTGACTGATTTATTAACTGTTAGAGTTGTACTACTGCTTTTCAGGTTCGAAGGTTTGTGAATACACGTCTAAAAGAAAATTAAACTATGTGAGAGGGAAGCAAGGTATATTAAGAGAACAATGAAAAAAAGTGCAATGAAAAATCTTTTCAAAAGAGGGCATGTAAATAATGCTTATTCAACAGTACAAAATGTGCACGAATTAACTTCACAGAAGGATGGAAACATATTTAAGGTACGCATATAAAATATAGCATTTGAAGAAAAAATGATGAATTCTTGCCCATGTGAAATATGACATGTATTTTTAACACTGCAAGATGTGAAAAGTGCTAGCTATTAATTTGGATATGCACTGTTTTGAAATTTGATTTTATCTCTTAGCTAGTTGATAACGGAGATGTCGCACAGATTGAAAAGTTAGTGGAGGAAGATGTTGACTGCCTCAGCAGAATGGATGATCATAAAGCAACCCCACTGCATTATGCAGCTGGAGCAGGTCACCTTGACATTCTGACACTGATCACTGATCATGCCAACTTTGAAGGTAAGTGCTAATTAGATATAACATGCACGAAAGTGTTCACTGTTTATACATAACAATAACATAAGCCACACCAATGTATATTGTGGTATTTTCATAACCAACTTGCCACTCATTGTGTTAACTTAGTTGAAATCAAGCATGGGAAGTCTATCCTTTGCTTCAACTGTGTGACTCGGAACTGTGCATTCACCAACTGATAAGATGAAGGAAATTATAGATTGAGCTGAAAATGTGTTGCTGGAAAAGCGCAGCAGGTCAGGCAGCATCCAAGGAGCAGGAGAATCGACTTTTCGGGCATGAGCCCTTCTTCAGGAAATTATGGGTTGCCTGGTTAAACTTATAAAGACCTAAAACCTCACATGCCATTGATTTCAGTCAATAAGGAGATAACAAGGATAGTTTGGGGTAGCTGTTTTAACACAAAGATCTGTGTTGTTAGTGAAAGAATTGGAGATTTGGGTGTAGAGGCCAGGAATTAGCGGTTATGGATTTCCTTCCTTTTGTGTCAGAGGAACGTTTAGTTTTCAGAGGCTATGTAATGAAAAAGCACTCTGGGATACTGGATCTCCACCAGAATTACCTTACCCTTGGCGTTCTGGGGACCCTCAAGGCGACTGTGGAGTATTAACCAATGAACACTTGCATCAAGTGACATTTTGAGTTCTTCCAATGTTATGTTAGAAATAAATTGCAAGGCATTGGCATCAGTTTGCAAATAAAAGGTATGATAATCGTCAGTAATTACTAGTGTGTCAAGAATAAACATCAAAATGAATCATTGCTGATTCCCAAAAATGTCACTCAACTTCATCGAATCCCTACGGTGTGGAAGTAGGCCATCATGTCCACAGCAACCCCCTGAAGAGTATCCCACACAGACCCACCTTCCTAACCCTACATTTGCCATGGCTAATCCACCCAGACTACACATCCCTGGACACTATGGGTAGTGTAGCATGGCCAATTCACCTAACCTGAACATCTTTGAACTGTGGGAGAAAATCCACACTGACATGGGGAGAATGTGCAAACATGAAGGTGGAATCAAACTGAAATCCTGGTGCTGAGGCAGCAGTGCTAACTACTGAGCCACCAGTTAACACTGACTTCATGCAGCAAATGACTAGGACTATCATTGACTGCTGTGTTTCAGGGTCAGTGAAATGAAAACTATTTAGAAATCCTGCTGTTGCTCATTATTCAGTGGCTCTTACTGCATTTACAGGTATGATTATATCTGCTGGTGATCTGCTCAAAGATGAATCTCCTATCACTTTGCTCAATTGTCTTCCAGAACTCACTGTCATGCAGATAACAGCTATTTGGTGGAGGTATTGAAACAGAAGCACTCTCTCAATAAGAACGTAGTTTATTTTAAGTGTCCAGAATAAGGGTCGAAATGGCCAATAAATGGCTGCATGCGCCCCCCTCTCCCCAGTATTAAAATCAGTTTGACTTCACTCTATTCCATTCCATTCCATTGGGCACACTGATCACTTGTACCATACACTGCTCCCCTCTGTCACATGGTCACATGCCCACAGTTCTTGTTTTAAGTTAAAAAGTAGTTAGGGAACATAGAAATAGAGGAAGACAAAGATAACAAACTTGGATGTAACATCAGTCAGTGATTAGGAGTTGTCTTATTCCTAACATGTGTTTACTGCTAACAATGAAGGTGCCATAGATGTCACCTTGCAGAAGTGTCCCCATATATTTTCATTTAATGATTTTGCATTACGCTTATGCAGCAGTTTGTATCAATTCATTACATAGCTGTCGTCATGTCATTCTTGAGGACATTTATGTTTGCAACCTATGGAATTTATTACCTCTGACATTTTGCATTAAAAAGGTTTGAGTTCTCATGCCAATAACTTTATGACTTAAAGTCATTTTGATCTTGAAAGTGTAACATTGAGAGCAAGCAAACAATTTCAGAACAGTTCTATTGGCACATGACGAGCTTTCATTCGAGACTACAAGAAACTCAATGTAAGAAAGACACTTAAAGCAGTAATTTCTGGATGCTTGTTAATATCAGCTGACTGCTTTAGGTTTAAATACAGTATATATGGGATCTGTATTACAGGGACCTTGAGATCTTGTTCGGATAATCCAAAATTCAGATTAGGTTAGGCTAGATTCCCTACAGTGTGGAAACAGGCCCTTTGGCCCAACAAGTCCACACCAACCGCCTGAAGAGTAACCCACCCCCCTCTGACAAAAGCACCTTACAACTATGGACAATTTAGCATGGCCAATTCACCTGACCTGCACATCTTTGGAATGTGGGAGGAAACCAGAGTACCCAGAGGAAGCCCACAGAGACAATGTGCAAACTCCACACAGATAGTTGCCCAAGGCTGGAATTGAACCTGGGACCCTGGCGCTGTGAGGCAACAGTGCTAAATACTGAGCCACCGTGCCGCCCTTAATTGATATCCGGATAATCAAGGTTGTTCTGTATATCTAATCTTCTTCTTTAGGAAGCATTCTCAATTACTTGAGGGCCATTGAATCTGGGTGCATGCCACAACTCCACTATGGGGCAGAATGATGCTGGAGGCTCAAAAGCTACTTCAGCCAGCACAGCTCCTTCACGCCAGCTGCCTAAACTCATCGCAAAATGCCCCCCTCCACCATCCGACCCTATGGTTAATACACAACCTTCAATAATTCGCAATCACATTTGAATTTGCCTTGAGAGTGTGGTAATTAGGGTCTGTACTTATGGCTCCAGTCTGCATTTGGTCAGCATTTAGTTTGACCATAAGTTCCTCCTCTTGGCATTTGGTCAGTAATATGATGCCAGCATGCTAATTCTAGACATTACTGAAGTCAAGCAGCTGCACAAATCAGCAACCCAACCACCGTTTTTAACATCATCAAATACCTTAAATATTGAGCCTGTAAAATGCCAATTGTAGAGAACCTTTAGTTGCCCACTGCATTAGGTAGGCATCGAATGGGAAAAAGTTTGGGAGAACTTCATAGGGGAATTAGACAAGGTGCCCCAAGTGTGGAAGGAAAGGCCTGGCTGCATTGAGCAGTAGAATCTGCTAGTGAAAGTGACAATAATTTCATATTTTTGACTAAACTTAATAATTATTTAGAGGCTCCAATAAGAAAAATGAGGAGATTGTGAAAGTAGGAGTCTATTTAAAGCTGCGTTTTTGTTAGGTTCCTGTTCATCAATGTAACCCTTGCGCCACATGAGACTGAGGCCTAGTTTTGTGTTTGGATGTGGTAGTCCCTCTCTGTCACTGATTGGTTGTCTACTTGTCAGACAGCTGCTTCTTGGATGTTTGATGCTTAATTGGCTGTTGGCAGGGCAGAGACTAAACTGACCACTCACTTTATCTGACCTGGCCTAAAACAGCAAACCCAGTGCTTAACTAAAAACAGAAGATGTTGGAGAAACACAGCTGGCCTGGATTATGAGAGACAGGAAAATGGTGGCTTTCATGCTGTTGATAGAGGGAAAGGAAGAGAGACAAAATGTGAGTGTTCCCAGAACAAAGCCAAAGGGAATATAAAGAACATAGGAACAGAAGAACTAGGAGCAGGAGTAGGCCGTCCAGCCTGCTCCGCCACTCAATAAGATCATGGCTAATCTTTTTGTGGACTCAGTTCCACTTACCTGCATTTTCACCATATCCCTTCATTTCTTTATTTTTCAAAAAGTATCTCTCTTCGCTTTAAAAGCGATTACTGAAGTAGGATCAACTACTTCCCTGCGCAAGTAATCCCAAAGATTAACAACCCTCTGAGTTTTGAAATTCCTTCTCAGTTCAGTTCTAAACCTGCTTCCTCTAATCTTGAGGCCATGCCCTCTTGTCCTAGTCTCACCTACCAATGGAAACATTCTATCTATTTCTATTTTATCGATTTTCTTCATAATTTTGTATGTTTCTATAAGATCCCCCCTCATTCTTCTAAATTCCAGTGAATATAATCCCAGGCTATGCAGTCTCTCCTCATAAACCAACCCCCTCAACTCTGGAACCAACCCCGTGAACCTCCTCTGCACGCCCTCCAGTGCCAGTACATCCTTTCTTAAATAAGGAGACCAAATCTGCACACACAATACTCCAGGTGTGACCTTGCCAGCACCTTGTACAGCTATAACATTACCTCTATGCTTTTAAACTTAAATCCCTTTAGTAATGAAGGACAAATATCCATTTACCTTCCTAATTACTTGCTGTACCTGTGGACCAACCCTCTGTGATTCACGCACAAGGACACCCAGTTCCCTCTGCAAATCAGCATGTCCTTTTACCCTTCAAGTAATAATCTATTTTGCTGTTACTCCTACCAAAATGTATAGCTTCACATTTATTAACATTGTATTCCATCTGCCAGATCTTTGACCACTCACTCGATGTATCAATGTTTCTCTACAAAGTTTCACAGTCCTCTGCACACTTTGCTCTGCCACTCATCTTAGTGTCATCTGCAAACTTTGACACCCTACATGTGTCCCCAACTCCAAATCATCTGTATAAATTGTAAATAATTGCAGTCCCAACACTGATCCCTGAGGCACACCACTAGTCACTGATTGCCAGCCAGAATAGCTCTCATTTATCCTCACTCTTTACTTCCTGTTAGTCAACCAATCCTCTATCCATACTAATACTCTCCTCTAACAGCATGCATCCTTACCTTATGCAACAGGCTCATGTACGGCACCTTGTCAAAGGCCTTTTGGAAATCTAGGTATACCACATCCACTGGGTCCCTGTTGTCCACCTTGCTCATAATGTTTTCATAGAATTCCAAAAGATTTGTTAAACATGACCTGCCCTTCATGAACCCATGCTGCATCTGCCCAATGGGACAATTTCTTTCGAGATTGCCTGCTATTTCTTCCTTGATCATAGACTCAAGCATCTTCCCCACGACAGAGGTTAAGCTCACTGGTCTATAATTCCCTAGCTTTTGTCTACTTCTCTTTTTGAACAGTGGCATCACATTTGATGCTTTCCAATCTGCTGGAACTGCCCCAGAGTCCAGCAAATTTTAGAAAATTACCGCCAGTCCACCTGCTATTTCTCCTGCCATCTCTTTTAGTACCCTGGAATGTATTCCATCAGGGCCAGGAGACTTATCCAACCTTAGCTCCATCAACTTACCCAACACTACCTCTTCCATAATAATAATTGCTTCCAGGTCCTCACTTACCTTTGTTTCTGCGTCACTTACTGGCATGTTATTAGTGTTCTCTGATGTGAAGACCGATGCAAAATACCTGTACAGTGCCTCAGACATTTCATCATATCCCATAACTAACTGCCACTTCTCATCCTCTAAAGGACCAACATTTACTTTAGCCACTCACCTGTGATTTAAATATTTATAAAAGCTTTTGCTATCTGTCTTTATATTCTATGCTAGTTTTTTTCTCATACTCCATCTTACTTTTCTTCATAGCTCTTTTTGTGGTTTTCTGTTGACCTTAAGTTTTCCCTATCTTCCAGATTCCTGCTGTTTCTGGCCACTTTGTATGCCTTCTCTTTCAATTTGATAGCCTCCCTTATTTCCTTGGACACCCATGGCAGATTGCCCCTCCTCTTACAGTCCTTCCTTCTCATTGGAGTATACTTTAGCTGAGCACTTTGAAAAATTTCTTTGAAGGTCCTCCACTGCTTGTCAACTGTCATACCATAAAGTCTCTATTTCCAGTTTACCTTAGCCAGGTCCTCCCTCATTCTATCATAGCCCACCTTATTCAAGCACAGGACCCTGGTATTGGATCTCATCTTCACACTCTCCATCCATATTCAAAATTCAACCATACTATGATCACTCCTTCCAAGAGGATCCTGAACTATGAAATCATTAATTATTCCTGTCTCATTACATCGGACCAGATCTGGGATAGCTTGCTCCCTTGTCGGTAAATGGTGGTAACAAAACAATAGAGGTATAAAATAGACAAACATGAAAAGGTGTGAGAAGGAGAAAATGGATCTGTGCTGCTGTGATGAAAGTCAACAAGGCACAAATAAGACATGGCGAGGGGTGATGTAAGAGAGAGAGGATACTCTGAAACTCTGGAAATAAATGCTAAATACTAGAGACTGTAAAGTGCCTCAACTTTTTGGATTCAACATTGAACTCTACAACTTCACAGCATGACCTCTGTCCTCCAATTTTCTTACATCCACCTCCACCCCTAGCTGTGTTTTGTTTATATCTTGTTGAATTAACTGCCTGCAGAATGAACGTGTTTTCTCCTTTTCATATCTATCATTTGCACCCATTTTACATCTCTATTGTTCCTTAACGCTGTTACCCTATTTACTCGTTTAACAACTCTATTCTCCTTTATCATCATAAGCACTCCCTTTGTCTTTTGCTTTGGACATCCTTATCATCTGTTCTTTCTTCTCTTTCTTCTCTGTCAGTAGCGTAGAAAAAAAAACATTTTCCAGCCCCTCTCAGTCCTGAAGAAAAGTCATATCAGACTTGAAACATTACTTCTGTATATTTCTGCCAGACTCGCTGAGTTTCTTCAGCACTTTCTGTTTTTATTTCAGATTTCCAGCATCCACCATATTTTGCTTATAAATCTATGCTTAAGTTCTTTCCAATTAGTTGGGGGTTGCTTTAACTGTTAACAATTTGATGTACTGTAAATCTCTTGGATGTTTTAATAATTTTGTTTTAAATAATTTTGATAATCAAAATTCCTGTTCACACACCTTCCTTCACAGCGAGGGATATCCCTTTGCGGGAAAGTGTAATAGTGTTAATATCAATTCAGTCACCCATAATGTATCTTGATTTTTATTTCCAAAATTATTCCCTGCCACTCTTGTATACGAGTTGTATCATAGTTAAAATTTAAATGGAAAATGTCAACAAGCAAGTTATCAATTTTTTTCTGAGAGAAAGTTAGGATTGCAGATGCTGGAGAGTCAGAGTCGAAAGTGTGGTACTGGAAGAGAACAGCAGGTCAGGCAGCATCTGAGGAGCAGGAGAGTCGACATTTCGGGGATAAGCCCTTCATCCATTTTTACTGTTGAACTAAGTGCTAGGGAGTTGGTTAGCACAGTTGGATGCAGTTTGCACTGCATAGTAATGGGTTCAATTTCCACACTAGCTGAGGGTACTATCTCCTTATGAACTTTTCCCCTTGCCTGGGGGTTGGGGTGATGACACTCAGGGTAAACCATCACCAACAGCTTTAACTCTCTCTCCCTCTCTCTCTCTAACAAGAAGCCTTATGGTCTCTTGGGAACGTGGGGACTTTATCTTTTAAACATTTAATTCCAGAACAATGGGCTAAAATGCCTCTTCTGCACTGTATGACTTGATGAGTCTATGACTCTACAAGGTGGGAAATTAGATGGCTAAAGTGGGAAACAGTTGAAACTTTATTGCTGGAACAGCACAGCAGGTCAGGCAGCATCCAGGGAACAGGAGATTCGACGTTTCGGGCACAGGCCCTTCTTCAGGAATTCCTGAAGAAGGGCCTGTGCCCGAAACGTCGAATCTCCTGTTCCCTGGATGCTGCCTGACCTGCTGTGCTGTTCCAGCAATAAAGTTTCAACTTTGATCTCCAGCATCTGCAGACCTCACTTTCTCCTTAAAGTGGGAAACAGTTTGTGTCTGTGTGCAGTAAGATCCTTTCAGTTTTAAAATTGCACAGCCTTTCCCAGTTAGAGAAATAAGCTAAAATACCTGGATTTTAATATGGGTCAGATCTAATGTTCGTGAGTTAAGTGAAGACAGGATTCCAAAGTATTCCATTCACTGTGAAGAAAATAAATCATACAGAGGCATTTTTTGTCTGAATGCTAGTGCAATGAATTGTAAAACTTTTGGAAAGTGATTCTAGTTAGGCAATTCATCAGCAAATTGAAAATCATTACCACTGCAGGTGCCTAGTTGTTTGCTACACATCATAGCACAATGATGCAATAATGTTATCAGAAATTGCATCGCTCAAAGCTGCCCTTCACACCTTTTACAGCAGTTCATTAGTTGTTGAGCAAAGAAAAGATATATTGCATTTTCAATAGAGGAAAAATGTTCTGCAGTCTTTTGAAGAATGGTACAACAACTGATTTGCTGTGACATGAGGGTTTCCTTATTTTGAAAACAACAGCAAGATTAAACGTACATCTAAAGTATAACCATTGATTTTTTTTAAAGAAACAAACAATTCATTTTTTAGAATTTGTTGATGGTATGTAGGCATCGCTGAGCCGATGATGAACAATTATTACCCATCCCTGGTTGCCCTTGAGAAGGCGCTGCTGAGCTGCTTTCACGACCTGTAGCAGCCATTTGGTGTCAGTAGACAATGCTGTTAGGAAGGGAGTTTCAGGACCTTGACCCAGTGACAGTGAAGGTACGGCGATGTGTTTTCAAATCAGGATAGTGAGTCATTTGGGGAGGAACTTGCAGATGGTGATTTCTCATGTGTCTGCTCCTATGTCCTTGTAAAGATAATCAATTTGGAATGTTCTGTTGAAGTGGCGAGTTCCTTCAGTTCATCTTGTCAATGGTAGACAGTGCTGCTATTGTCTGTTGCTGGTAAAAGGAGTGGAGAGGGTGCCAATCTGCAGGCTACTTTATGCCAGGTGGTGTCAACTTAGAGTTATAGAGTCATAGAGATGTACAGCATGGAAACAGACCCTTCGGTCCAACCCATCCATGCCGACCAGATATCCCAACCTAATCTAGTCCCACCTGCCAGCACCCGGCCCATATCCCTCCAAACTCTTCCTATTCATATACCCATCCAAATGCCTCTTAAATGTTGCAATTGTACCAGCCACCACCACTTCCTCTGGCAACTCATTCCAGACACACACCACCCTCTGTTCAAACATTGCCCCTTAGGTCTCTTTTATATCTTTCTCCACTCACCTAAACCTATGCCCTCTAGTTCTGGACTCCAGTTTCACAACATCTTTCTGATAGGAAGGAGACCAGAATTGCACGCAATATTCCATCAGTGGCCTAACCAATGTCCTGTACAGCCGCAACATGACCTCCCAACTCCTGTACTCAATACTCTGACCTTCTTGAATGGTGTTAGAGTTGCATTATCCAGACAAATGGAGATTATTCCACCATATTCCTGACCTATGCTTTGGGCATGATGGACAATTACTGGGGAGACTAGGGTGAGATACTCACCGCAGAATTCGGAGCCTTTGACCTGATCTTGTAGCCACAGTACAATCCCATTCATTTTCATTTACATTTCAATGTGGACCTCCAAATATCTTTAGTTGTGTTAGTGTATTGGATGAACAAACATTAAGCTAATGGGCACTCATTCACAGACAAGTCTAGCTATTGTATTCATGAAGGTTACTTACAAAGTGCTCACTGAGAAATACAGTTGGGATAGAATTTCCACTTTGCTCACTACTGGCTATCTAGCATTGTTAATTCTCATGGAACAAAATGGAAAATAGCAGCCCAGATATGAAACTGGATAAGAGGCAGGAAACAGAGAAGGTGTCTGTAAAAATAACTCCTGAGCTTCCAGTTGCCTGCCACTTTAACATACCACTGTGTTCCCTGGCCAACATTTCTGTCTCAGACCTGCTGCAGTGCTCCATTGAGGCTCAGTGTAAGCTGGAGGAAGAACACCTCGTCTTCTGCGTGGAGACCTTACAGCCTTCAGGACTCAAGATTGAATTTAACAATTTTAAAGCATGACCACATCCTTCCATGTTCATGACCTACCCCCACAGCACCAGATCTTGTCATGACTTGGCTTGCTTTTAGCACATCCAATTCATTTTCAATTACTCATTGTGCCCATTGCCACCAATGTAGCTTCTCTTCTTCCCAGGCTTACTATCAGCAATTCCTTTGCCTGTTTAACATTTTCTCTCTTTTTGCTCCACCTCCACCTATCTACTCATACCTTCACCCCCTCATATTCAGCATAAATACCACTTTTCCCAGCTGAGAAAGGAACTCAACATGTCATCTCTGTTTCTCTCTCCACGGATGGTGCCAGACCTCTTGAAGGTCTCCTGCAATTTCAACTTTACATTGTTTCATATCTCTAGCATCCACAGTTCTTTTGTGTTATTATTATGGTGGTGATTGGTTGAGTTTCTAACTGAACAAAGCTATTGAGAGTGGTACCCAGATGTTGCAACTAAGATCACTGCTTTCTTGATGTTAACTAGGGATTGCATTTGTGTCAAGCAGGCACACTTCCAAAACTTGAAAATGGCACAAAACCTGAAAGTCTTATGAGGAGAGAGATGGATCCTGATGTCCCAGTCAGTGGAATCGATAGGCAGGGACAGATGAAATGTTGATGCAGAGAGGTATGAAGTGATATATTCTGTGGAGAAAATTAAATGAAAGGATACAACTCTAAAACTGAGTGGTAGGAGCATATGTGTGCAAGGGGAGGACAGGTTGAGAGACGCATGAAGGATCCTGGCCTTTCTCAATGAAGGCATAGAGTACAAGAAAAGAAGCTGTAATGAATCTTTAAAAAGCATAGATTTTGCCTCAATTACAGCATTGAGTTGTATATTCCGCTTCTGAGAAGTGTTGGCAGGTGGTAGGAAGAGTAAAGAATGAGATGGATTATCACTGGACAGTTACCTGTCACCTTAGTACTCAAATTCTGGGTGAGAAGAATCACTTTATCTTGCAATTCCTCAACCCCAAGATAACTTACCTTCTCATTGGAACAGATCGTCATGACTCCACAGCCTTCAACAAGCTTCTCAACTTGGCTTAGCCTCTGTTTGGCGATCTGAATTATAGAGTCAGACTGTATGGAAGAGGCAAATGGTGCAAACTCGCAAATGGTGTGGGAGCAAAACGTGCCTAGCTCCTTACCTGCCTTTCTGGAACCTGTGGATTCTCCATCTCCAGCAGGTGTTAACGATACCTTGGAATCTGAGATGGACATGGTAGATGTTTCCATTTCGATGCGCTAGGCATCTGAAGAAAAGATTCTGGATTAGTGGCGCTGGAAGACCACAGCAGTTCAGGCAGCATCCAAGGAGCAGTAAAATCAACGTTTCCGGCAAAAGCCCTTTATCAGAAATAAAGGCAGAAAGCCTGAAGGATGGAGAGATAAACTAGAAGAGGGTGGGGCTGGGGAGAAAATAGCATGGAGTACAATAGGTGAGTGGGGGAGGGGATGAAGGTGATAGGTCAGGGAGGAGGGTGGAGTGGATAGGTGGAAAAGAAGATAGGCAGATAGGACAAGTCATGGGGACAGTGCTGAGCTGGAAGTTTGGAACTAGGGTGAGGTGGGGGAAGGGGAAATGAGGAAACTATTGAAGTCCACATTGATGCCCTGGGGTTGAAGTGTTCCAAGGCGGAAGATGAGGCGTTCTTTCTCCAGGCGTCTGGTTGTGAGGGAGCGGCGGTGAAGGAGCCCAGGACCTCCATGTCCTTGGCAGAGTGGGAGGGGGAGTTGAAATGTTGGGCCACAGGGTGGCGTTGTTGATTGGTGCGGGTGTCCCGGAGATGTTCCCTAAAGCGCTCTGCTGGGAGGTGTCCAGTCTCCCCAATGTAGAGGAGACCGCATCGGGAGCAATGGATGCAATAAATGATATTGGGGGATGCGCAGGTAAAACTTTGATGGATGTGGAAGGCTCCTTTAGGGCCTTGGATGGAGGTGAGGGAGGAGGTGTTGGCGCAGGTTTTGCAATTCCTGCGGTGCCAGGGGAAGGTGCCAGGATGGGAGGGTGGGTTGTAGGGGGGCGTGGACCTGACCAGGTAGCCACGGAGGGAACGGTCTTTGCGGAAGGGAGGGAAATATATCCCTGGTGGTGAGATCTTTTTGGATGTGGCGGAAATGTCGGCGGATGATTTGGTTTATGCAAAGGCTGGTAAGGTGGAAGGTGAGCACCAGGGGCGTTCTGTCCTTGTTACGGTTGGAGGGGTGGGGTCTGAGGGCGGAGGTGCGGGATGTGGATGAGATGCGTTGGAGGGCATCTTTAACCACGTGGGAAGGGAAATTGCGGTCTCTAAAGAAGGAGGCCATCTGGTGTGTTCTGTGGTGGAACTGGTCCTCCTGGGAGCTCTTCTGAGAGACTCCAGGCACTGGAGGTGAGCTCCTGTATGTTACATACTGCCTGTATCAGAGACAGTGTTGGAGGAATTTGACATGATGCTAAAACTCCCCAAGAGGAGCTACAAAACATAACTGGCCTATGTCCTCAGACCCAGAGGGGGAGGCATGCAGTGATTGTAATGAGGTCAGCCAAGTGGTCCTCATAGAATATTTGTCCTGACTGGGCGGTTAATCTGGTCTGATGAAGGAGTTCCGGTTGACAGATATAAACAGGAGTGTCAGAGGTTCTGTTCACTCTGAAATCTTGCTCTGATGAAGCTGGATCAGTGTCAAGGACGCTCCATGTTTAAATAAAGAGTGATTTGGTGATACCGGCCTCTGTGGAGTGAGTTCTTGGCAAAGGTGCAGAATAACTCACAAGTACAGCTCTGGGGGTGAAGTGCCAGCTAATCTGCTTTTGCAGTGAGTCATTAAGGGCTTCACAGGTCAAATGATCTGCTACCCCATTTTATGGTTAGCATCAATGTGCAAAACGATCAATTTGATTTGGGATCTGGCCAAGTTTGTGGGTAAGGCCAGCTTTGATCTTGATTTTTTTTAACCCAGCAGTAGTATCATGAAAACTTGAATCATGCTGAGCATAATTAGTGCTTAAAATTTCCTGTATTTGATTGACAAATTTTGAGCAAATTCCACTGCAGATGCTGATACAGCCTAATGAGAACCCATGTCTTTATGTACATGTAGAGTTGGGCACACCATCCAGCTGTAATTGCATGGCGATCAAATAACTTTAATGAAGAATTAATGATATATCACAAAATAAAACAAGCCACAATGACGGTTCTGGAAAACAGAGTTCTTGAGTGGACTCATATCATTTGAGGGATAATTTCATAACGTCTTGCCTAAAAACTGAAGTACGTCTAGTCAAAGAGTGCATTGTGTTTTGCTTCTTTTCCAGTTTTAAATGTGATTGATTCAAATGGAAACACACCTTTACACTGGGCTGCAGAGAAAAATCAAGCACTTTGTACCCAAGCTTTACTTGACAAAGATGCAAACCCCAATATTCTGAATAATGCACTCATGTCACCTCTCCATTTGGCTGTGTCTATAAGTCACAATTCAGTGGTAAAGGTAAGAAAGTTAATGATTGTTTTTATTATTACAAAGAAAAAATGATTGTGAATTATTGTGCTTCAAACATTGCACTGTTCTCCATGTGACAATCGCCCCTATTTCCCAAGTGCTGTACACAGTTTCTCAGGTGACAGAACAGGCCATTCCTTAGCAACCATGGCGCTCATGTTCCTGTTCATCTGGAAGGAACACAAGAATCATTCAGAGTCATAGAGTTGTACAACACGAAAACAGACCCTTTGGTCCAACTTGTCCATGCTGACCAGATATCCTAAATTAATCTAGTCCCATTTGCCAGCCCTTAACCCACATTGCTCTAAACCCTTCCTATTTGTATACCCATCCAGATGCCTTTTAAATGTTATCATTGTACCAACCTCCACCACTTCCTCTGGCAACTCATTCCATACACACACCACCCTTTGCATGAAAAGGTTGCCCCTTACGTCCCTTTTAAATCTTTCCCCTCTCACCCTAAACCTTGCCCTCTAGCTCTGGACTTCCCCAACACAGGAAAAAAAAATTGTTATTTACTCTATCCATGACTCTCATGATTTTATAAACCTCTTGCATTGATTTTCCATTTTTTAAATTCATTTTGATAGGTGGAAGGTCAAGATGAATTGACTAATGATCTTCAGTGGTGTAATGCAGATAATTAAATACCTTTTTCCTCTGCTATGTAATTTTTTCCTCTAGCTCCAGTCAAAACCAATACTCTATCAATTGCCTCATACAAACATCTGCAAGATTCACTTATATAGGAATCATTAACATTTGATAGGCTGGTTGACAATGCAGAGATGGTTTAGACAGTGAGAAAGCATGCTGCCAAGATTAGATTAGATTCCCTACAGTATAGAAACAGGCCTTTCATCCCAACAAGTCCACACCAACCCCCTGAAGAGTAACCCACCCAGACCCATTCATCCCTGACTAATGCACCTAACATTATGGGCAATTTAGCATGACCAATTCACCTGACCTGCACATCTTTGGATTGTGGGAGGAAACTGGAGCACCCAAAAGAAACCCATGCAGATGTGGGGAGAGTGTGCAAACTCCACACAGTCAGTTGCCCAAGGTAGGAATTGAACCCAGGACCCTAGCACTGTGAGGCAGCAGTGCTAACCACTAAGCCACCATGCCACCCAAAGCATATGAATTAGAACCAGAAGTAGGTCATTAGGTTTCTCAAACCTACTCGCCATTTGATGTGATCAAGGCTGATCTATGTTTTGAGTTTCCTTTGCCTCTGGAAATCAAACTCAGCTATTCCTTAATTCGTCACTAAAGTTAAAGATTTTATGATGTGCACAGAGTTCTCCAATTTACCTGACATTCAGATCCAAATTAATAAAAAGCACTGACTGGGTTTCTGCATATGCACCACACACACACACATGCGCACACACAACACACAGAAAGGGTAAAATAGATTATAACAGAGGGGAGAAAAACACTGGAAAGACATTTCAGGCGTTTTTGATCACAGGTAGTGTTGAGATAATCCTGATGAATTTTATGCTGGCCACAGCATTGTTTCTGTTGTCTTTCCCTGGTTTCTTCCGTAAGGCAGCTGGTACATACATATAACGTCTCTCACTTACCAATTAAAAGTCACAGCTTACAGCAACTGTTGCTGGACAGACAAATGGTTTTATTTCATTGAGTTTACACTGAATATTGACTCCTTGTTGTACAGTGTTATGTGAGAACCGATCACACAGTTATTGGCAGGAAAAAAAAATCTGTCATTGATAACTGTCACTAGTCCTTAGACCAATCAACTGCTTGTGCCAGCAAAAGTTGCATTGGTATACCCTCCTGAATGTCAAATTGTTTGCAGCTCTACAAATGCTGCTTCTTCAAATAGCTTTTTATATGATGTGTGGGTGACATGAGTTTTAGGTAATTTGCTTCTGAAAGCTGCAGTCACTCTTTGAAACACTTTTTTTTAAACAGGTCTTTCTTTTTTAAAATTAGATTCCCTACAGTATGGAAACAGGCCATTCGGCCCAACAAGTCCACACCAATCCTCCGAAGAGTAACCCACCCAGACCCATTTCCCCTATCCAATATTGACTCCTGACTAATGCACCTAACACTATGGGCAATTTAGCATGGCCAATTCACCTAACCTGCCCATCTTTGGACTGTGGGAGGAAACTGAAGCACCCGGAGGAAACCCATGCAGACATGGGGAGAATGTGCAAACTCCACACAGACAGTCGCCTGAGACAGGAATTGAACCCAGGTCCCTGGTACTGTGAGTCAGCAGTGCTAACCACTGAGCGACCGTGCTGCCACCGTTCTTATTTTGGTTCCCAGTTTTTACAAACACAAAACAAAATGACATGGTTTTTACACATTCCACATTCCCTCAATAATAAACATCTATCTATCTCCATCTTAAAAATATTCAATGATACTGCCTTCTGAGGCAGGTAGTTCCAAAGTCACATAACTATCTGACAGAAAAAAAGCGCATAGGGTCATATAGTACAGAAGAGGACATGCAGCCCTTCGAGAACATACTGCTGCCTACACGAGTCCCACTTTCTCACACTAGACCCAATGCCTTGAATGTTATGATTTCTGACCCTCCTAACTTCCTTGTGTAAGTTATTTTCTTATTCCTTTGTGTTTGTCAAGGGCCTTGTTTGATTTCAATTTTCTAAAGCTTAGATTTGCTTTCTTTTTCTTTTTGACTGAATGTTCAATATCTCATGACTTCCAAGGTTCTTGAATCTTACTATTCTTATCTTGCCTCCTCTCATGAGAGCATGCTGGTCCTGAACTCTGATCAACTGGCTTTTAAAAGGTTCTCAGATATCAGATGTGGATTTACCCTCAAACAACCATCCCTTTCCCATTCCTGCCTAATACTGTTGTATATACATTCAACCTCTTTAATACTTTCACCCAAGAACCAATCTAATGTTGAGGAATTTAAAATCATTCAATGCATCAACCCTGTAGCTTTTACATTTTTCCATCATCTGTTAATATATCTGTTCCTCTAATTCCCACTGGCTATTGGGATGCCTTTTCTGTAATACCATCAGAGTGATGCACCTTTCTTATTCTTAGGTTCTACACATATTGCCTCACTGGATGAGCCCTCTAATATGTCCTCTCTTCGTACAGCTGTGACATGCTCCTAAACCAGTCATATAGCTTCCCAACTCCCTTTCTCTCCATCTCTATCACATTTGAAACATCTCAACCCTTCAACGTTGAACTGCCAGTCCTTCCCTTCTCTCAATCAAGTTGCTGTAATGGGTGACCTTATAGAGGTTTACAAAATCATGAGGGGCATGGATAGGGTAAATAGACAACGTCTTTTCTCCAGGGTGAGGGAGATCAAAACTAGAGGGCATAGGTTAAAGGTAGGAGGGGAACGATTTTAAAGGGACCTAAGGGACAATCTTTTCACACAGAGGATGGCGTGTGTATGGAATGAGCTGCCAGAGGATGTAGTAGAGGCTGGTACAATAACAACATTTAAAAGGCATCTGGATGGGTATATGAATAGAAAGGGGTTAGAGGGATGTGGGCCAAATGCTGCAAATGTAACTAGATTAATTTAGGATATCTGGTCAGCATGGGTGAGTTAGACTAAAGTGTCTGTTTCCGTGCTGGAGATCTCAATGGCTCTAACTGCACTTCAGACTACCAGCATTGCTATGTTCATTAACCTGGCCCTGTCTGTTCATCTTATTAGACTTACTTTACATAACTTTGACCTTCTCCTCAAACTCTCCACTTGCTGATCTACTGCACTGTTTCCTACCCCAGCCATACCAGTATAAACCCTTCTGACTGGCACTAGCAAACCTCCCTGCAAAGATATTTATGACTCTGCAGATTAGGTGCAACCCATCTGTCTTGTACAGGACCCACCTGCCCTGGAAGAGATCCCAATGATTCAGATATCTGAAACCTTCAATCCTACACCAGCTCTTTTGCTATCTCTGGCCTCACTAGCACATGTCACTGGGAATAGCCCTCAAATTATAACCCTAGAGGTCCTGCTTTTCAGCTTCCTACCTAACTCTCTAAATTCCCTTTGCATGACCTCATTCCTCTTCCTGATTATTTTGTTGGTACCAATATAGACCATGACCTCTGGCTGCTCACCCTCCCCTTTCAGAATATCCTGTGCCCACTCAGGATTAAGCTCAGATGGTGTTACAAATGCAAAGGAGTTTAAACTTATAGCAGTTACAAAGTCATCTGATAAATAGTATGGCAGTTGCATCTCCTTTTCAAGCACTTTACTGTGGACAAACTGTAGAAGGTTGAAGTTGATTTTATGTTTTAGCCATATAACAAAGTGATAAGCTATAGGATGATTTTCAAATTCACATAAATTGTCCTCACATCCTGACATGCACCATTTTAATGCCGGTGTATTATCTTCTTAAATGTTCAAGTCAGAAACTTATAAATTTCCTGCTATTCTCACCCTATGTCTTCATTCCACTCCAATGGAAAAGCTTACATCTCTGAATGTAGACTAAATTGTTTCAGAAATATCTGTTTCAATCGAGAGAAGTACAAATCATGTGATTGCAATTTCTTTGAGTACTTGGCTGTATAATGAGCTAATCATTTGGTCTTAAGTGATTTATTTTTAACTTAATGATATTTCTGCATAGAGTTCTGTCCTTTGGGATAGTGCTGTTCAGTTAGAATGCTTCATTTCCCTTTCCCCAAGTATAATTAGGCTTTTACTGGGATGCTTGAAACTGCAGAGAAGCATCATTGAATTATGTATAACTTGCCTACTCCCATTTCTCTATAATCTCCAATTAATAGAAAGCCTGATATATTCCTAAAAGAATAAATGATTGCTGCAGTTGGTGTATTTGCAATTATTCTGGTTTATTCTGATGGAAATATTTGCGTCATTGTAAGGGTTAGATCATGACTTTCTGCGATCAGTGAAAATGCGTGGTTGGAGTTGATGGACTACTTCATGACAGGCTGTCTTTTGACTATCTTTTGTTTTACACTGCTTAACTAAGTTCAATTCTACTGCTCAGAATTTTCATGTGTGATTTTTAATTGCCTTTTGCAAAATTATCGTTTCCTCTAGGTATTAGCTTCACATAAAACTACTGAGCTAAACTTGGAAGGTGATCTTCAAAACACACCATTGATGTTGGCATGTTCCAGAGATAATGCTGAAGGACTCTCTATATTGGTATGCATTCTAATTTTATCAGCACTACATTTGTCTTACTCTTTTTATATTTAAACATAAGTGGTTGACAAAAGTATTTTTTTTTCTGTTTGACATCCTGCAATAATCTGGAGCATTATTGTTTAAGAAATGTTCAATATTCAAAACAAGTTTGAACTAGCCCAGACCAAGAGATCAAAAGTGTCCTTAATTTAGCACAAGCTTCATAATTTCTACATAAAATGTCTGGAGAGAATTGGATGTCATAATAGTGTAAAAGGGAGTTGTGCACTAAGTTTGGGGTCAAGATACTGTACCTTTATGAGGCATAGTGAACAGTCCTTGCTGAATTTGACCTGAGAGTGCTGGAAGCTAACAAAATTATGCAAGATTAAATTATACAGTGGAGTTTGCCTGAGAGCTATGCCATCAATTATTCAGCTGAAACACCTAAGCATCTGCTTGATTGACAGCTGTGCCTGATCTCTGCTATCAATTTCACAATGTTTCATGTGCTTGCGGTTTCAGCTGTTGAAACTTTAATGGGTTTGTATGATTGACGCTTTTATTGTCCTGCAGTGAAAAGGAATTTTATTTAACATAGTGAAATGTTTTTAATGAATGACTCTTTTTAAAAACTTTTAAATATAATATATATGTCTATAGCACATATATAGATATTCCACTGTAATTCAAGGATTCATTGCTTTTATGTAACATATGGCAAGTGAATCAAAATGGAAGTGGCATGGAAGCATTTGGGGTTATGGGACTTGTTTGGGTGCATCATGTTGTATGGATCAGATATATGTTGAGCACTGGGGGGGGGGGGCTGAAGAAAAAATGGGTTGTGAGGGCTGAAAACAAATCCAGTTTTTATTCTGACTGGGTTGAAGTTACACAGAACAAGACCTTTTAAACATTCTGCTAACAGCCCTGTCACTGCTTCTAAAGATAAGTCAGCTGCTTGTCTCCTGTTTGCACTTTCAACTCATCCCACAACCACAAGGATTAAAATCCCACATTTCCTGCTACAGTCAGTTCTGCTTTAATGTGTGTTTCTTTAATGCGCTTGGCTTCATCACAACTGAAGAATTTAAACTGTTATTTGTAGAATGCGAACTTTCCTTACCTATATTAGCTTTAACGTGGTTCCAGCCCCTTTAGTTTAAATGGCATAGCTATTGTACGATTTTCTTAAAACGTGAGATCGCACAAGAGCGGGACTATTGCGTTATATCAGAACTGACTGTACTTTCCTCCTGAGCAGAAAGACTGAGCCTGAAGTTTTACCAATTCCTGCTACCCACCTTGAGGTTGGAAAAAAAGGCCTTAGTCCTGATTGAGGGACTCAGCATTAGGAAGAGGATGACTATGCTGAGAGTTACCTTGCGGTTTTTTTATGGCCCATACTCCTCCCACTTCCTCTCCAGTTCCCAAACCTTACCCTAGCATTTTCCCCATTACTGATTTTGGGCTAATTGTTCTGTAATTCACTGGGTTTTTTTCTGTCTCCCTTCCTTTTTAAATAGTAAGGTTGAATTTCCCACCCTCCAAACCACATGAATTGTTCCAGAGCCTATAGAATTTTGGAAGATAACTACCAATGCAATATTTCCATGGTCACTTCCCTTGGTATCCCAAGTTGCAAATTATCAGGCCCCTGGAGATTTGCCAGTTATTAGTCTTCTTAATTTGTCAAGCACCATTTTCTGACTATTTCAGATTTCCTTTAGTTCTGACCTTTCACATTTCTGCAGATTAGTTATAGCCTCTTTTGTGAAGATTGAACCTAAAACGTGAATATATTGAAGATATAGTGCACACAGAAACATCACCCATTCTACTTCTAAGCCATTGAGTCATGGAATCAAAGGGTCACACAGCATGATAACAGACCTTTGGTCTAACCAGTCCATGCCAACCATAAGAGAGACTGTGATGTTTGCCATTTTAACGTTGTTTCTTGTTTTCCTGACATGTGGTTATACTGTGTACAGCTGGAATGTAACTTTGTTTTCTTCATTTCTCTATTCTGTAACTAAGGGATTGTACCAAGGCATCTTCGTACCGAAAATAGTGCTGTAAGCGGTGACATCAACTTTTCACTGCACTGATTTGAGTACCTTTGACAATAAAGCTCATTCAATTCAATTCATTATTAAAACAACATCACCCTCTCACTCAAGAGTCAGCAGCAGACCTGTTTTTCTTGGAGATGTTAGGGAGGAGATTTGATAGAGGAGTTCCAAATCTTGAGGAGTCTGGAGAAAGTAGACAGAGACAAAAATGCTCCACTCCAGAAAGGATTGAGAACAAGAGGGCATGTATTTGAGGAAATTGGGGAAAAGAAACAATATCGACATAGGGAAAAGCATTTTCAAGTTGTGACTGGTAGTGACGTAGAATGAGCTGCCTGAAATCTCTTGGAGATTCCGTGGAAATTTTCGAGGTGGAATTAAATTATTATCTAAAACTCAATCATGGATTGTGGGTGTTGAAAGGTGGGCCAACATTTACCCTCATCCATAGCTGACCTTGGCAGTATGCGTGTTATACAGTGAAAACAGGTGGATGGTACGAGGCAGATTGCCCACATGAAAAGTCAATATAAATGTGATGGACTAAATTGCTGTCTCGTGATGTAGAAATTCTGTCATTTGAGGGAAGGTCTGCTGTTGACTTGAGCGAGAGGGTGATATTATTTTAATAATGAACTGAATCGAATTAGCTTTACTGTCAAGTGTACTCAAATCAGTATGACGAAAAGTTGACAAAAGTTGACACTACTTAAGCACCATCTGAGGTATAAAAGTACAATCCCTTAGTTACAGAATCACAAGAGAAATGAAGAAAACAAAGTTACATTCCAGCTGTACACCGTATAAACATAAGCCAGAAAAACAGGAAACAAAGTTAAAAAGACAAACACCGCAGTCTCCCTTATGGTCAGCAAGGACTGGTTGGAACAAAGGGTCTGTTTCCGTGCTGTGTGACTTTCTGACTCCATGGCTTAGAAGTTGAATAGATGATGTTTCTGTGTGCAGGAATGTTCCTTGGAATTGCAGATTTTGAGAGGGAGAGACAGGGTTTCTTATTCTTCACTATTCTGTTTGGCGCTGTCTGCCTGTCTTTCCTTCAGTAGAACAGTATTTGGACTTCTGTATATACTTCTCCCTTTGTTCTCCCTTCATCAAAACTCCTCTCTGAGGATGTTTTCCTTGGAGTCAATCTTTGGAATTCTGTATGTTAAAATGGCTGTGCAATCAACTTTATACAATTTCAAGTTGTAACGTGAGTATTTTACTCTGATGAGTAATGTTTCCAACTGTGAGGGTTGATTAGTGCATAGCTCTGGGGCTGGATTCATGGATTGTTTTTAAGCTTAGGCAATCAGCTTTCAAATTTCCACAATTATTGATTTGAATAGTTCTCACTCTGATATCAGTTTTGCAACTCACAGGAATCTATTGTATTGCCCAGGCTAGGTGTCTTCTAAATGTCTCTCGATTGTAATTTAATACGAAGTAATGGTCTGATAAAAAGTTTGAATAGTTCCACAAGAAAAAAATCTTTTTTGTGATTCTCACCTTGAAGAAGCTTTTTAAACTTCATTTGCAACATGTAAATCCTGTTTGCAGGGAATTGTTTCACCTTTCTTATTTAAACCAATGCTATTAAATATACACTTGTAATAGCCATCAAGTTTATTTTTCCACTTTATTGCTCAATTCCTATTTACGTTATGCTTCCTTATTCCCAAATAAGCCAATAACCTTTGAAATGAATTTATGGACTAGTTTCAGTAATGATTTGTGTCTGGTAATTGCATGTTTGCACCATTCTCTATGTAAAGCTCGATGACTAACTTTTTCCTTCATTCTTCTTGAGATTAACCAAAATTGTGACTATTTTTTCACCCTGTGGAAATGATCTGTCTCTACTTAAGTAATCACAATCCTTTTTGATGCACTATTATCTCAAAGGAACCTATCCAGTTGCTTTTTATTTTCATAATAAGGTGTCACTGAAGTGCAGCAAAACTCTTGATTTCTAAAGTTTCTATGTCCCATGCTAGTAGATCTGTGTTTTACCACATCTTTATGTGTTTTCTACAATGTAGACTGGAGGAGATCAGTTGCCTGGATGGCTCATTTGCAGTGCAGAGTGATGCCAGCAGTGTGGGTGAAATTCCCATACTGGCTGAGTTCGCCATGCAGGTCCCACCCTCCAGTCCTTACCCCTAGCTTGAGGTATGGTAAGCCTCAGGATAAACTCTCCAATCTCTCGCTCTCTCTCATTACCGGGTTCCTTTTGAGCACTGGTACCTTAACCTTTACTTGAGAAATATGCTCTTTGTTAGAAACAAAAACAGAAATTGCTGGAAAAGCTCACCAGATATAGCAGCATCTGTGGAGAGAAATCAGAGTTAATGTTTGGGTCCAGTGACCCTTCCTCAGAACTGATGGTAGCTGGGAAAAAGTTGTTTTTTATACAGGAGGTAGGATGGGGGGGAGGGGGTAAGGAGTAAATGATAGGTGGGGATAGAGCCCAAAGAGAGCTAAGAGCAGTTGGGCAGGGAAACACGTAGATAACGACCACCTTATGTTATGGACCAGGCTAGACCCCCTCAAACATTTCAAGAAAGTAGCTCAGACCCTAACTTTGCTGATTGTTTTAAGCAGGGGTAACACAGATATTCCATGAGCGATGCAGTTGGTCAAACCACTGAGTTTTAAACAAAACAGAATGTATTTATATGATTACCAAATGAAATACAAACAAAAGAGAACACAATACAGAATAACTGAATCTATCCGAAAATCCAACAAATTATCCCAGCTTAATGATGCTATTCCAAATACTTGCAACAATCCCCATGTACACCGCTTAGCAAAAAAAGGGAAAATCAAACAGTTTCTTACAGGACAGATGTCAGAGAGAGGGACAACCAGTGTGGACCTGATTCTTTGAGTCTAGCAGCTTCAAATGACTTCTTGCTAAAACCCAAACCAAATCAAACCAAAGAAATGCTGATCTGGGAGAACTGGCCACTCCCCTTTCATCATATAAGTGTATGTTTTAAAAACTCAAAAGATTTTTCCTGAGGCAGTATTTGCTAGCTATAATCAAATTAGCTGTAAAACCCTTCAACTTAAACTTTTCGGAATCGCTCTTTTATGACGTCTTTGGAAACAAAGCCACGGACAGCATAACCTTGTTAAAGCAGGAGCATCATCATACCCTGGGAGAATGAATAGCTACTAATGAGGACTGTTAGTATTTAATAATGGGTTGTGTGTAATACCTGCCTATGAGGTAACAAGGTCTGATGTGTGGGGGCTGGAGTATGGACATCAGAGAAGGTGCCTCAATTCCTGAACATTGTTGAACTCGATATTGAATCCAGAATGCTGCAGAGTTTCCAGAGGCAAATAAGATACTGTTCTTCCAGCTTGCACTGAGCTTCGCTGGAGCACTGCAGTAAGCCTGAGACAGGGATGTTGGCCAGGGTACATGGTGGTGTGTTGAAATTCTTTGCTAGAACAATTCAACATGAATACCACTATTCTGCTCCTTCACCTTATACTTTCTCTTGCTTACAATATTGATCTAACTTTCCTTTAAAACATTCTGTTGTCTGTGCACTTATAACTCTTTGTGGCAAACCATTCGCTGTTCTAGTCCTTTGGCTGATATCTGAATCTCCTTCCTCTTCTGGTGACCATTTTAAGTCAATAACTCTGGATGTTCAAAATAAAAAAGGTTGTCTTCCATATTAACTATAACAGAATGTTGCATAGCCTTGAAAATAAAATCCTGCACAGAAATGGGTTATCTCTGACAACAACTCCTGGGCATGTCTGAATGGAGCGATGTAGTTATTTCAGTTCACGTGGGACTGGGTTCTGTTGGAGAAGGTTCCTATTAAGCTTTAAATCGACTGGGCTTATGCGTATTTTTAACAGGTAATAATATTAATCATTCACATCATTCTATGTCCAGCCCTAATATGCATTGAGCTCTAAGAGATTGAATGCTGATTTATTGTCAGTTATACTCTCCAATTAATAACACCGTGAAATACAGTGAGAAGCTTTGACTGTTGTCACAACTTGGTGCCATTCGAACCATTCAACAATAAAGACAATGAAAGGGTATAGCAGAAGAAAGTCAATTTTTACTCGAATTCCGAGTCCTGAGTCAGCTGACCAATGGCAACCACACTACCACTGCACCCACCAACATTGGAGTCTGCCCTCTTCAGGCACCATTTCTCGATCGCTGGGCCCACTCTCACCTCACAACCAGGAGACCTCAGCTCCAGGCCTCCCACAACCAAGAGCCGCTGCCACCATCACGCCAATAACCAGGAGCCCCCGTACCAGGCCTACCATAACCAGGAGTCCATGGCTTTGTCGCCAGATCCCTGGCTCCACTACTGATGTTGTCTTGCCAATGCCTGGAGTCCCTGCGCCAAACCTACCACAACCAGGAGTCCATAGCTTTGTCACCAGGCCAGCTGCTGCCTCACCAAGAGTCCCGCTCCAGATGCACCCCCTCCGCGATGTCAGCCCTTTCGTCACCACTGACAGGAAGAAGATGAGGAAAAAGAAAAAGGAAGAAGACAAAAAGGGTAAGGAAAGAAAGAGAGAAAGTGGTTGCTTGGAGCAGACTGGCCCAGGAGCCCAAACATTGCCTCCCTGGCTGGTGCTGCCAACTTGGGTATAATGATAAGTCTATAATGACATTCCTACAAACCCTGCCTTAAACCTTGTCTTATTCTTTTTTTAACTTCGGTGAAAATAGTCCAGCTGTCCTAAGACTCCCCTAATGACTGATGTCCAACACTTGTATCATATTAGAAATTTATTCTGGGCCTTTTATGTATAAAGTGTATAAAATGCCAGTGAACTCTAAACATGAACCGCCATTGTTTTGTAGCAAATAATAATCATCTCTTTGGCTTTAGCCCCATTGCTCTTACTTATGAACCTAAATACTTTTAAAACTCAATACCTTTAACCTAAATACCTTTAATACTCATACCAGCAATTCCACCCAAACTCCTAAGAGACACATGTACACATTGCTGTATTGAATTGTTTGATTTTCTCGCAAAGGGCATGCCTTACACTTCTCTACCCTCGACTGCCTATTCTACTTACCTTCACCTGATGTCTTTTATCGTATGTTCCACTGATTACCCACTTTCCAACCTTTATGCTGTCAGTAAATTTTGATGTAATGCTCCTTGTGCTCAAGTTCAATTCACGCACACAGATTTGTCAAGGTTGATGGTGCAGTAACATCTCTGTTATTGTGTCTATAAATTCTGGAGTTATGACAGCATTTATTAAAGTTGTAAATCTATTCTCAATGTCTGTCTGAAAAATGCAGCCTGTTTCTGTAAAGGACATCTGTGCCCTTTACTGCACTTTCAGACATATCAACTCTTAATCAGCTGATTTGCTGTGATTGGCAGATCCCTTACCAGGAATTTAACATGTTTATCTAAACAGAAACTGAAAGACAGTATGGAAACCTTATGTACAGAGCACAGCAATCTACTGCATCAGATTAAGTGCAATTAGGAAAGATTTAGACAAGAGAAATTGGCAGTTGTATGGAGAGATTGTAATTTTGAAAATAAATCTTGTTGCCTAGTTCACAATCTGTCCATAAGTAGATTTCGATTTATTTTGTTAATTCCTTTTTTGTAAGGAGTAGTGGAATTCTTTCCCACTCGCTCTATTTGTGGATTTTGACTTTATAAGTATTGTAACACCCCTATTTAATAGTTACTAAAACAGAAATTGCTGGAGAAACTAAGCATGTCTGGCAGCATCTGTGAGGAGAAAACAGAGTTAGCTTTTTGGCTCCACTGTCCCGAAATGTGAACTTGCTTTGTCTCTCCACAGATGCTGCCTGACCTGCTGAGTTTCTCTAGCAATTTCTGTTTTTGTTTCAGATTTCCAGAATCTGCAGTTTTTTGTTTTTTTTTATTTTCTGTTTAATAACAAAACCAGAATATGGTTTATTCCACATATGAAGACATAGCAAGAAGTATACTGTGCAAAACAGGCATGCTTGCAAACAGACACCAGGCAAGAAAGAGTCAAAAATGATAGAGTGATTATTCAGTTCACAACAACTTAATTACAAAGCAATCAGGGATACCAGTTTATCAATATCCTTAGTCTTAGTCTAAAACTGGAGTTAACAGTCTGGGAATCCTTTATGAGTGTAAATGATTGGCTAGCTAACACTACAGGGGTTGTCGGTTATTTCTTACCTTTTAAAATTTCTTTTGAGATCATCTAAGGATTTTATTCTTACTAAAACTAACTTCTGATTCATGAGTCATAGAGTCAAAAGTCAGAGTCAGAGATGGAAACAGACCCTTTGGTCCAATTCGTCCATGCCGACCAAATATCCCTTCCTAATCTAGTCCCATTTACCAGCAGTTATATTCCTCTGAGCCCTTCCTATTCATGTCCCCATCTATATGCCTTTTAAATGCTGCAAATGTACCAGCCTCCACCACTTCCTCTGGCAGATCATTCCATAACCACAGTAACCGGTCCTGTGCATTCAGAGGTCGGTCTGTGCTTTTCCTTGTGACAACGGTGAATTTGGCTACAATAAATCCCATTGTTTTATCTAAGACTATTAATATTGATTGTAAATAACTGAGGCCTCTTCTGTTTCACTGCTTTGAGGGAAAGAGATTTTTAGTTGGAGAGAGCATAATTACAGGTCTCTGGCGATGTTTTACAGGCCAGAAGCTTTTCCTTTGTAGACTCAAGTTTGAAGTTTTAAACTAAATAAAAACCAAAAGAATTATAGATGTTGTAAATCAGAAACAAGGACAGAAATTGCTCGAAAAGCTCAGCAGGTCTGGCAGACATCAGAGTTAATGTTTCAGGTCTGGTGAGCCTTTCTCAGATCACTGAGAAAGTTCTGAGAATGATCAGAGGAAAGGTGACCGGACCCTGGAACGTTAATTCTGATTTCTCTCCACAGATACTGCCAGATCTGCTGAGCTTTTCTAGCAACTTCTGCTTTGTTTTGAGGCTTTGATATTATCAGTAAATACTGTATGGAGCATTGCTGACTCCTTAACTGACTGCTGTCTTCAAATTGCCTGGTTTAAAAGGCAGCTGGATTCACTGATTTGGAGATGCTGGATTCACTGAGGGGGATATCATGTGATCAAGTCTTCTAAAGGGAGAGGATGTGGCAAGGAATAGTTATCATTAAGGTGAAGGCTTGTATTTCAGATGACCACCTGTCTATGGCCCATTGCAGAGGTTAAATGGATGTAATTAAGGCATTTATTTTATGTTGGATAGGAGTATGTTTTATATAACAGGTGTAATTTGCAATCCTATTACGTATATTTTTCTTTGGAGAACCTTTTGTCTTTCGGGCAAGTCATAACACAATAGTCAGCATTCCAAAGCCATCAGAAACTACATGAGGTTCTGCTTACCTGGCTGATTTTGGCTTCTGAGAAAGTTCTGGAAGTTTACTGTTAAGTCCAGTCACAATTATATCTGCTGCAAACAATGAATCTCCGAATGGTACAGGGTGGAAGCAGATCATTCAGCCCATTGAATCTACACTGACCCTCTGAAGAGCATCCCAACCAATTCCATCCCCACTCTCCCTGTAACCCTGCATTTCCCATGGCCAATCCATCTAGCCTGCACATCTTTGGATTCTGGGTGGAAACTGGAGCACCCAGAGGAAACCCATACAGACACGGGGAGAATGTGCAAACTCCAGACAAACAGTCGCCCAAGGCTAGAATTGAAACCAGGCTCCTTGTGCTGTGAGGCAGCAGTGCGAACCACTAAGCTACTGTGCCACCCCATGAATTGCAGCATCCGCAGTTCTAGAAATAGCCTTTCATTTCATGTAGTCATTTACCTTAGCTTAGCATTAATAAACACTGAGAGAGCTTTACAATCAGGCAATTGTTTTGATAGGCATGGTTTTACTGGATTCATTGTGGAGGTTTTGTCGCTGATGGGGTTACATGGAGGAAGTAGTCAGTGGGTTTAAGCCAGCTTTCTAATACAATGATATTCTAATACAAATTGACTAAAAAACAATTTTAATACTTATACTTGTTATGTATTATATCTGTATGGCTGTTTTAAAAACACATGAAGCAGTCAAAGAAAGGTGGCAGCTATAATGAAACAAAGCACTGTGGATGTTGGAGATCTTAAACAAACAAAAACCAGAAATTGTTGGAGAGTGCTATTAACTTTATACTAAACATTCAAAAAGAAATCCAGAAATAAAATATTAAGAGCAGAACTATACCAAATATTTTCATGTATTTAAGCAAAATTGTACTTACTGTATTTATAGAGAATTTTAACAAAGTGATCACAATTAAATTTACACCAACGTTTATGAGAACATGGCCTGACTCTATTCCACTTTTAACCCCTCCCCAAGCGTTCACTTATTTTATGATGTGGAGGTGCCAGTGTTGGACTGGGGTGTACAAAGTTAAAAATCACACAAACCAGGTTGTAATCCAACAGGTCTATTTGAAAGCACTGGTTTCAGAGCGCCACTCCTTTGTCAAGGGGACAATGATCCAAAAGCTAGTACTTCCAAATAAACCTATTGGACTATCACCTGGTGTTGCATGATTTTTAATTTTGTCAACTTTTTAATGAAATCTTCCTAACCTTTCTAAGTCTAATAGAAAAGGTATTCCACAACCCGCTAGAATTTCCTCTACATCTCCTTACATTCCTGCTGTTCCTCATGGTAAGATTCATTCGCGATACTTCCATTAGTTTTTGACAGTATGACCTTCTACTTTTTCTTTACAAATCTGTCAACTGTGGATACCTCAATTCATTGTTTAGGTTTCCAGCAGATCTGACTGTTTTTCACACCGTTCTGAGATAACTCTGTTGAGTGCTGCCAGCTGCAGTGCTCTGTGTGAACTATTGTAGATTTCTTCCACTAGCGATGACTTACTGCAAAGCTCCACACTGCCGTTCTTCTGCGCATTTCAAACTGAACTCAAGTTTTTCACATGGTGAATGATGAAGCTTTTATTTTCTTGGCTGTCAAGTTTCTTGAGTGTCATTGGAGCTGCACTCATTCAGGCAGCTAGAGAGTATTCCATCACATTCCTGACTTGTGTCTTGGAGATAGTGGATAGACTTGGGGAGTCTGTAGGTGAGTTACTTATCATGGAATTCCTGGTCTCTGACCTGCTCGTTTAGCCACAGAATTTATAGGGTTAATCCAGATCAGTTTCTGTAAGTGGTAACCTCTGGGATGTTGACAGTGTGGGATTCAGTACTGATAATACCACTGAATGTAAAAAGGCATTGGTTTGAATCTCTCTTGTTGCAGATGTTATTGCCAGGCACTTGTTCAGCATAAATGCTAGATACCCCTTATCAGCCCAAGATTGGACATTGTCCTGGTCTTGCTGCGTCTGGGCATGGACTGCTTCATTTTCTGAAGGGATGAAGGTGGTGCTGAACATTGTGCAGTCATCAACAAATTTCTCTGTTTTGGACCTTATCTTGGAGGGAAGGTCATTGATGAAGCAGCTATAGATGGTTGGGCCCAGGGCACTACCCTGAGGGACTCCTGCAGACCTGTCCTGGAGCTGACATGACTGACCTCCAATAATGACAACCATCTTCCTATGTGCCATGGAGGATTCCAACAGCGGAGAGCTTGCCCCTGATTCTGGTTTTGCCAGGGCTACTTCCTCGCTCACTTGAATGCAGCTTTGACGTCAAGGCAGTCATTCTCACCTCACCTCTTGAATTTAGTTGTTTCATCCATGGTTGGACCAAGGCTGTAATGAGGTCTGGAGCTGAGTGGCCCTGGCAGAACCCAAACTGGGTGTAACTGAGCAAATTATTCCTCTGCACGTGCTGCTTGATGATGCCTTCTGTTAAAAGTTTGGGTGAAGATTTGTAGCTCGGGTGCTCATTGTTGTGGTTCTGTTCGCCGAGCTGGAAATTTTTGTTGGCAAACATTTCGTCCCCTGTCTAGGTGATATCCTCAGTGCTTGGGAGCCTCCTGTGAAGTGCTTCTGTGGTGTTTCCTCTGGCATTTGTAGTGGCCTGTCCCTGCCGCTTCCGGTTGTCAGTTTCAGCTGTCCGCTGTAGTGGCCGGTATATTGGGTCCAGGTCGAAGTGTTTAGGTGTTCCTCTTCCGCTTTTTGCAACCGCCACTACAGCGGACAGCTGAAACTGACAACCGGAAGCGGCAGGGACAGGCCACTACAAATGCCGGAGGAAACACCACAGAAGCGCTTCACAGGAGGCTCCCAAGCACTGAGGATGTCACCTAGACAGGGGACGAAACGTTTGCAACAAAAATTTCCAGCTCGGCGAACAGAGCCTTCTGTTACTTTGCTGATGATTGAGAGTAGACCGATAGGATGGTAATTGGTCACCTTGGGCTTTTTATGCCTTGGATATGACTTGGATAATCTTCCACATTGTCGGGTAGATGCCAGTGTTGTGGAGTGAAAACATTTGCATGATATCTTGCTGCTGATCTGATCTGTCTGTAACTTTATAAAAGGACTGTTGTTTACCCATGGCAATTTGTAAAAAGAATGAGAGAAAGCATGAAATGAGAAAAAATCAATTGGTATATCAGTAATCTCCAGTAACCAATGAACTTGAAAGACCCCATACAAACAACAAGCAAAACTAATATCATTTACAAAATACCGTGCAAGAACTGTAACAAGCACTACATTGGACAAACAGGCAGAAAACTAGCCACCAGGATACATGAACATCAACTAGCCACAAAAAGACATGACCCACTCTCACCCGTATCCTTACATACAGATAAGGAAGGCACCACTTCGCCTGGGACAACACATCCATCTCAGGACAAGCAAAACAAAGGCACGCACGAGAATTCCTAGAAGCATGGCATTCCAATCGGAACTCTATCAACAAACACATCGAGTTAGACCCCATCTACCACCCCCTTAGAAAAAGAACAGGAAATTACACCATCACAGGAAATGACATCACCACAGAAAATGACATCACCAATCCAAAGAAATCCAAGCTTATAAATAGAAAGCAGGAATCATGTACAGTGCTTCACCTGAGGCTCACCAAAGATGTTACCTAGTAGGGTGATGGAATGTCTGGAAATGAACCTCCCAGCTCAGCGAGCAAACCTACATCCAGAATGTATGTCTTGCTGATCTCTCAAACAATAATTTCCCTTCTATCACAGTGCAGTAGTGCTGCAACTTAATCCAGTGTTCCTCACTGAGCAGTCACAGTGTAGAACTGCAATGATGGTGTCAAGTTATCCAAACTATCACTCACATTGGACAAATTTCACTGGAACATGTACAGGACATGTGTGTCACTGAAATAAAATCACTGATAGAAGCGCCTAACTAGAGCAAATTAAAAATTGGAATATATACTTGGACTGAAGGTAGAAGATAAAATTAATTTAAAAGTTCAAAATGTGTAGCTTAAAAATCAACTAATTTAATCACTTAAAAGTATTCCTGATTATAAAAATTAAACTTTAGGGGTCAGTTCTGGTATTCTTTAAAGTCTATCAACTTCATGCTAAGTTATACCTGTATAAACTGCATCAAAAATTTTAAAGAGATTTCAAACAATTATGTGGGGGTGGGATGACTTGGAGGAAGGAAGGCCAAATTTACAAATAACACAAAAACTGGGTGGAAATGTGGGATGTGAGACAGGTCTATACAGTTTACAGAGAGATATTGATAGGTTAAGCAAATGGGCAAAAATGTTGGCAAATGGAGTATGACAAAATGTGAAGAGAGAACAAAAGGATAGAATGTTATTTAAATGGGAGATACTTTTCCATGAAATGCAGAAAACCCGCATACAGGTGCAGCAGGGAACCAGGAAAGCTAAAGTCCATTCAGTTATTGGACCTTCCCAGTGCCTCAAATATATGGAAATAGTGTCTTGTTTAAGTAAGAAATGCCCTTGGGTTTGTTAGAACAGTCAGGAAAAGTCAAACTCCAATGTTTGGTTGTTTCTCCATATGCAAAGACTGCTGAACTGCTTTCCTGATCATGCACGTACAAGATTTTTTTATGAGTAAAGTATACTTTTAAAATTAAAAAAGCTGGAAAATATGATATTATTTTGGATTAAACTGGTTACATTTCTCTGAGCAATTTAAAATTAATTGCTGTATGGCACTGTGTGAAATATGCAAAAAAACTTTTTTTTAATTACAGGGGTTAACAGCGTTCAGTTATCTTACAAAGTCGGTCTAAAATTAGATTAATGTTCTGCTTTGATTAATTCTTTTTAGATGAAACATGGCGCATTAGTATGCAAAAGGAATAGCCTGGGACGTTTTCCTATCCATGAAGCTGCTTTTTCAGGTGCAGAGAAGACGTTGGAAATGTTACTACAGAAAGGTTGGTTATAAATCAAAACGTTGTTGACTGAGGAGATATCTGTCCATATGGCTTTGTTTGCTTTACAAACAGTGAATCACACAGTATTTGTTTTTTCAAGGTGAGGAACTGGGCAACTCCCGAGAAAAACATATAAATTACCTTGATGAAAGACACCATGCTCCTCTTCATCTGGCTTTGCTTGGGGGGAAAATTGAGACAATTAAAATCTGCATTGACAATGGAGCAAAAATTGATTTACCTGAGGTAGGTGTTTTCAATGAAAGAGAAAGAAAAGAGGAAATGAGTTTTAGAAAATCTGAACTAAGGACAAAACTTTTATCAATGAACAACCAATCAGTCAACAACTTGAAAAAACGGACATTGCTTTAGGTAGAACTCTTTTTTTTGACCTGGCTAGTTATCAGATGATCATTTTAGTAGTAAGTGCTGGTTAGCTGTTAATTATCTTTTTATCGCACTTATTGCCAACCAATGCTGAATTCTACTTTTTTTTAGAAGCGGAAAGGCTGAGGTCTATCATGTAATCATTAACATTTAAAAGAGTCAGTGATCAAAATACAAATCGCAATTAGTGATTATGTTACCCACTCCCCCACCCCCAAACTAAGATATGAAATGTGACAATCATAGAGGAAGGAAGGACTGAGACAGGTAAAATATTCTAAAAGTATTGATATGCTTTGTGAGAATGATTTAAAGTTCAAGCTTAAGACCTTTATATTTCTTTGTTACTTAATTTTGCCTCTTACAGTAATTTTGCTGTGTGAAACCTCTTTTTCACAAGAACACATAATTTATGCTGTTATGAAAGCAGAAATGTCTGAAGAAACTCAGTAGCTCTGGCAGAACTTGTGGGGAGAGAAACAGAGTTAACGTTTTGAGTCTGGTGACCATTCTTCAGAACAGAATTTATGCTGTAGTGCTGTCAATGATATATCTACTGGAGAAAAACAGTTTCAGACCACTCTGATATGTCTTAGTGCCAGTAAAGATTGAAGGAGAAGGAAAGGTATGTTAAGGGGAGGTGATATCCTAGTGGTGTTATCGCTGGACTGTCAATCTTGAGAACCCAGGTAATGTTCTCGGGTAATGGCCCGCGTAATCCTACCCTGGCAGATGGTGCAATTTGAATTCAATTTTTAAAAGTCTATAATTAGGAGTCTAAATGAGGATCATGAGTTCAATGCCGATTGTTGGAAAAACCCATCTGGTTAACTAATGCCCTTTAGGGAAGGAAATCTGTCATCCTTGCCTGGTCAAGCCTACATGTGACTCCAGACCCACAGCAATGTAGTTGACACTTAACTGTCCTCTGGGCAATTAGGGATGGGCAATTAATACTAGCCTAGCCAGTGACGCCCACTTCCTGTGAATGTATAAAAAAAAGGTGTTCCTTTGGGACTCAGAGGAACAAGAAAAGGAAATTTTAGAGGAGCACAACTGTCACCAGAATGGAGAGAAAGTTCCCAGTTCAGACCCAAGTTTCCTTGTTTAACTTGATCTTGTGTTGTTCCAGTACTATAAGTGCGCCAAGGACTGGGAGTAAATTCAGCTCTTAATGCCCACGATTATTTCAAGCAATAATTTCTAGGCTTAGACCTTTTATAGCTTGTTTGCATCAGAGTTGCCAGGTCTGAAAATGTTTGCTTTTCGTTTATAATTGACAGAAGGATAAGTCTACTGCCCTTCACTTTGCCTGCCTGCAGGGGGCAGTAGAGGCAGTCAAGCACATGCTGTCTAAATATGATGGAGAGAATGATATTCTTCACCTCCTGGATGGCATTAAACAAACACCATTGCACAAGTAAGTCTTTTTAAAACAGTTTTCAGTAAAAGAACTTAACTCTATTTTCAATTATTTTGTTTAATGTATAATGTGTAATTTTTACATGCAGGGCTGCAACATATGACTACTCAGAACTTGTGGAATATCTAATTGAACAGGTATTCATACATAACTCTTTTATACTGTCATAGATGTTAAATTTGATTAATTCTATATAAGGAATGACCACAGTCTCCCCTTGGTACTGAGTTTGCTGATCAAAAAACAAAAGAACTAGAAATGCTGGAAATCAGAAACAAAAACACAAATTGCTGGAAAAGCTCAGCAGGTCCAGTACCCATGAGGATGGCCTCAACAAGGGTTGATCTCACACTACAGGTGACCCCACTGCACTACCCAAGTACATATACACACACACACACTCCTACAGATCCATATGCTCACACAGGCCCTCTCTCATGCACAAGCTGGCTCTCAAAGGCTCACACATACACTCCCACACTCACACGCAGCCTCTCACAGATTTATACCCCTTTACACTCACACTTTCACGCATACACACATTCTCTCACTGACACTCATATGCACTCGCCCCCACACACACCCGCACTCACACACACTTATAAGTTTGTGAGGTGAATTTGTAGCTGGCTCTCAAAGGCTCACACATACACTCCCACACTCACACGCAGCCTCTCACAGATTTATACCCCTTTACACTCACACTTTCACGCATACACACATTCTCTCCCTGACACTCATGTGCACTCGCCCCCACACACACCCACACTCACACACACTTATAGGTTTGTGAGGTGAATTTGTACTTGCAGAATTACATTTTATTTTGCTCAAAAACTGCATGAATCCATGTAAGATTCTGTAAATCCCCTTTTTAGATTAGAATCAGCCTGAACCTTGGGGCACAGACAGCCTCATGCAGGACACCTCACACCTTCAATGCGTAATCTGGACCAACATGGTACCTATTGTTAAAGTTCACTTGAGAATGTAACTCTAAGGAAGTCCTGGGATGTATATATGAAAGCACTGAAACCAACATGGTCATTCTAAAAGTTGAGGGACTTAACAAACAATTCAGGTCTTTTTCAATATATAATTTCAGTTACATCACACTGTAATCTTTTACTATAAATTCTGTGTCCTATGATCTTATACACCACAACCACCTGATGAAGGAGCAGCGCTCCAAAAGCTAGCGCTTCCAAATAAACCTGTTGGACTATAACCTGGTGTTGTGTGATTTTTAACTTTGTACACCCCAGTCCAACACCAGCTCCTCCAAATCACGGCATCATCTGGGAAGAGAAAGCAGAGTTAACATTTGCGTCCAGTGACCCTTCTTCAGATTAAAGATGGCTGGTCTCAGCCTTCTGAGATGGAAAAAGTAATACATTTAGCTGCTAATGAGCATTTCCACCAGGATCAAATGGGAACAGAATCAGGCTTGACTTCACTAATTCAGTTTAGGTAACCTGGTGGGAATGGAAGAGTTGGGCCGAAGGGTCTGTTTCCGTGCTGTATGACTGTTTTCCTAATAAAAGTTTGCACATATATAGTACCTTTGATGTTTAATCCCAGTCTGTGACTGGGAGATTAAACCAAGGACCACATCTGGCCCTCAGGGAAATTTAAATGACCTCATGGTTATATTTTTTTAAACAAAGAAGTGATGTTTGACCATCAATTAGCATTAGGTTTCTTGGCCACTATCACTCTGCGTTTGTGGGAACCTGCTGTGTGGCACACCTTTCCCACATAACATTGATTGTAAATCAAAAGTTCCTTCTTTCCTGCTGCTTTATTCAAGTTGTTTAGAGATGGATTAAAGTAGGAAAGATGGACTGCCACATGTCCGAGCTCCAGAATGTGCATGTACATTGAATAATTTGAAAATGAGTAAAGCACTCTCTGGATTTAAGTGCAAGTAATTTTCCTTTTTCTTTTACATGACAGGGATCAGACATGAATGTGACTGACTGTGAATCCCGTACTCCTCTTCTGTGGGCTGCTTCAAATGGAGCTTGGAACACAGTGAACCTACTGGTGACAAAAGGTCAGGCACCTTCATTGTTCATATGTAGATATGTGACAGGATGGTATATTGTGCTGACTCCGAGTCGATTAAATATGGAGCTGGAAAAAGCACAGCAGGTCAAGCAGCATCAGAAGAGCAGGAGAGTCAATGTTTTGGACAGGACCCTTCAGCAGGGCGCTACCTCTTTGTTGCTTTATGATTACCTATGATATTTCACCTTCTAGACTCATGACTACTACTGGAAGGGTAAGGGCAGCAGATACATGGGGACACTACCTTCTGTAAGTTCCCCTCCAAGCCTCATACCATCATCACTTGGAAAGACATCGCTGCTCCTACAGAGTATCTGGGTCAAAATCCTGGAACTCCCTCCCTAATGGCACTGAGCATTTACCTAAAGAGCATGGACTGCAGCAGTTCAAGAAGGCAGCTCACCACCACCTTCTTAAGGGCAACTAGGAATGGACAATTAATGTTGGCCAGCTGATGGTAATTTTATCACATGAATGAATTTATAAAAAAATCTATTTTTATTTCTTTGCTATTGGGTACCATTGGCAATGTTAGTATTATTGAGAGAAAGAGAGGACTGCAGATGCTGGAGAGTCAGAGTTGAAAAGTGTGGCACTGGAAAAGCACAGCAGATCAGATAGTATCTGAGGAGCAGGAAGTTGATGTTTCAGGCCTAAGCCCTTCTTCAGGAATGTTAGTATTGTTGTTCAATTAGAGTTGACTTCTCCTTGAACCATTGCACTGCATTGGATGGAGATGACCCTCAAGGCTCCTTAATTATGGTTAGATGAAGTTGAGCAATTTGCAAACAATATCTGAGTTTGGTTAAGAACCAACTGTGTTGGTGTGGGACTGCATTAATGTATATATCAGAGTTTTTATGGACCAGACCAGACTCCCTCAAAATATATTAAGAAGGTGGCCTAGACCCTAATTTTTCCTTATTTTAAAGGTTGATGTGAAATGCTGTTTTCCAGATGGGATGTGACTGGTCAAACTACTCGACAATAAGCAAAACATAATTTAATTAAACACTATATTAAAATACAAACAAAAGAAAGAGGGATTTAGAATAATTTAGCTATTGGAAATTTAATCTAACAATAGATAAAGTAACTATTACTAATTAACTGTTCCAATACATTATTGTCCCATAAAGAACACCCCTTGGCAAAAAGGCAAATTTACACACACATTCTCACATGCAGTTCTCTAATCCAGGAGGAAAAATCACCAAGAGCAAATTCAGAGAGAGTCACAGCTAAGAGATAGTCACTAAAGCTTCCAACATTTTTGAGAGTCCAAAAGTTTCTGACGTTACTGAAAAAAGCCCCCAGAAATCTGGATCTGTGAGATATGGCCACACCCATTCAGGCTTCACAATTTGTTTAGACAAATCCTCTGCAGTGGTCAGTTCTGTACGTCTGCCTCACAACCTCTCTTCAAAAAATTCCAGGACAAAGTAACCTTTTAAAGTGACAGGACTCTCACAGAGTGAATAAAGGACATTGTTAAACAAACAATGTTGTTGAAAATCCAGTACCTTCATTTTCACTTTTTTTCACATTTTTAAATTCCAGATTTAGGAAGTAAAAGTTGAATTCTCACTCTTGAACTCATACTTTCTATATTTGTTATATTTCTTGATTACTAGTGTAGTGATATAACCACATTAATATTGCCTTAAAATTAAACAAGGCTAATTTCCTTTTATGTTTTAGTAGTGGTTTGAAAGGAATGGATTATAGCTGCTAATGTTATGGAAAATTATCTGCTCTGATGAGCATTTCTTCATAGTCATCTGATTATTAAGAAAAACTAAACAAGGATTACAAACATGCAACTCCTGCTTATATAAGGTACATTAAAAGTTACAAATCAACGAGGCAGATGTTCTACTATTACTGTAGATTTCTTATGTTTGGATTAATCTTCCTTTGTTTATCAAACCATTATATGAAATTCTGGTATATTTTCAATAATAGGAGGTACACCAACCTTGCAGATGGGTGCAGATATGTGGTAAGCTACATAGTGAGGAATGCATGACAAGCTTTCCACACTTTAGCATGACCTTTGTGGGTCAGTCCGAACCTCAGTAGAAATCCCAAGGATTGATGGAGAGCAGTCCTCCAATCTCATCATCATAGTTGGTGTGAGGAGTTGGAAATGGCTCTTCTTCTTATGAAGCATTTCTCCTGACCTGAGGTCCGCAGAATTCATTTTCAATTTTACCGACATCAGAGGGCACAAGAGTTGCTGAAGTGATGAGTGGGATAGGTCCACTAGTTTGAGCCTGTACTGGACATGTAGGATAGGATCCAATGTCTAGCTCTGACTTAGTTCAGCATGGCTCCTGACAAGACATTTGGAATTAATGGGTGGCAGGTGGCACAGTGGTTTGCACTGCTGCCTCACAGCACCATGGACCCGGGTTCGATTCCAGTCTCAGGTAACTGTGTGTGTGGAGTTTGCACATTCTCCTCATGTCTGCCTGGTTTTCCTCTGGGTGCTTCCATCTCCTCCCACCATCTAAAGAGGTGCAGGTTAAGTGGATTGGCCATGCTAAATTGCCCACAGTGTCCAGGGATATGTAGACTAGGTGGGTTACCCATGGGAAATGTAGGGATAGAATGGGGGAGGTGGTGAGTCTGGGTGAGATGCTCTCTGGAGGGTTGGTGTGGAATTAATGGGCCAAATGGCCTGCTTCCACATTGTAGGGATTCAATGAATGAATTTACCCTCTAGTTTCATGTGCGGCAGTAGCTCTCTAGCAACTCATTGAAATAGGCTTTCCTCATGTATTTGGCAGAGGACTTATCAAGTGCCAGGATTTCATAGCTGAGCTTTACTCATATATACACTTACGTTGCATCGATGTCAAAGGCATCTGAAATTCTTGATACTGTCTCATTATTTCTGTAGCAAAGTTTATCTGGAAATCGAAATGATATTTACAAATTCAGTAGCAGAAGAAAGCTAACCAGGAACAAAACAACCTTTGAATATATGTTAGCATTTGCAGCAGTCTCAATGTCAAATAAATTTCCATAATCATAGGGAGGAATTGGCTGCCCCCAACAATTAGTTGTCATACCTTTTCTAAGCCATTAACATCTTTGCAGCACTCAAGTAAATCATGTCATTCCATCTCCGCTCCAAGCAAACTAAGCTCATTGAATTTCTGTTTCATTTCTACTTATAATATGGGTATGCCTGATTTTAAAATAAAAGTAGAAGGTAATTAAAAGTGTTTGCATTCTTACAATGGTTTGTTGGAATCAGTGACCAATCTTTTGAATGAGTAAATCTTAAAATACTGTTCCAGGTTAAGGTTCCACAATTGTAACAAATTATTTTAAATGTAAGTGGGGAACTGCATCAGACTGAAGTTAGAATTTTAACTCTTAGTTCTTATTAATACCTTAAATATTAAAGGAGAAACTGTCATATTCCTACTGAACCATAGGGCTGCTGTCTTAATCAAGAGATGACTGGTGGTGGTTTAACCTAAGGGTCACCATGCCTCAGGTGAGGGCAGAGATAGAGTCCTTCATGGTAACCTCAGCCAGTGGGGGAATTGAACTCAGGCACTTGTTGTCACATGTAGACGGGCAGGAGGCTGGAAGAACACAGCAAGCCATGTAGCATCAGGAGGTGCAGAAGTTGATGTTTTGGATGTAACCCATCTACAGGGCTGGGATGGGTGTGGGGGAAGCTGCAGATAAAGGAGGAGGCAGGGGCAGGGTGGTGAAGTAGGGATAGGTGAAGACAGGTATAGGGTATGACCTGGTTGGTCAATTGGAGGAATGAAATGGCAGGGAGCAGTGGCAGTAGGGGAAGAGGCTAGGAGGGGAATCATGGGCTGGGAAGGGAGGTTATTTGAAATTGGAGAACTCAATGTTGAGTCCTCCTGGCTGTAGGGTATCCAGGCGGAAGATAAGGTGTTGTTTCTCCAATAGGTGCTGTGGTTTGTTTTGGCAATGGAAGAGGCACAAGCCAGCCGTCTAGCCAATTGAGCTAACCCTTCTTTCTCCTAGCCTTCCACTCCTGTCACCCACTTTATTTTTAGTATTCATGGGACCTAGGCATCATTGGCACAGTCAATATTTGTTTCCTGTACTTAATAGCCATTGAGGAGATTGTCTAACACCTCGCAAGATGGGTCACTCTCTCAGATTGGTACTGGCAGTTTCCCAGTAACATGTTGGAGATTGAATCTTGGGCTGTTTAATTTTGGTATTTACTCCCAGCAGTCTAAAAATGTTTTGTTGCAGAACACAGTCAAAAACGCTTTGGAAATCTAGCTATAACATATTGTATGCTTTTTTTAATCAATTCCTCTTAAGAGCCAAGGCATTGCATTCTGACTTATCAAATCGATAAACAATTTTATATTATGATTTTCTTAGGTGCTAATATCAACATAAAGAATTGTGCAAAATGTAACTTCCTTCATCTGACTGTCCTGCAACTCAAAGGTCTAAATAACCTCAAAGAAGAAATTCTTCAGGTAAATTCTTCTTTAAAGCTTCTACTTGATAGTTTTCAGGCATTTTTTTTTTAAATGATTAACAGGTAATACTGTCAGACATAGTGTAAAAATGAGCAAACAGCTGATTTAAAAATTTATGATTTCTGCCGCAGAGAGCAGTTGAGGCCAAGACGTTGAATGTTTTCAGGAAGGAGTTAGATATCGTTCCTGTGTCTAAAGGGATCAAAAGATGTGGAGAGAAAGTGGGAACGGGACTAAATTTGGCGATTAGCCGATATCATATTGAATGGTGCAGCAATCTTGAAGCGCTGAACGGCCTATCCCTGTTCCTATTTTCTATGTTTTTGTGCAGAATTTTCAAAATGCCACATTCCAATTTAGAAACTACAGATTGCCTCTGAATATTCAAAAGTGAAAAGATGCTGTAAATCCTTTGGATTTGCAGTGCAAAAATTGTAGCAACTTTCTGAGGTATAATTTTAAGAAAATATTTTGTTTTAATCTGTTTATTCATTCTTATTTGTTCATTCTTTAACATTACTGTGTATATTTACAGTCTGAAAAAGTACAGAAGCTGTTGAACGACCAAGATATTGATGGCTGTACTCCACTGCACTATGTGTGTAAACAGGGACGAACAGAATCTGTGGGGAGAATGTTGAGCTTAAAAGCTTCTCCTTATTTGAAAACCTTAGATAAGAAATCACCACTACATTTTGCAGCATGGTAGGAAGTCTCTCATTTTCAATTTGTTTGTCTAATTCTCAAAGTTTTGTTTGCTGAAATAGATGACAGAATAAATTTAAAACTAATGGAAACAACTGTTTGCCTACGGTTGGGTACTGTATTGCACTAAAGAGTATGTCATAAAAAAAGTAAATGATTTGATAGACATTAAATAGGAGGAGACAATGCTGCAATATTACACCAGACTGACTCAAAAGCTTTCATAAATGAGGACAGCAAAATTCACACTGTTTATATATTTAATTAAGGGAAACTGATGTTTTGTGAAGTGTTATAAATTCTGAATATTATTTGTGCTAATCAGTATCAGTATCAAGATATTGTACTTTATGATATTTATTTTACTTGTGTTAAACTTGTCAGTGTAACAGAAATAATGGAGATAACATGGCTTCTTCCTGTTTCCATGGTTCACATGTAGAACTCTTGTCTCTGAATCTGAAGCTTATGGGTTCAAGTCCCACAGCAGTGCAGTGAATATATAAGCTAGGCTGATATTTCAGGGAGTACTGCACTGACTCGAGGATGAAACGGTAATCTGAGGCCCAATCTGTTCTCCTAAGTGGTTGTAAAGAAACACATAAAATTTTAAAAATAACAGCAGGGGGCTTAGTCCTGGTGGCCAAGTCAACATATCCCTCAACCAACATCATCAAAACAGCACATTATGTTGCAATTGCCAAGTTTGAGACCTGGCTTTTGTGAATTGGTCACCATGATTCCTATGTCAGTACAATAACTTAATTTGCTGTAAAACTCTTGAGACACTCTGATGACTTGAAAGGGTTCAGAAAAGATTTACAAGAATGTTGCCAGGATTTAGGGAGAGGCTGAACAGGCTGGGGCTGTTTTCCCTGAACCATTGCAGGCTGAAGGGTTACCTTATAGAGGTTTACAAAATTATGAGGGGCATGGATAGGGTAAATAGGCAAAGTCTTTTCCCTGGGGTCGGGGAGTCCAGAACTAGAGGGCATAGGTTTAGGGTGAGAGGGGAAAGATATAAAAGAGACCTGAGGGGCAACTTTTTCACGCAGAGGGTGCCAGAGGAAGTGGTGGAGGCTGGTACAATTGCAACATTTAAGAGGCATTTGGATCGGTATATGAATAGGAAGTGTTTGGAGGGATATGGGCCAGGTGCTGGCAGGTGGGACTAGATTGGGTTGGGACATCTGGTCAGCATGGATGGGTTGGACCAAAGGGTCTGTTTCCATGCTGTACATCTCTATGACTCTATATAAAAGGTACTATTGGAATGCAAGTTATCCTACTATTTTGCATGTGCATTCAACTTTTTTCTGCAAAACTGCATTTCCTGTTGCAGTCCCACACTTTTGTCACATTTTTCATGTAAATTCTGATGTCTTTGGTCTGTCTTTATTGTTAAAATTGTCAGTATAAATTTATCAGCTTGTAATTGTACAATGTGGCCACCTGATGGCACCATTTTTAAAGGTGAATCATTGAATGATAGAATACACTAAGTTAATTTGCCTGTTGTATTAAGTTCACTCATTGATACAGCTTCCCCGCTAGCCCTTCTCAATTTCCCACAGCTCTTTCAATATTTTCCTTCTAAGTCTCTTTGCAGTAAATCACTTTTGTACATTCTCCAAGCTCTTGATACCTTTCTTAAAGTATTATTCCCAGATTTGAACTTGTATTCAAAGTTTAAAACATTTTCATTATCTTAGGATGTTCCAAAGATCCTCCAAGAATCAAGTATTATGGAAATATAGTCACTGTGAAATGTTGGGAGTACCTGTCTTCTCCACTTGTCTCCCCAGCTTCTAAGACCAGTGTGCATAGTCCATTAGATCTCCTTTAAATTGCACCAGTTGGTTTACATTACCTCTCTTCGATTTTCTGACTAAAGTATGTCATTTCACATTTATGCTTCTCTGTGGTAAATTTCATTTGTTATGTATCTGCCAGTTTCGCCACTTATTATTCTCCTCATTGCTTACCTTTCGTGTCAGTTTGTTTTCTGAATGAAATGTCCTTGCACTCTGCAGAAGGCTCATAGACGTTCATCTGTGAGGATACTGTGGATGTGTGCCTCAACATCTTCTCCTCCCTGACACCTGGCTGGGGGATGATGCCGCCTTTCCCCTCAATAAAGCCTCCTTGCCTGGTTATATCTTGCAGCACATCTCCACCAAACTGTCACCTTGGCTGTGTGACTCTGATCACAAAACAACACTTCTGTTTGATCCCCTGATCCTTCTTCATCTTCACTGAGCAACAAAGGGCATAAATTGATTCGTACAAATGATATGTGAACAGGAGTAGGCATTTTGACCCCTCAAGTGTAGTCTTCCATTAAATATTTGATCTATAACCTTAAATCCACTTTCCTGCCTCACCAACCACTTATGCCCCCCTGCCCAACCAGCCTTGATAATGTTTGACTCCCTTCCAGATCAAAAGTCGAATGCACTTTTGAATATCTTCAATGACCCCACCTTGACAACTCTCTAGGGTAGGGAATCTCAAAGATTAATAAAACTCAGAGAGAAGAAATTCTTCCTCACCCCCAACTTAGATTGGAGATTCCTTATTTCAAAATTGTACCTCCTTTTACTAGATTATATTTTCTCAGCACCTACAGTGTCAGGATCCCTCAGAATCTTCTGTGCTTGAATGAAATGACCTTTAATTTTCCTAAGTGCCGATGAGTATCGACCCAACTGACACAATCTCTCCTCACAAGAGAACCTCTTCACTCCTGAAATCAACTGGTGAATGGTGTTAAATGCAAGTCTATCTCTTGTTAAATAAGGAGACCAAAATTGTACACAGTACAGCGGATGCAGTCTCACCAACATCCTGCACAGTTGCAGTAAGACCTCCTCACTTTTATGCCTCATCATCCTTGCAGTAGAGGAGAACATTTGATTGCACTTTTTAATTACTTGTTATTTGGAGATGCTGGTGTTGGACTGGGGTGTACAAAGTTAAATCTCACAAAGTTAAAACTAATCACTTGTTGTACCTACACGCTAATATTTTGCGATTCACATACAAGGTCACCACAATTCCTCTGCACCACAGTGTCCTGCAATTTCTCCCTATTTAAAGAATATTCTACTTTTCTATTCTTCCTATCAAAGTGCACAACCTCAAAATTTCCCACACAATATTCTGTCTTTCAAATTTACTCCCGTAGCCTATCTATATTCCTTTGCAGACCCTTTGCATCCTCTTGCACCTTGGTTTCATCTTCAACAGCAAATTTAACAACTATGTGTTCCATCCCTTCAACTGAGTCATATACAGTGGCCCCAGCACTAATCCCAATGTCCCCATGCATACCTTGGAGGGGTAAAGCTCATGAAGGGGCTTAAACACAAGGATGAGAACATTAAATACACTGTGATGGAGATTCACTGGAAACTGCCAATTTATTTTTAACCACAGTTGCGGCCGGCTCAGCACGTGCAAGTTATTGCTGCAGAACCTCAACGAGACCAAGCTGTTGAATGAAGGCGATGAGAAAGGAATGACTCCACTGCACCTGGCGACACAGTATGGACATACCAAAGTGGTTCAGCTACTTCTCAGAAAAGGAGCTCTCCTAATGCGGTAAACATGCACTGAGAATTATTTTGACACGGATTATAATTTCTAGTTTTGACTGTGATTTGATTATGAACCTTGTTTTGAAGCTTAAGCAACTTATTGGCTCTATCATTTATTTACTTTTTCTTTGCTATCATTTATTTACTTTTTCTTTGTTGAACGCAGATAGATTTGACTTCACAAGGGAATAGACCTCTTTCCCTTATCTGCAAACAAGTATCAAGTAGGTTTTCTCTATTTCATCCAAAAATATGCATTGATCTTCACTTTAAGAAGCATCCATATTATACCAATGCAACATGCTTATTTTCCCACATCAGTTATGTTTATTTGGCTTTTGTATTCTACAGTATATAACCAATCTGATCAGTGTTACATTGTGGATTTATCTTCATTTGGTGCATGGGTGAACTGGCTCAAAATTTAAAAACAAAACCTTTTTTATTCACTGTATGTAATAAATGCCTTTTCCTAATATTTATTTGGGTAAGTCTATGAGTTTCCCTGGCTGTCAAGGAGCCTCAATCTCCAACTCAAGTACTTGTCTATCACAAACAGGATTTGTAGAGCCACAAGAATTATGACAGCTTATCACCTGTGTTAGCTTCCTTACTAACCACCTATTTAGCCCCAGTCCTTGCCCTTTCCTCTTTTCCATTACTTTCAAAAAAAATTCATAGATGCACTGAAGTGACTCACCCAGGCTTCTTTGACAGCTTCTTCCAAGCCTGCAACCTTTACCATCTAGAAGGACAAGGGCAGCAGATACATGGGATCACCACCACGTGCAAGTTCCCCTCCAAGCCACTCACCATTCCGAATTGGAAATATATTGCTTCAGTGTCACTGGAACACTCTCCTGGACTACCCTCAATAACAGTGCTGTTGATGCTGCTACAGTCCTATGGACTGTGACAGTTTAAGAAAGCATTTCAATTCCTCCGCCAAAGAAATTAGGGATGGGTAATATCTGCTGGAATAACCAGTGACACTTGCATCCCAGGACAAATGAATGGAATTTGTTTCCCTTTTGAAATCCAGAGTCATGTGATCAGCTTTAACATCATGATTTACTTGAATCCCATTGGGTCAAAGCCAGCCCCCACTATCCCTGCTAGACTCATCTTCCTCTCTATTCAACCTGTATTATTCCAATGGAAAGTGCAAAGATCACATGTGGAGGTAATCTGGAACTCTGCCTTGACATCCAATCTGGTTAGCTTGAGTTCAGTGCCTTGAAGATGATGGTGTCCTGTGTTTGAAACAGTTGTACTCCTCTTTACATGAATTGATGTAGTGTAGCAATGGCTGTCCCACATTCTGTGCAAGATTTTGGACTGAGCAAGGTCAATACATTTCTGTCCTTGCTGAGTGCCCAGTCAGATGCTCTGACATTATAAGATCTTGATTAATTGATTTCTCTGAGCCAAGACTACTTACATCCTGTCCCTTAACCAGATTTCCTTGCTTGGCTTTATGTTTGATGGAGCTTTCATTCTGTGTCCAGAGTTGACTCACCTCTGCTGTTTTTTTGCTGTAGCTTTTCTTGGGTTGTAAATGTGTTGCTGGAACAGTGCAGCAGGTCAGGCAGCATCCAGGGAGCAGGAGAATCGACGTTTCGGGCACAAGCCCTTCTTCAGGAATGAGGAAAGTGTGTCCAGCAGGCTAAGATAAAAGGTAGGGAGGAGGGACTTGGGGGAGGGGCGTTGGAAATGCGATAGGTGGAAAGAGGTCAAGGTGAGGGTGATAGGCCGGAGTGGGGTGGGGGC
>NC_057713.1:128846630-128921435 GCF_004010195.1 Chiloscyllium plagiosum
CCTCTCTGCCCCCACCCCTCTCTGACCTATCATCCTCACCTTGACCTCTTCCCACCTATCGCATTTCCAATGCCCCTCCTCCAAGTCCCTTCTCCCTACCTTTTATCTTAGCCTGCTGGACGCACTTTCCTCATTCCTGAAGAAGGGCTTGTGCCCGAAACGTCGATTCTCCTGTTCCCTGGATGCTGCCTGACCTGCTGCGCTGTTCCAGCAACACATTTTCAGCTCTGATCTCCAGCATCTGCAGACCTCACTTTCTCCTTCTCTTGGGTTGTCCTACCTCCTTGTGGTTTAGGCAGATTATATTTAACCTGTAATTATGCTTTTACAGTTGGGATTTCTGCTTTTAGCTCATCTCCTAGTCTTGATTATCTGAACCACACTTTCCATCTCCACAATTATCTGTGAATGGAGTGGAAATCTTGCCACCTAGTTGATGGCTGCCTATACTGTCAACTTCCTCAAACCCTTTTTGACAAATTGAGATCCATTGTGCAATACTCATTATTCCAGGAAACTGTATGACAAACTCCCATCATTGAGTTTGTGGTGGTCCGATGAAGTTGGATAATAGTTGACTAGGATAAATGCATCTCCTCTTTCAAATGAAGAAAAAAACCTTTTGCAAGCCTTTCACTTGGCCTAGGAAACCCTGATGAAATAATTGGCCCTGGAGGTCATAGATTTGGCACAAGAGTCTGTAAGCTCATATGTCGTTTGATGTATCATGCTATCACACTGACTGTGTGCTCTTGCTCTGCACTGTGATACCTCAGTGTTCCCCTTAGAGTTGTGAAAGAGTTTCTCTTATCAATGACTTTGACATCACCATTCCATGATCGTACAGCAATAGCTCTTTCCCAAGTGTTATTTTGGGGTTTCTGTACCTCTTTTGCACTCAGTCCCTGGGACTATGTTTTGACCAGCCCTGCAGGGCACAGTTTTTCTAAAATCTGTGCCCTCTTTGAGAGATTTTGAAGCTGCTTGAATTTATCTGAGTTTGCCCTCAGTTGTTGGTGATTCTGATTTTATGAAGGTTCACAAAAGCTATTATCATTTGGGAACAAGCTTTCTAAAGTGGAAGAACCAAATGTGGCTTTTTATTTGAGTTGCATTTCTATTTTGTAAGTGTTAACAGGAGTCATGGTTTGCTTCCTTATGGACTCACTCTTTGAGCGGGGTCAAAGCGTCATAGAATCTCAGAGACCTACAGCATAGAAAAGGCCCTTCATCCCATCATGCCCATCCTGGTCATAACCAACCACCTAGCTATTCTCACCCCATTTTCCAGCACTTGGCCCAAAGTCTTGAATTCCTTGGCATTGCAAGTGTACATTGAAATACTTCTTAAATTTTAGGAGGTTTCTGCCTCTGCCATCCATTTTTGAATCAATTTCCAACAGTGTAGAAGCAGACCACACCGACTGTCTGAAGACCATCCCACCCCCCTACCCTACTCCTGTAACCCTGCATTTCCCATGGCCAATCCACCTAACTTCCACATTTTTGGAGTGTAGGAAAAAACTGGAGCACCCGGAGGAAACCCAGGTGGAGATATGGAGAATGTACCAATTTCACACAGTCACCTGAGGCTGGAATTGAACCCAGGTCCCTGGTGCTGTGAGGCAGCAGTGTACCTATTCAGCTGCTGTACCACCCCAAACAGACACTGAGTTCTGGGTGAAAGGGTTTTTTCCTCACATCTCCTCTAAACCTTCTGCCCTTTACCTTAAATCTATGATCTCACCATCAAGGAGAACAGTTTCTTCCTGACTACCTCCAGTTTGAAGTTTGTTGATGCATGCATTTTTTAACCAGACTTAGGATACCCTTTGGGATGAACAGTTCAGTGCGTTGGGAAACAAGGATAGAAGAGAAAAAAAATCTGCTGTTGCCTAGCAACAGGAGAACAACATTGCAGAAAGACAGAAACATCTAGAAGGTCATGGAAGAATGTCAAGGTGTTAAGGCTTTTATTTTGTTGAAGGCTAAGGGGCAATTTAATATTCTGTCACAAAGGAGAGGTGAGAGGGAATTTAAATTATGATTGCATTTTCCCTTGTAAACACAAAACAGTGAGGTATTGTTTGATTTATTTTTTACCCTTTACCCTGCTCCTTATCGAGATAAGTCAAAAGTGTTTCCCCAAACCTGAATTTTCAGATTCCAGTTTTTGAAATAAATCCACATCAAAAAACCTTTAAGATTAAGTCATTGATAGGGTTTACATCCAAAACACACATCAGTGCAGTCACTACTCCAACCACACACAAGCACTCAGTAATTTGAAGGAAGCAAGGACAGAGAAGGTGATAGATTAGAAAATACCCATTTTTGGTAAATCCAGAGAATAAAGCACCATGATTCACATGATTCACATAAAGTTCACATGATTCACAACTTCCTGGTAGTCAGTGCTCAATAACAGTTTCCCTACTTAGCTGGGCCCATTCATTTCACTTCCTGAAGGCATTTCTCTTCACTCAGCAACTTGGAGACAGAGATGGAAGGTTCAAGGCAACACAGTGTGGAAGTCAAACAGCAACTGACTTATACCACAGCACTGGACATTTAAGCATTTTAACAATTCCACTTTCAGTCATGTGATAAAGACAGTCTTCTCAAGTGTCGAAAGATATTCTTGGACTCTTTGGTCGGTCAAGAAGTTAACAGTGTAGATCCAACTACCCCTATTTAAATTTCAATTGCTAGTTCTTGGGGTAATATATCATGATGTTCCTCTTAGTTGAGAAGCAAACAGATTATCTCATGGTTCTACATGCCACCTTGAGCTGAAATGGCCTGGGGTTCAGAAGCTTCTCGAAATATGATCACATGCTCAGTTTTGGCCATCTTATGAATCCAGCGTGGCTGTCTGTTTTTTTTAAAAGAAGGATAATTTAAACCCCCAAGAAATGGAAGAGGAAACTTACTTTATTTATGCCATAAGCCCATGAAAATTCTGTTTCACCTTCCTCTATCCCAAAATAAATTTTATTCAAGGCTTATATAGTGATTCCTTGTTCTGGAACAGTGAAATTTCTTCTGATTTACATTTCTGTCTCTCCAGTTCTATTCTGCTTTGATATCCAATGTTTTGGAATTTAATCTTTCATCTATATTCAATCTATATTTAAATTCATGGAACGTATGGATTACTTTGAAATGAACTTTGGTGTGCCTACTTTCAGAAACCTGAGAAAAGTCACAACAACAAAACAACATTTAATTGCTGAATTGTTTCTCGTAAATTAAGAGTATGCATTGTTTCATCTGAGGAGGAACTAAATCAAAGGGTTTGTGTCCATCAGAGATTTGAACTTTCTTATTTCTAGGCTACTTTTGCTAAACTATTATTGCACAACATTCAGATCTATCCATAACTGTATGAGCTACTGGGTAGTGCATGCTGGCACAGCTTTGAAATAAAACAAAGAACTATGGATGCTGGAAATCTGAAACAAAAATAGAAATCTCTATAGAAACTCAATGGGTCTGGCAGCACCTGTGGTGAAGGAAAGAGTTAATGCTTCAGAGAGTCTACTTCCTGTTCAGGTTGTCTGTAGCAGAAGCTTCCAGCTGTCTGTATGTCTGTCTAATAGTATAAGGTCAGCTCACTCCACAATATTGCTCAGAAATTCAGGAGGTATTTGTGATAGGTGACAATACTGAGGTGTCATCAGGACCAAATGATAGGTAGACCAAATATTTTTCCCTTCAGTATTCGGTGATTCTGTAAAATGATGATGAAAAGCTTAGAGAGGTTGTCAGCTGTGTGAGTAGAGTGCTGCTCAACTGTCCTGATGAGGAATCCTGCAAATTGACTAATTTTTATTTTATTTTTCATTTTTTTATTTTAATTTTCCTTTTCACTGCATTTTGTAACAAAGTATACATGACAATAAGTAAATCCAATCTTGATCATAGAATCCCAACAGTGTAGAAGCAGGCCATTCGGCCCCTCGAGTCCACACCAACCTCCAAAGAGCATCCCAACTTGGACCTATCCATGTAACCTTGTATTTCCCATGGCTAACCTATCCAGCCTGCAGATCCCTGTACACTATGGGAAAATTATCATGGCCAATCCACCTAATCTGCACATCTTTGGACTGTGGGAGGAAACCTGAGCACCCAAAGGAAACCCATGCAGACATGGGGAGAATTTGCACTGGCGCTGTGAGGCAGCAGTGCTGTCAACTGAGCCACCACATCCCCTCACCCTCATAGTTTAACAAATTTAAACCACATGGCTTGCATGTGCAGTTTTTAAAAGAAAGCTGTCAAGCTAAAGATAGTTTACAGAAATACCCTTTTTTTGTGACTGAAGGGTATTGATATTACCTCTTCATGATGGATAGAAGAGAGTTGGGATGTGCATGTTAAAACATTAATTTAGGGACCTCATTCCTTTGGCACCTTTCATTGTTTGCCTGTCTGAGTGTCCCAACAGCTGCTCAATTCATTTGGTGTTCTAGTTAAAAATTAACACGAATTCCCATGGATCGGATAATGTGGCAGTGAAAGAGAGATGGAGGGAAGGCTCCCCAGGGCCAATTGTAGAATCTCTAAAGTGCAGGAAGAGGCCATTCAGTCCATCAAGTACACTCTCCAAAGAGCATTCCACCCAGACCCCCACTCTATCATTGTAACCTTGCATTTCCCATGACCAATGCACCTGGCTTGCACATCTTTGGTTGTGGCTCTATCAGACTTGTGGCCATTGTGCTAGTCTCAGCCTGCAGAATCTCAAATGACATTCTCCCCAAGCCTGAAATAAGGCCTTGCCCTCCATATGTCTTGACTGGAGACCACCCCAATTCCCGATGACCAACTGGCTCTTTCTCACAATACTGAAATCCCCACTCCTCAATTTCCAGCCTGAATTTCCATTGCCCTCGCACTACCCCCACCTCACCCCCACCACCAACCACCCCCCCAACTCCACAGATGCCAGGAACCATCTGCAAGGGTCACCTACCCTGCATCCGCCTGGCACTGGTGTTGTTTCTTCCCTGATTGGACGGCTGTTGACTGGAAGGGGAACCACAAGATGCCCCTGTTGTTAAAACCTGGCAGGTGGTGCCCTTGGCCTCACCTGCTTCCTCCCTTTAAACACGAAAATTAATATGTTTGATGGATATAAACTGAGTAAATTTAACTTGTCTTTCACTTTTTACTATTGAAGGGATTACAAGAGTTGGACAAATTTACATTACGCTGCTTCTGGAGGATATACTCAGACAATGGAAATATTATTACAAACTAATGTAACACTGCTTGACCGGGTGGATGACAAAGGGGTAAGTAAATATATTCCAAGTCAATGCATGTGCTGGTTATTTGAACAGAATTTGTGCTTTGTTTAAACCAATAGTTCCTTCTTTTATTAAATCCATGTTAATGTATTGTTGTTTCATTGACCGGAGTCTTCTGCTCAACAAGTCAGGTTCTGGGATTTCCTTTGATACACTTAGACATTGCTTTAATTTAACTAAAATACAAACAGTACTCAAATGCTCTGAATGTTGAATACAATGGGCAACATTAACACAGACCTCAAGATGGAGCAATAGGATGGTCAAAGTCTCCAGTGTACTCACCAATGAGTTACTCTGATGATCAGTTTATTCTGAAGTGACTGCCAGTGTGGCTACTGATGCACATAGAAGTTAGTTTCAGCTCCAGTTGTAATATCTGACAGCAAAACATATACTCAAATATTCCATACAGTTAAGCCAAACTTAAAAAAAAGTATCATGTTATGGATTCATTAACACAACATTATATTGGCCAACTTTGTCACAAGATGATTTAATTTGCTTTAATGAACAACTTATCTGTAGGTTTCACTTATCTTGACTTGACCATCATTTGTTGATTTTGAGATTCAGCAGAAAAACAACTCAAGATTTAAGTTTCTGAAATATACTTCACCAATCAAAGAAGGACTTATGACACAGTGACTTGGAAATATATCAGCATTCCTTCACTGCTGCTGGGGCAAAATCCTGGAATTCCCTCCATAATAGCATTGTGGGTCAACTCACAGCAGGTAGACTGTAGCGATTCATGAAGGCAGCTCACTTACCACCTTCTCAATGGACAACTAGAGATGGGCAGTAAATGCTGACCTAACCAGCGACACCCACATCCCACAAATAAATATTAAAAATGTTCCTCTACCACTGATAGGCCCAGGTTCAAATCTACCTTCTGCACGAGTGGGTCATAACATATCTGAACAGGTTAATCTTTAAAACAATCTAGAAATAGGGTATTGCACCCTCAACCAGCCATAGTTCAATGCATCAGTACTGTCTCTCCCTCTGGGGGTTTCAAATCCCATTAGGACTTGACAGTCACTGAAGTGTTACATAACCTGACCGAACACGTTGATAACCAATTTTCAAATGCCCTTGATATGCCCATAATAGGAGCAGACGAGCTTGTTGATCAACTTAACCATGCGGTACTGTTTAATTATATTTGGATTAACAATAGATTTAAGCACAGTCTGAAACAATTGCTGATGAGTTCAGAAGTGCATCAATGCAACATGTGTCTCTATAAATAAAAGCTCATGAAATGTGTACAGATTAAGCTCCATTTCTGCCCTTCTCCAGCACCAAGCTCTCTAGATGAGGGCGTATTAAGAATCTCCACATGCAGGACTTTGCCATGAGCAAATCTGAAGGACTGTTATATACTCATGCATCGAGTAAAGGCTGTAAGCATTTTTATAAACCCAAATGTAGTTGTTATTTCATGTTATAAAATGCAGGTTTGTGATTTTCTCATTCTTGGCGAACTGGCACTCAGAACTTTCTCTTATAACTTATTCCAAAGAACACTGCCCTTCATTTGGCTGCGAGAGAAGGACACAGTAACGCTGTATGTCTGCTCCTAGCAAAGGGAGCTGCTATAACACTGAACCATGATGAAGCTTCTTTTTTCCATGAAGCAATTCGCAATAAGAGGAAGGAAGCTACTTCAACTATTATTCAAAGTGACAGGTATGAACGTCATATTGGAACTATTAAGACGCTTGCAGGGCTCTGACTTTTTTTCTAGAAGAAATTTTACTGCTTAATAAGCATAATATATCAACCATACTTTAAAATAGGACTGATTTTAAGATAGTCAGCAAACTCTTGGGCGTCCATCTCAGAAAATACTTTGCTCTTTACTTGTATAAAGCAACAATTCCACAGAAATTCTGTGTTTCTTTATAGGATAGTGAAGAAGGTGTTTGGTATGCTTTCCTTTATTGCTCAGAGTATGAGTACAGGAGTTGGGAGATCATGTTGCAGCTGTACAGGACATTGGCTAGGCCACTGTTGGAATATTGCATGGAGTTCTGTTCTCCTTCCTATCGGAAGCAGGTTGTATAACTTGAAAGGGTTCAGAAAAGATTTACAAGAATGTTGCCAGGGCTGGAGAATTTGAGCTGTAGGGAGAAGCTAAACAGGCTGGGGCTGTTTTCCCTGAAGTGTCTGAGACTGAGGGGTGAGCTTATAGAGGTTTATAAAATCATGAGGGGCATGGATAAGATAAATAGACAAGGTATTTCCTGGGGTGGGAGAATCCAGAATGAGAGGGCATAGGTTTAGGGTGAAAGGGGAAAAATATAAAAGAGACCTAAGGAGCAATGTTTTCACGCAGAGGATGGTGCGTGTATGGAATGAGCTGCCAGAGGAAGTGGTGGAGGCTAGTACAATTGCAACATTTAAAAGGCATCTGGATGGGTATATGAATAGGAAAGGGTTTGGAGGGATATGGGCCGGGTGCTGGGAGGTGGGACTAGATTGGGTTGGGATATCTGGTCGGCATGGATGGGTTGGACCGAAGGGTCTGTTTCCATGCTGTACATCTCTGTGACTTTATGACTCTATGGTGAGATCATAATCCACTTCTCCCATTGATCATTACTTCTAAGAACATTGGAAGCTAACCATTTTGACAAATTGTTGCCTGGTTGCCACCCATCACTTTTAGACAGACATTCATGTACCTTTCCAGAAAGCTAAGTGCTGAAGGACAGAAATGGAGCCTAATCTGTACACAGTTGATGAACTTTTAATCATGGATGTATGCGTGGCAAACATACACTTCCTAACAGATCAGCAACTGTTTTGGACTGTGTTTAAATCTGTTCTTAGTCTGAATATAATTAAACATTTGCTTAATAAACAATTAAAATTGTACTGTTTTGAAGAAGGGTCACTGGATCCAAAACGTTAACCCTGATTTCTCTCCACAGATGCTGCAGACCTGCTGAGCTTTTCCACCAATTTCTGTTTCTGTTTCTAATTTCCAGCATCTGCAGTTCTTTCAGTTTTTTATTTTGGATTGTATTGTACCTAGCCTCCAACCTTCAGATATGCAATACTGCTTTCCCTCTCTGCTAATGGTCATGTCATAGAATCATAGAATCCCTACGCTGCCGAAAGAGGCAAGATGGCCCATTGGGTCTGCATATCCCTAGACATAGTAAACAATTTAGCATGGTCAATCTACTTAACCTGGACTGTGGAAGGATACCAGAGCACCCATTGGAACCCACCCAGACAGAAGGAGAATGTGCAAACTCCACACAGACAGTCACAGAACATAGAACATAGAACATAGAAAAGTACAGCACAGAACAGAACAGGCCCTTAGGCCCACGATGTTGTGCCGAGACTTAATCCTATGTAAAATATAGTAACTTAACCTACGCACCCCTCAACTCACTGCTATCCATGTGCATGTCCAGCAGTCACTTGAGGCTGAAATTAAATCCAGACCCCTGGCACTGTGAGGCAGCAGTGCCAACTGCTCTTCTGCGCTGTTCATGTCATTCATTAATAGCAGATTTAGTAGTTCTCCATCTGAAGTCGAGACCTTCCCCTGATCCTATACTGCCATTTTTGTGCCAGGTAAATGAGTCAGAGTAGTGTGTAATTCTTTGAAGGGTTTTGAAAATGTGTGAAGCATTTTGTCAGCAAGTGAATGCAGAGATAAAGAAGCCGTAGGCAGGATATTGTCCTTTGGGCCAGGACCCCAGCCTTGGGGTCAGATGGAGATTGCAAACCTACATTAAATTGGATGCATCACTCAGCAGCAACTTCCTTGAATTGGCAAATTAGTGACTACTTCTCTGTCCAGTTAAAGATGGTGGACAGACTGTGAGGTTGGAGGACTGATGGATGTCCCTGAAAGGGGGGATCACCCTGAAATTTTCAGGTAAGAAGAAGAGAGGGTCCTTCCACTTAGAGGCATCCTCCTATTCTAGTCAACCTCAAACTGTAGATTTTGACAGTCCTTAAAGTAAAACGTCTATGGATGCTGAAGATCTGAAACAAAAACAGAAATTGCTGGTGAAACTCAGCAGGTGCTGGCAGCACCTGTGGGCAGAAAGCAGAGTAAACATTCAAGTCTGGTGAGCCTTCATCCGAACTGTTAGCAGCAAGGGAAACGTGACAGTTGCGCTGCAGACGAAGTTGTGGGGCAGGTTGGGGGGAAGACGGAGAGAGAAAGGTAGAGGTGAGCAGATACGTAGAGGTGTAGTCCAGAGAGAGATCTGCAAGGAGTAGATAAACAAGGAGCTAATGGGTATCAGGCCAGGATAGAAGAAAAGCTGAATCAGCAATAATAAGAGCGCAGACTAAGAGAGAATGAGTTGGTGTCAACACTCCTCGGTCTATTAACACAATATGGGTTGCTTTCAACACAGCTTACATATTCTCTCCAACTCTTATAATCATTTATTCAGCTTTTCTTCTGGCTTGGCCTATTTTCTGTAATTGCCTTGTTTACTTACCCCTTTCTCTCTGGACTCCATCTATCCATTAACCTCTCTCCTTACCCAAACTATTTCCTTCTCTAAATGACATTAATGAACCAAATCATTCTCCCAATTGAGAATTGGTTTTCTCCCCATTGACAATGGATTTATGGTCATCATTCTACTCTTACTTCCAGATTTTTAATGAATTCAAATTCCACCATCCGCTGTGGCGGGATTTGAACCTGGATCCCCTGGACATTACCTGGGTCTCTGGATTGACAGTCCAGTGATAATACCCTAGGCCCACCTCCCCTTTACACCAGCAATTTCTGGCTTTGTTTCTTAAACTATCCCTATTTGGCTTGTAAGTTGCTCACCCTTCCAACACTGATTAAAAATAAATGGGCTGTGAAGAAGATGGAAGCTGGAAAATGGAACTTTGGCCAGTGCCACATAATCCCATAAACAGCCGCCTCTGTGTTTGCCTCCACCTTGGCCTGAAAATTCTGCAGATTGTGGCGACAAAGTGAAAGTTGTTGAGAGAGGAGATTGTGTGAAGATAAAGTGAAGTTTTCCATTGTGAGTGGAAAAGACAATTGGGAAGAAATGAAAGAATGATTGATAACACTGAGAAAGTATAGTAGGTCTCATTTTTTCAGAGCCGCAAGTTATCTATCCCGCTCCAGGTGGGTGAAGCAAAATCACCCTTAGACTAATTAACATCAAGCTTCATATGAAACGCCAGCATTCAACCAAGGGACTTAATTTTAATGTTCTAATCCCTTGAATTTAGATTGGCTGAGGCGACAGAAGTCTTTCTTCACGGCTCCCCCATGCAATGCCCTGTACTGGAATTGATTGAACACCTTCCAGATGCTTTCAAAGTAAGTTAATTTCTGTAACTTTTTTTAAAAAGTGCAATGTTGGAGGATTGCACTGTTTACATTGACTGGCAAATACCACCAGGTAATTTTGTTATTGCGAGCTAATAATGATTGAGACAGTGTGAATAGGGGGGGTGCAGGCAGCTGGTTGAATGAGTGAGCGAATGACTGAGTGAGCCGGGTATACTTCCCATTTCTCCTACTTTCTCTGCAAAAATAGACCCCCATGTCAATTATGATAGAACCAGCTTCAAGTTTGCCACATCAGGGGTAAAATGAGCTCAAACTAGAGAGGGTTTTACACAGAATAGTAGGTTGGGGGAGGTCTCTTGATGGCCTTTACGGAGGCATGATTGCAGGATGACATATATTATGACCAGAATATCGAACAGCACATGACATTTTGGAAGGACAGGAAGCTAGGAAAAGGTGGAGAAGCGGCTACGTTAATTACTGATGCGATTAACACACATTAGAGAGGAATGACCTAACCTCAGGAAAGTAAGATGTAGAACAGTGTGACTGGAGATGATAAATGTTAAAGGCAAGAGGTCACTTGTAGAAGTGGTGTGCAGGTACCTAATTGTAATCACATGCTAGTAGGAGATATAAAGGAAGCAATAATGGGAACTTGTCATAAAGGCACAGAAATAATCATGGGGGATTTAAAAAAATCTATACATAGATTATAAAAGTCAGATTTACAAAGTTTGCTGAGATGAAAGGTTCATAGAATGTTTTGAGGAGAGTTTACTTGATTGGTACATTTTGGAGCCAACCAGAAAGCAGGTCCTTAAAAGAAGTGGCTCTTGAGATAGTTGATGTGTGGTTTTGATTTTCTGAAATTCTCTGTATTTGTTCAAAATACAAAATAGTTAATTGCTTAGAAAAGGAGAGAGACAGAAAGATAGAAACTATACACCAGTTAATTGAACAATCTCAAGAGAAAATGTTAAAAGCCATTATTAAGGATGTTTTAATTGGGCACTTTGAAGAAAAATCAAGCCAGTCAGGCAGGGTCAACATGGTGCTGAGAGGGAAACCATGTTTAACCAAGTTAAAAATCACACAACACCAGGTTATAGTCCAACAGGTTTAATTGGAAGCACACTAGCTTTTGGAGCGACGCTCCATCAGGTGATGAAGGAGCATCGCTCCGAAAGCTAGTGTGCTTCCAATTAAACCTGTTGGACTATAACCTGGTGTTGTGTGATTTTTGACTTTGTACACCCCAGTCCAACACCGGCATCTCCAAATCATGTTTAACCAATGTATTGCAGAAATAACATATGTGGGAGGATGTACTGCACTCAAATTTCCAGAAGGCATTTGATAATGTGCCTTGTTAAAAAAAAAACAGGAAATTAAAGCTCAGAGACTAATGGGCATGGATCGAAAATTGGCTAGCTGACAGGAAACAGAAAGTAGATACAATGGGTGTTTTTCAGGTTGGCAAGATGTAATTAGTGGTGTGCCACAGGAATCAGTGGTGGGGTCTCAACCTTTTACCATAAATAAATGACTTTGGTGAAGAGACCAAAGGTATGCTGATAACACTCTATCCAAAAGATAGATGAAAAAGTAAATTATGTAATATGGAAAAATATGCATTTGTCCATTTTGGCAGGATGAGTGAAAAAGCATATTATTAAAACAGTGAGGGATTGATCTAAATGGTGAGGAATTGCAGAGCTCTGTGATACAGAGAAATGTAGGTGTGCAAGTGCGTAAATCACAAAAGATTTGTGTGCAGAGACAGCAAATAATCAGGAAAGAATGTTACTTACATTACGGGGAATTGAATGCAAATGTAGGAAAATTATTCTTCCGTTATACAGGGCACTGGTCAGAGCATTAACAGAAAGCACTGGAGACACTCAGCGGGAACTCTTCTTCCATTTTGATTCCTCCTCTTTCGCCCCATGCCCCAGTGTCTCCCCATGGATTTGCTCTCAGTAAAGCTGACCTATTTTCTGCCATTGACACCTATCATTAATGCCTATTCTTCATCTCTATCTCTTTGCTACCAGGAGTACTCCCTCTGTCTTTTGCTTTGAGCCAATCTTATCATCTATTCCCCTTGTTTCTCCCCATCTCTTTAAAAGCATAAAACCCATCATTTTTCCAGCCACATCTGTTACAAAGGGTAATCATAATGGACTAAAATTGTTAACTCTGCTTCACTATTCATGAATGCTGTCAGCCTTATTGAGTTTCTCCAGCACTTTCTGTTTGTCTTTCAGATCTCCAGCAGTACTTTGTTTTTATTGTATTGGTGAGATCACATCTGGAATACTGAGTACAGCATTGATCTCCTTCTTTAAGGAAGTATGGAAATGTATTTGAAGCAATTCAGAGACTGTTCGCTCGACTAATACCTCGAACGGACAGGTTGTTGTATGGAGAGAGGTCGAACTTGCTAGGATTGTAACAGCTGGTGTTCCGAAGAGTAAGAGCAACTCAGTTCATAGAGTCATACTGGAAAAGTGAAAAAAATGCGAGAAATATAACAAGGCCAAATCAGATGTTGTGAAAAGCATAGACATGTTTTCTCTTCAAGCGTGACCTTGGCTTCACTCAATATTCTATTAGTTGTACAAAAAGGGAAAATTATGGCTGGTGAATATAGAGTCATAGAGTCATAGAGATGTGCCGCACAGAAACAGACCCTTCGGTCCAACCCGTCCATGCTGACCAGGTATCCCAACCTAATCAAGTCCCACTTGCCAGCTCCAAACCCTTCCTATTCATATACCCATTCGGGTGCCTTTTAAATATTGTAATTGTACCAGCCTCCACCACTTCCTCTGGCAGCTCATTCCAGGCACACACCACCCTCTGTGTCAAAACATTGCCCCTTAGGTGTCTTTCATATCTTTCCCCTCTCACCCTAAACCTATGCCCTCTAGTTTTGGACTCCCCCAACCCAGATGTCTCTTTAGCCTACCCATGCCCCTCATGATTTTATAAACCTCTATAAAGTCACCCCTCAGCCTCTGGCACTCCAGGGAAAACAGCCTCAGCCTATTCAGCCTCTCCCTAAAGTTCAAATCCTTGTAAATTTTTTATGAACCCTTTCAACTTTCACAACATCCTTCCGATAGGAAGGAGACCAGAATTGCATGCAATATTCTCAAAGTGACCTAACCAATGTCCTGTACAGTTGCAACATGACCTCCCAACTCCTGTACTCAATACTCTGACCAATAAAAGAACGCATACCAAACACCTTCTTCACTATCCTATTTACCTGCGACTCTACTTTCAAGGAACTATGAGTCTGCAAACCAAGGTCTTTTTGTTCAGCAACACTCCCTAAGACATTACCATTAAGTATATAAGTCCTGCTAAGATTTGCTTTCCCACAATGCAACACCTCACATTTATCTAAATTAAACTCCATCTGCCACTCCTCTGCCCATTGGCACATTTGATCAAGATCCTGTTGTAATCTGAGGTAACCTTCTTGCTGTCCACTACACCTCCAATTTTCATGTCATCTGCAAACTTACTAACTATAACTCCTTTGTTCACATCCAAATCATTAATACAAATGACAAAAAGTAGTGGATCCAGCACCGATCCTTGTGGCACTCCACTGGCCACAGGTCTCCAGTTTGAAAACCAGCCCTCCACCACCACCATCCTCTGTCTTCTACCTTTGAGCCAGTTCTGTATCCAATTGACTAGTTCTCCCTGTATTCCATGAGATCTAACCTTGCTCACCATTCTACCATGAGGAATCTTGTCGAACCTGAAACATTTAACACCCTGACAGGATACATGTGGAAAGGTTGTTCCCTCTTTTGGGAGAATCTGGTATTAGAGGTCACCTTAAAAGAAAAATTGTTTCCCATTTAGAACAGAAATGGGGAGAATTTATCAGTTTCGGAGGGTTTTGTCTTTGCAACTTTTCCATGTTGGAGGTAGAGCCTTTAAAAAATGTTTAAGGCTGAGGTGGATCAATTCTTGATGAAGAAGTGGGTGAAACATTCTCTAGTGTAGGCATGAATATGGAGTAAACAGATTAAGCATGATCTTATTGAATGGCACAGCAGGATCAAAGTGATCCCATTCCTTTTCAAATGTGTTATAGCCTCAGAAAAGGTCGCCCTCTGTTTGTGTCTCTACAGCTTCAATGCTTATTTCTAAAGGGAGTGAGAAAGAAATTTTTGCCTCCTCTCCAAGCCACCATATTGAGGTAAATATTGTGAACCCTGAAACACAACCACTGGGTCCTAATGACAGGTGTAAATAATCCCAAACCTGGAAAATGGACTGGACACATTCATGATGAAGGGTTTATGCCCGAAATGTTGGTTCGCATGCTCCTTTGATACTGCCTGACCAGCTGTGCTTTACCAGCACCATACTCTTGACCCTCAGTACGACCCACTTATTTCTTACAAGTTAGAGACAAAAAACTGCAGATGCTGGAATCCAAAGTAGACAGGCAGGAGGCTGGAAGAGCATAGAAGGGCAGGCAGCATCAGGAGGTAAAGAAGTTGATGCTTCAGGTGTAATCCTTCTTCAGGTCCCGAACCATCTACTTCTCCACCTCCTGAAGGCATTTTTCAAGTAGTAGAATGTTCCAAGACTCTTCCAAGGACATTGTCAAAAAAAACTGCACAGTAATGGTGTGCTAGATTTTATAGTCCTCTTTTTGAAGGCAGAGATTTGTGAAATGCAGAGCATGGCTTGCCCACCAACTTCTTGTTTGCCCCCAACCCCTCCAATTTGTCAGTATCAGGTCCTTAAGTGCCTCATTCTGCCTTATCACTGTTTTACCCAACACATGGGGAGGCCCAGACAAGCAGGTAGCAAGAAGTGGGGAACTCCTTTATAGGAGGGGAATGTCCTCATTGGAGGCACTGACTGTTAAGTCATAATACCTCTTTATACCAGCCTCCAAAACATTGACACAATGGGGACTGTTAGTGGTTAACAATGGGTTGTCTTTAATAGCAGACCATATAATAACAAGGCTCGGTGTGTGAGGTTGGACTAACAATATGGAAGAACATACCTCAAGTGCTAGCATTGCTGAAGTTGCTATTGAGTCTAGAACCCATTGTTAGCCACTAATGATCCCCATTAGTAGCTATTCATTCTTCCAGGCTGATTGTTAGCTACTCCTTTGTCTATCCAACTGTTCTTCTCTCTCTCTGGGTGCTATCTCCACCTACCATTGACTCATTATCCCTACCCCCACCCCTATCTCTGCATAAAACCAATATTTCCCAACTTATCATCAATCCTGAAGAAGGGTCCTTGGATCTGAAACATTAACTCTGATTTCCCTCCCAGATGCTGTCAGACCTACTGAGCTTTTCCAGCATCTTCTGGTTTTGTTCAAGATTTTCAGCATTCGCAGCTCTTTTAGTTTCCAAAATATTGAACATGGCCACTCGCCTCCCTCAGGTCTTCCTTGGTCTTCCTGCCAGATTCAAGTGTAGTCTGATTTCCCTTCAGGAACTGGCTATAGCAGCAGTAGCCACTATTTAACCTTGGCATTGTAGAACTTTAGACCTTCTGACCAATCTGATCAACTGGTAACTCTTGCCCTGAGCCAGTTAAAGTTCCGTTGAGCATTTTTTGTGAGTGGGCTCCCAACCAACCCTTTTTATTTAGTGCTCAGCTCATTGTCTCAGCTGACCAATGCCTTGTCAAAGCATTAGGGTCTGAAAAAAGCCTTCAAAGTGGAGAGTTATCACCCCAGATTGAGGAAACTCCAGTTTAAGACTGAAATGACTAAAGGTACAACCCCCAATAAAATCTTTGGAAATTGGGAATGCATAGAAGGCCAGAATAAAGGCTATTCTATTCCAGAATTGGATCACAGAGGATTGTTGGATTGCAGGAAGTGATAGAGATGGGAAGGACTTCGGCCGCTGTTGGATTTCAAGGCAAGGTTATGGACTTTAAATTTTATGCTTTAATTGACTTCAAAGAACAGCATGAATTGACTTTGTAATGGAAAATGTGTTATTATCCTATTGCATTGGGACATGTTCAGTGTTTCTGTTACTTTACAGCCATTATGGAGAAAGTGTGTTCTAGAATGTTTAAACAATCAAATTAAATTATTTTACATAAATCAGTTTCAAGGCAGTTTTAGGAACCATGCATAACAGTACTTCTGCTATCTACAGAGATTTAAATATTTGCAAATAAATTAAATGCAAATTGATAATAAGCCTACTTTCTACTTTTGTGAAATTGACATAATTGACTCCATCTGAGATATACACGTTCTGTCTCTGCCCTTTTTTCCTATCTTGCTCAGCATCAATCATGCCTAAGATTTCTACTCTATTATCCCAGCCAGTAACATCCCTGTTCCAGTATCATACTCATATACAATGCAGCGTTTTCATTGCTTTCATTTGTAAACTAATTACAGTAATCTTTCTGACCGCTTTCATTCTCATGTTGTATAATAATTATATGCTGCTTACTTGAAACTATTACACCTATGTTTAGGAGATGTTTGCATTTATTTTAAGGACCTTTTGGACAGATGTATGACAGAATCATCAGAAGACAGGAAAAGTGTGAACTTCTCAGTAAGTCTGCTCTTACCTGAATTGGTAGTTAGCTATTATTTAATATTGATGAAATGCATCTAACTCCATATTATTTGTTGCGCAGATTGAATATGATTTCAGATATTTACAATGTCCACTCACATTCAAAAAACGAGCAAAGAAGGAAGAAAATGTTCAATATGCACCGCTAACAGCATTAAATGTGAGTACACAATGACAATTTTGTATAACCTGTTAAGAATAATATGTAGTGAAACAAAGCCCCTAGTAAGGGTCACTGGATTCAAAATGTTAGCTCTGATTTCTCTCCATAGTTGCTGTTAGACCTGCTGAGTTTCTCAAATAATTCCTGTTTTTATTTCAGATTTTCAGCATCCGTGGTTTTTTGTTTTGTATCACCCCACTAGAATTGTCAAGTTAGATTACAGAAAGCCAGATTCAGAGATTTGATAAAGGGACACTTTACAAGTTGGAATCTTGTGGGGATGCTCCAATGGATTATGAGATGTTACTCATAAATCTGCTTGTAAACTGGCTGCTAATAGCGCCTCATGCGGATCTTTCAAATGGTTGAAAGTGATTGCTTCAGAAGATGTCAATTTCTGTGAGCAGAAAGCTATGTCAGTCGTTGTTAATTGGTTGTGGTTCTAAAATTGTACATATGTAGACAGGAGGACTCATATGTTGCAGTAGTAGTGTCCCTACCTCTGGGCCAGGAGACCTGGGTTCAAATATCACCTGCTTTTGTGATGTAGCTGGAGACAAATTGACAAGAAATACAAGATCATAATGGTGTATGGTGTGGTTTGTAAGGAGTTGCACTGAAAACAGAGTGTTACAGAGAGAGTTTAGTGCAAATTGGAATTTGGTATGGAGGGGGAAGCAGGTGTTGCTGCTTCCCACTAATACGTGTATTGGTTTATATAAGTTTGATTTGATGGAAAGCCTTTGTCCAGTGTTCAGGATCATAGCGTCCCTAAAGTTTGTAAGCAGGCCATTTGATCCATTGAGTCCACACAATTGCGACCACTCCCACCCTATCCCTGCAACCTGCATATCCCATGGCTAATGCACCTAACTTACACATCCCCGGACAATATGGGCAATTTAGCACGACGGATCCGCCAAACCTGCACATCTTTGAATTGTGGGAGGAAACCAGAGCACCAGAAAAAAACCCACACAGACACGGGGAGAATGTGCAAACTCCACACAGTTGCCTGAAGGTAGAATTGAACCTGGGTCCTGCTGCTACGAGGCAGCAGTGCAAACCACTGAGCCACCATGCCTCCAAGATGAGGTTGGGAAGATGGGGTGGGACTGTTTTCAGGTGTTGTTACAACCTATGGTTGGAACTTGATTAAAGTTAAGATTTTCATGTACACCTAAGCATGAGATACATTTCCTGCCCATTAAAGTTGGCAGGTGGACAGTGGTCCTCCTGCTTCAAATCAAAGGAGTTAAAGCCTCAGGAAAGGCTTCTGCTGCTGTACAAAGTGGGCAACTGGGTAGACATGTCACCATGCAAGGGTCTTGTCAATTACTTGTGAAAATATCAATAAAAAAAACACTAAGAAGCCAGGTTGCCATTGTGTGGTGAGGGGCTCCTCTGCATAGTGTTCATTTTGTTCGACGCTTTCCAACCAGGCAGCCCCTGAGGCCAACCAGTAATGCTGCAATCCCAGCCTGGCGTGGATCCTCTACCTCAAGGCAGTTTGACCTTCCCTCCCCATCGCATTGGGAAATTGAAAGCCCACTGAAAGCAGCCTCTCAAATCCTGCACAATTACAGTCTAAGTGAGACTAATTGCCCGCCTGCCTTCTGGGAATGAATGGATTTCCTGGATCTCAAGTGCAGATGATGAATTCAAGAAGCCAACACACTTTCAGTCCCTGCCAGCCTTCCTTTCCTGGCATCGACAGGGTCTCAAAATTCCACCCCTAATTTTGAAAGCATATTTCTCAATTTCGTTGTCTCAGCTGAACAATCCAGTCAGAACACTAGAGCAGAAATAGATGACTAGTGCAGTCGATCCAAGAAAAAATAACAGATAGCATCATATCTGTAGGTACGATGTAAGATTTCCAATTTTTTTTAACATTCTTTGACATTGAAAACTGACCCGGTGTACACTAACTAAATATCACTGTTGCGTCTGCAATGGTGCAGAGTTCAAGCATTGCATTGTGGTTTTTCTTACAGGTCACCTATATAAGCCATTAATTTCTTGCACAGCAAATAATACATGAATCAGAGAAGATAATTGCATTGTTACATCTCTTGATTTTATGCACAGTGATTATTTAAAGTAATTTTGGTAATTGATGTCTGTTAGCTTTTAAAATTGATTCTGTTGTAATATTTCTGTTGTATCTTTTAGGCTATGATACGTTTCAATCGAGCTGACCTTCTGAACCATCCAGTTTGTACACAGTTTCTGAAAATGAAATGGTATGCAGGGTGTTGAATTAAGAGCAGCTTGTTCTGGTATAATTCATTAGCACATAATCATGTGTGGTTTTTAACTGAAACTTAAAACTCTTAATACATTCTGAACTTCTACTTAAGACAATCCCCATTCTATAGGTAATCATACATTATTATGGCATGTCTTTGCTTACAAATATATGATGTGGAGGCGCTGGTGTTGGACTGGGGTGGATAAAGTTAAAATTCACACAACATAAGGTTATAGTCCAACAGGTTTATTTGGAAGCACTCTTTCAGAGCACTGCTCCATCATCAGGTAACTAGTGACCTGATGAGGGAGCAGTTCTCCAAAGGATAGCACTTCCAATGAACCTGTTGGGCTATAACCTGGTGCAAAGTGATTGCAAATTTCGGATGAGGTCTTGGCCTTGTTGGAGATGTGAGTTTTACTGCTGGCTGATATTAAATCAGTGGTAAAAATGGTCCAAGGCTTGAGTCTAATTGGAGAGATGAGTCAGAAGTCACATGACACCAGGTTATAGTCCAACAGGTTTATCTGAAATCTCAAGCTTTTGGAGCAATGCTCCTTCATTAGGTAATGAAGGAGCAACGCTCCGAAAGCTTGTGATTTCAAATAAACCTGTTGGACTATAACCTGGTGTTGAGTGACTTCTGACTTTGTCCACCGAGACCAATGTTGGCACCTCCACATCATGGAAAGATGAGAGAAACTTCAAAACTGAAGTTTTGAAAGCAGCCAGTGATGGTAGATTTTGTCAGGGTGTTAAATGGTTGCACAGAGCAAACTCAAAATATCTCTTCAAAGTTTGTCAAGAGAGGAATGAAATTGATAAAAAATAAATTTAATCTGGATATTGGAAAGGAACTCTTTACTCAACTAGCAATAATTTTTTGAATAAACTCACATATATAAATACACCATGCAAAAATATTGGAGGTACAACAGTTGAATTCTAATATAATAGAATTGGATACAGAAAGAACAAAGAGATACCAAAATGATCTCGACAATGAAATAACTTTGAAGTCTCATCATTGTTGTTATGCTTGAAAACTCATTGCCAATTTTTATCAAGATTCCATAGAGGAAAAATGAAACAAGTTCCTGGATAACCTATTTTTAACGATGTTAGCTGAAGGGTAAATGTTATCCAAAACACTGTAATAAGTCGCTTCTTAAAATATATCAGGGGATCTTTTACATTTATCTGAAAGGGCAGAAAGAGCCTCAGTGTAACCACATCCAAAAGACAAGACCTCTGACAGCACAGCACTTCTTCAGCGCTGTGCTGAAGCATCAGCTTGGATCCGAAGTCTCTGGAATGACTTGAACCTGTATCTTTTGATTAAAACTAAAACTTACCACTGAGTCACAATTGACACTTTGTATGGGCCTTTTATTACAACATACTTGAAAGCGTACACAACCTCTTAAGTCTTGTATGGATTTATCTTTACTCACTGCAAACCTCTAGTTTTCCAGACATCTTTCCCATGTTCCCATTCCGACATAAATGGAATCTGTTGGAAAAGGGGCTGGACCCAGATCTCACCTGCCATTTTTAAAGGTCTCTGAATTCTCCATTATTCTTCCGTTCTATTTCCTTGTGAAAGTCTGGTCCAAACAAAGAAGAAGGGTTTGGATTTTGAGAGAAAGAAAAAGTTCAATTAGAAAAGAAACAAACAAATTTTATAATCTCTAAGAATAGTGCAACACTTGAAGGACCCAAAGGCCAGAGCTTAACTACTTCAAATTCTAGGCCAGAGAGATTGATTTCCATTGTATTCCCAAAGATAAAAAGTGCTTACTCCAATAATTGTCTATCGTAGCTTTCTCTGATGATTTTGTTTGGCAAATAACCAGACAGCCAGGAATGAATGTAGTTTGTGCAGAGCCAATGATGAAGTGGATTCAACACAGTTTTGGAAATTTGCAAATCATGGTATCTGTCAATCTTCTGAAGGTGTACAGCAATAACAACATGTTTCATCAATGCGGTGGCTGGATCTTCCAAGGAGCCATGGTCTTTATTGATTGCCACTCTCACTGATCATATTTCTGAATTGACACTACTTCACATTTCTCATTGCTTGAAGTTTCCTGAGCCTTGCTACAAAATGAACTACCAATATAACTTAATTTCTCATGCATGCACATAAATATTTTCTCTGGTAATCTCCTTCATATAAATATGGGAATGGAATTTCAATTTAGTGGTTAGTTTTGATATTTACAATGGACTAATGTATTTAACTTTGTTTCTTGGTAGGCAAGCGTATGGACTTAGAGCACACATCATAAATATGGCTCTCTTCTCAATGTTACTTATACCATTGACGTTCCTCATTATTGTTTCACGACCTCATGCCTTTGACAACGAACCAGCGATCGTTTCCAACTTTACTCAAGGATTGACAGGGCCCTGGATGAGATATAAGGTCTGTTTATGCATAGCCATTCTTTATGAAAGATGAGGATTGTTAATTTAGTATTTAAATTTGCCCAGGTACCAATGAACCAAGAATATGGATGAAGACGTGCATATTTTGTAATGTTTATTCTGTAGTGCGGTGACTCCTTCTTTTGATTCAGCAGGCCCTCCTATTATATATCTTTAACTTTGGCTGTTTCACATTGACTTTCTGAGTCCTGATTATGTCAATTAGAATGATTTGTGATCACAGCTGGAGGCTACTGCTACAACCCTTCCTCCCATTCTGACACTTTTCACATAAGTAGCTGTTGTAATAGATTATTATTGTGAGTAAATCTCAGATTTACTTCTAATAAGCATTTGTTTTGACACCAGTTTTTACATTTGTGTAATATATAAATGTTTCTGATCGTATGACAACTATTTCCCAAGAACATACCTCAGAGTACCTTGACTTATTCACGGTTATTAACTTATTGATAATTTCCTCCTTTCAGCATTTTGTGATAAATATCATTTGACCATATAATCTCATTTTTGTTTCAGAAAGAAATTGTTCAATTTCTACCCTTCATTCAGAAGACAATTTTTAAAGTTGATACATGCAGGTGACTGCAGAGATCAGATTTAATCCCCATTCTGCTGTCCCACCTATGAGATAAGGAAATTTAGATGGGGTCTATTATGAGAAGCTGATTTATAGAATCCCTGCAGTGCATTAAGTGGCCATTTGATCATCAAGTCTGCACCAGCCCTCTCAAGACCATCCCATCCCCTCCCCCACAGCCCTATGTTTACCATGGCTAATCTACCTAGTCTACACATTCCTGGACATTAAAGATAATTTAGTGTGGCCAATCTCCTTCCTTCTCCCCAAACCCTTCCACATTACATCTATCCATAATAATCATCCAATACCCTCTTGAATGCCTCAATTGAACCTGCCTCCACCATGTTGTCAAGCAGTGCATCCCGCACTTTAACTTCTCGCTGCGTAGAAATGTTCTGTTCACATATTACTCCAGCTTCATCTGCACGTCACATTAAATCTACACCACCTTGTTCATGTTCCTTTAATAAGCAAGAACAACTTCTCCCTATCTACTCTATCGAGCCAACACGTGACTTTAAAAAGACATTCATCAAATATCTGTTCGGATTCTCTGCCATTCTCTCCTTCACTATCATAATTGATTGATTGATTGATTAGGAATGATCAGCCATGATCAAATTGAATGGCGGTGCAGGCTCGAAGGGCTGAATGGCCTACTCCTGCACCTATTGTCTATTGTCTATATAAATTCTTCTGTCTCTACATTTTTTATGGCACCAGTTTGTCTTGCTAATCTTTTGTTCTCTTTACACACCCATAGAAGCCTTTACAGTCCATTTTTATGTTTCTCACTTGTTCATTTTCATATTCTACTTTCTCTTTCTTTATCAGTTTTTTGATCCTCTTTAGCTAAATTCAGTATAAGGGAGTTTGATTCCGATTTGGTAGTGGACATAAAGTTTCCCCTCTCCAATATGGCACTGGACGCAGTCCAGAGAAGGTTCATTCGGCTGATATCAGCTATGGAGTGATTGTCTTATGAGGAAAACTTGAATAGGTTTGGCCTTTCCCCAGGGGAATTTAGAAGACTGAGAGTGATCTTATTGAAACAGATAGATTTCTTAGAGGGCGTGACAGTCTAGATGCAGAAAGGTTGTTTCCCCTTGTGGGAGGGACTAGGAACAGAGGGCATCATTTCAGAATAAAGGGTCGATAACTAAGACAAAGAGGAGGCAGAATATATTTTTTCAGTGGGTCGTGAATCTATAGAATTCTTTATCACAGAGGGCTATTGGGCTGAGCTGGACAGATTTTTAATAAGAAAGGAGATTAAGAGTGATGGGGAAAAGGCAGGAAAGTGGAATTGAGGATTATTAGATCAGCTATGGAGAAATTGAATGACAGAGCAGACAGGGATGAATGACCAACTTCTGCTCCTACATCTTATTGTCTTATGGTTTTAATTGTCATATTGCAGAATCAGTGGTATTGTGGCCCTACGTGCTGCAGCCTTTATAGACGCAGATCACTAACCCCTCTGCCTTCCCTGTGAGGATATGGAAACATTCTCGACCAAATACAACAAATTATAGCAAGAACTCCAAAAACACTCCACAGTACTTCCAGAAACTTTGCAATTGTAGAAATCATTGCAAATCACCTGATTCTACCCACTTCCTGAAATGGCCAGTCATCTGCTTTCCCTATATTAGATTTAGAATAAAAAGATTCTCTAACCAAGTTTTTTTAAGACAAAACTATTGATTTGTTATTAAACACTCAATGAAAATGTAAAACTGGATAAGACACATGTGTTTTAATAGGAGAATATAAGTATTTGCTGCTTTAAATAGGTCAATATGCAAATGTGCACAGAAACACATGCAGGCACATGAACATGCAAACGTGCTCTTGTCTGCATGAATGTATATTCACACACTTACATATTCATGCAGACACTCACACACATATTCACATGGACACTAACACATGTTCAAACAGGTATTCATGCTCACACACACACAGAGTATCAAGATGTTTTCTAGATGTTCCACAAGATACACAGTAAGAATGTTCCAGAAACAGCAGAGATCTGAGCTGGGCAGCCTTTCCTCAGCTGATGTTTCCCCAACTGACATCCAAATTATTATCCAAGCAAGACCTACTCTCTTTCATTCATAAACTCAGTCACACAGTTTTCAGAAGTGTCTTTTAAAAAAAAAACCATTCCATTCTGTCCTTTCATTGACCTTATGGAAAAAGATTCAGAAATCTAGAAACATAGAAGGTAGGAGCAGGAGTAGGCCATTCAGCCCCGCAAGCCTGCTTTGCTATTCAATATGATCATGGCTGATCATCAAGCTTAATACCCTAATCCCACCCTCATCCCATATTTCTTGATCAGCTATGTCTATGTCTATGTCCTCAAAGACACAGTGTTTTCACCTCAACCATCTTCTGTTGGCCCACCACTGTTGGTGAAGAAATTTCTCCACATCTCAGTCCTAAGAAGTTTATCCCTTATCCTTAAACTACAACCCCTGGTTCTAGGCTCCCCCACTATCAGGAACATCCTGCATCTAATCTGTCTAGTCCTGTTAGAACTTTGCAGGTTTCTGTGAGATAACCCCTTCATTTTTCTAAACTCCATTGAACACAATCCAAACTGACTCAAATCTGTCCTCTTATGTCAGTCCTGCCAATCCAGGAATGGATTTGGGAAACCTTCGCTGCATTTCCTCTCTGGCAAGAATATTCTTCCTCAGATAAGGAAAATATTAACCACCATTTGTTCCTAACAGCCATGGTGCAGGTGTGTATTTAGAGAGAGAGAGACAGCTGAAAGCATTAAGTGGTCCAAGTTTGGAATTTGGATGAAGTCTAGCTGTTTCACATCCTGATCTGCTGGTTGTGAAGTTTATATCACAGACATGACAGTCCGTGTCAGAAGTGACTGTGTCTCAATCGGGGATGGGGGCATTTGTGTTGTTCCAAATGATGCACACTCTGTCTTTGAAAAAGTGAATCTGCATTTGCAGAATTAGATTTGCAGATACATTCTATTTTGTTCAAAAAGCACACAATCTGTAGGCAATCAGTTCATGTGATGTTTTCCTACTTTGGAAATAAAAGCTGTCTGACTCCAGCTTGGGACACAAGCAGACTCTAACTTTACAGCTTTAAGCTGAGCTGAGATGTCGCCTTTTTTTATACTGATAAAACCTTAAGTTATCTTGGACCTATGACTTAGTCATAGAGCCATAGAGACGTACAGCATGGGAACAGACCCTTCGGTCCAACCCGCCCATGCCGCCCAGATATCCCAACCCAATCTAGTCCCATCTGCCAGCACCCGGCCCATATCCCTCCAAACTTTTTCTATTCACATACTCAGCCAAATGCCTCTTAAATGTTGCAATTGTACCAGCCTTCATCGCTTCCTCTGGCAGCTCATTCCATACACGTACCATCCTCTGTGTGAAAAAGTTACCCCATAGGTCTCTTTTATACCTTTTCCCTCTCACCCTAAACCTATGCCCTCTAGTTCTGGACTCTCCGACCCCAGGGAAAAAACTTTGCCTATTTACCCTGTTCATGCCCCTCATAATTTTATAAACCTCTATAAGATCACCCCTCAGCCTCCTACCCTCCAGGGAAAACAGCCCCAGCCTGTTCAGCTTCTCCCTATAGCTCAAATCCTCCAACCCTGGCAACATCCTTGTAAGTCTTTTCTGAACCCTTTCAAATTTCATGACATCTTTCCGATAAGAAGGAGACCAGAATTGCACTCAATATTCCAACAGTGGCCTAACTAATGTCCTGTACAGCCACAACATGACCTTCCAACTCCTGTACTCCATATTTTGGAACTTTAGACTTGAAAGAAATTCTGGGATTTACATATTAATCAAATGAAACCCACATCCCCATTCTAAGTGATTAAAGACTTAACAGCCGTCGAGGTTTGTCTAATACTTGGCATCAGTTGTACGACACTTTGATCTTTTACTTATAAATTCTGTGTCCTATATACCTGCCCCACTAGTTTTGCAATGAAGGAGCAGCACTCTGAAAGCTTGTACTTTCAAACAAAAAGTATAACCTAGTGTTGTGTGATTTTTAACTTTGAAGAAGTTGGGTAAGATACAGAGATATTGAATTCCCACCAATAAAATGCAATTGCAATTTCTCATATCAGCCAGTTCACCCAATAGAAAACTCCAGCCCAAATTCCTCCACTCCTGTTCAACATGTGATAGTTTCTTAACCCAAACGTGATGGAGTTCCTAACCCTTTATTCTGAAGTATTTCAGACATAATTCCTGTAGGTGTCACCTGGAATACTGACATGATATTGAATAGTTGACTCATTTCAACTTGTTTCTTCCATAGGAGTCACTGTTGTATAAACTGTGCACAAGAACTGTATTTGTGATGAGCATTCTTGGTTTATGTAAGGAAATTTACCAATTGCTACAACAGGTAAGATGTGTATACAATAATGCTAGAGTCCTGTTCTCTCCTCAGTACTGGCCTTCAATTTTTAACAGTAAACTGACCCTGTCATTGAATGCCTTCTCGGGCATCATAACTTGCTGGTGAAAATGGAAGTACTTCATTTTCAACTGTGCTTATTAAAGGAAAGTAGCATGTTTCCTATGTTTTAGCTCCATATCACCATGTGACCGAATCCTATTGGCAGAAATAAACAAACCTCAAGGTTGTTTTAATCTTGAAGATTTGCGGAAAACAGTAAGAAATTAATGAATTGCTTTCTTTACCTTGTTTCATTTTTAAAATGTAACATGGGATTTATTTTGTGTGCTGCTGATTCTGGGAGATCATTGCTTGGCTTGATAAGAAAGCCTATGATTAAGGATAACATTGAAGCAATACTCAGAATGTTACATTTCAAAAAAAGATACAGAACATGCCCACTGAGATATGCCATGCTAATGGTGCCCATGGAATTGACTAGTGTCAAAAAAAGAAACATGTGTTTCACTAATATCCTTCAGATATGGAGATCTGTGCCAGGACTGGCCTATATCTAACTCCAGACCCACAGCACTGCAGTTTGCTTTTAGTTCCCCTGTGAAATGGCCCAGCTATTAAGCTTGATCAAATACTACAGAGTCTAAAAGAAGGAAATAAACTAAATGTAAAACCTAGAATTCACTAAGGTGCTGGAAATGGCAAATCACCCCTGCTGGCCCTGCAGAGTCCTTACCGGCATCTGGGGCTAGAGCTATCTCACAGACTAGTCAAGCAGCAGCCTGACATAGTCATACTCACGGAATCATACCTTACTCATAATGTCCCAGGATCCACTATCACCATCCCTGGGTAAACCTTGACCCACCGGAAGGGCAAAGTTGCTAGAGATGGGGCAAAGTATGGAGGGAGTTGCCCTAGGAATCCTCAAAGTTGAACCCAGTGGCATCAGGTCAAGCATTGACAAGAAAATCATCTGTTGATACCAGTTACTGCACATGCTTCACTGATGAATCCATACTCCCTTATATTGAACACCACTTCGAATCCATACATTGTGGAAGCAGGCCACTCAGCCCATTGAGTCCACACTGACCCTCTGAACAATCCCTCATCCAGACCACACCCCAGCTCCCCCCCTACTCTATCCCCGTAACCCATCATTAACCATGGCTAACTCACATACACATCCCTGGATACGATGGGAAATTTAGCATGGCCAATCCATCTCGCCCACATATATTTTGGCTGTGAGAGAAAACCCACACAAACTCAGGGAAAATGTGTAGGCTCCTCGCAGACAGTAACCCAAGAGTGGAATCGAACTCGGGTCCCTGGCACTGTAAGGCAGCAGTGCTAACCAGTGAGCCAACATGCTGCCCACTTAGTGGGAGTAAGGAGTGTGAGGTACTCACTCCACAAATAGCACACACTGTAGTTACAAGATACACTGCAGCAACATGCCAGACTTACCTACCAGCACCTTCCAGACCTGTCAATTCTGGTGCCTGGGGTAATAAAAAAAAGATGAAAAGTAACACTTCCATCTGCAAGTTTCACTGCAAATCACACCATCCTGTCCAGGAACTATTACAATCCTTCCATGAAAATCTTCCACACTAATGGCAATGTGAACACTATTGCCACAAATACTACAACCAATCAAGAAATGGCCAATATCTCAAGGGCAAATAGATAAGCAGAATAAATGTTAGCCTTGCCAGTGATACCAACATTCTACTTATGAAAATAAGATGAGGTAATAAAGTAAAGTAGATTATTCCTTCCAAATGGTTTCTACTCAGGCCCAATGTGGCAGGCTTACCTTCAGGTCTTGCCTGCTTCATCAGGGTTGGATTACCAAGCCAATCTTATTGTAACCTATTCTTCCTGTTCTACTTCCACCCCCCCCCCCCCTCCCCCCACCTCAGGATTGTATTAATTATTCTACATTTTATATTTAAATTGACGAGTTTAGGTTACTGCATTTTTTTTGACTTTTCAGATATACAAGTGGGCCAAAAAAAATGCTTGAAATCTTTTTGTCCACTGACAGTATCTCAGTGAGATTTTGTGAAATTCCGTAACACAACGCAAATGTAGTAGGGGAGTATGGTATAAGGATGACCCTGAAAATTTTTAAAGATGGACATTCACTCACTCTTGGTGAGAAATTATATAAAACAGATCAATAAAACTTGAAATAAGCCAAAGAATGGAAACAGCATCCACCTTTGGAGGGTAGGTGTGGACTCAATGGGCTGAATGGCTTGCTTCCATAATGTAGATGTTCTATGTTCTATGACTCTAAGGAAAATATCAATGCATCTGGGAAAGGTGCACTGACACAAGGTGAGTGTCTGGTATTTGGTGAGAACATTTCTGGGCAATGTTGGGTTACATGTAACACCTTAAGGTGAGGTCCTTTGATATTTCCAGTGATTAGTTAAGGAGGTACACCCCTGGGACAACAAACTATACAGAACAATACAATAGAAGGCAGCAACACCTCAATTTGATCAATTAGTGAAATAATACAATTATGTTCTAATTGTTTCTCTGATTGCATTAATTGCTACGATGGTAACTTTCTTTTCTTTGTCTGAATCAACAGCGACTGCATTACTTTCTTGATTCAACCAATCTCTTGGACTGGAGTATGTATGCGGCATCCATTATTTTTGTAATTCCCTGGATTTTTGATGTCAAAACTTCAATACAATGGGATTGTGGTTCTATTAGTGCATTTGCAACGTGGGTGAACTTCCTGTTATACTTGCAAAGGTGTAGTTATTTTATATTCTTAATAATGTTTTAATTTTATAATATTTTATTACCAGTTATTAGCAGATGTAACAGAAGAAACTATTACCCACCTTTAAAGAAGCACAAACTGTGTTCAGAAATCCTTGATCTCTTGTTAGACTTGAGAACTGCTGGATGTTTAGCTATTCAGTGCTGGTTTTGAAAATGTGCATCCTGGCTAAGATGTACTGGGGCTAGCAATCAACAAGGACAAACTGGCTACATTGCTGTCATTTATTGGCCAATTTGAGGTGGAAGTTTTATCCCTTAGGGATGTGGAGACCTGCTTCAGAGCAATCTCAGTTAATTCGAGGCTGGTAGCTCTCTCCTGGCACTGGCAGCACCAGTGGGGCAGTGGTCACTGTCAATACTGCACTTAGCCATTGAAGGGAGAAGCTACAATCAATCAGCACGCTCTCAGCGTTCAGTGAGAAAGTGTTGGCTGGGGAACATGGGGTAGATGTAACAATCCATGTTGAGGTCTTTTAATGGTGCAAGGGATCAGTTAAGGTTTGGGCACCATTGGAGCCCCAAACTGGCTGCTTCACATGGGCCTCCTCTGCCATCGGTTTATTCCTGAAAATCGGTTGAGATGTTTAAATGGACCTGTTTAGACAATTCAATTGGTCCACCACTGGTCAGACCTCCTGATGCCCACCCACCATTGGTAGATTTGTGATTGGGGAAAGCCTGGGCAGATAGCAGGGCATTGACTGGATTTAACAAGCCCTCCCATCACCTTCAAACCACCAGTGGAGGAGCATTGTTTACAATCCAGCAAGAAGGCCTTATGTCGCCTATTCCCGAAACATTTGCGTGTGATAATTCACATATGTGCTAAATGCACATTATAACAATGTAGCTGCATTCCAGCAAAGGAAGGAAGCACGCAGGAACATGAGAATGTATTGCAGTCTTCTCTTGGAAGAACATAAGAACTAAAGAAATTGGTCAAGAATCCTCAAGCCTGATTTGTCATTTAATAAGTTCCATGGCTGATCTTCAACATCACCTTCACTTATCCGAATCTATTTCATATCCTTTGATGCTTTAGATTCTCAATCTTACTGGCTCCTCATCTAAAGGCCATTCCCCCTCTCCAACAACCTCTCAGTATTTACCCTGTAAACCGTCTTTGGAGTTAAACTCCAACCTGTGTAGGCCCTTTGTACTAAAACTATACTCATCGGATAAACCTGTCATTCCTAGAAGCAATCCAGTAAGGCACAACTGTACTCCATAATTCAATACAAATGTTTTCTAATCAAAGTCTTGTTTAATTGCAGAAAGATTTATTTATTCTTGTACTTCATCTGTTTTGCAAACACTTGGTACCAACGACATTGGAAAAGGATGAGATTTTGAAGGGAGAATGTAGAAAGTTAGGCATGAATTTAAAAAGGAGGTGCTTGAGGGTAGTAATATCTGGATTATTCCCGGTGCTACGAGCTAGTGAGGGCAGGATTGGGGGATAGAGCAGATGAGTGCGTGGCTGAAGAGCTGGTGTATGGGAGAAAGATTCACATTTTTGGATCATTGGAATCTCTTCTGGTGTAGAAGTGACCTGTACAAGGAGGATGGATTGCACCCGAATTGGAAGGGGACTAATATACTGGCAGGGAAATTTGCTAGAGTGCTCAGGAGGATTTAACTTAGTAAGGTGTGGGGAGGGGGGGGGGGGGGGTGCGTGGAATCACAGGGACATAGTGAGGAAAGAGATCAACCTGAGACTGGTACAGTTCAGAAAAGAAGCGAATCAAACGGTCAGGGCAGGCAGGGACAAAAGGTCGGACTGATAAATTGAACTGCATTCATTTCAATGCAAGAGGCCTAACAGGGAAGGCAGATGAACTCCAGGCATGGCTAGGAACATGGGACTGGGATATCATAGCAATTACTGAAACGTGGCTCAGGGATGGGCAGGACTGGCAGCTTAATGTTCCAGGATACAAATGCTATAGAAAGGATAGAAAGGGAGGCAAGAGAGGAGGGGGAGTGGCTTTTTTGATAAAGGGATAGCATTACAGCTGTGCTGAGGGAGGATATTCCCGGAAAGAGATCCAGGGAAGCTATTTGGGTGGAACTGAGGAATAAAAAAGGGATGGTCACCTTATTGGGATTGTATTATAGACCCCTAACAGTGAGAAATTGAGATACAAATTTGGAGGGAGGTCTCAGTTATCTGTCAGAGTAATAGGGTGGTTATGGGAGGGGATTTTAACTTTCCATAGTGTTAAGGGTTTAGATGGAGAAAAATTTGTTAAGTGTGTACAAGAAAATTTTCTGATTCAGTATGTGGATGTACCTACTAGAGAAGGTGCAAAACCTGACCTACTCTGGGAAATAAGGCAGGGCAGGTGACTGAGGTGTCAGTGGGGGAGTTCTTTGGGGCCAGTGACCATAATTCTATTAGTTTTAAAATTATGATGGAAAAGGATAGACCATATCTAAAAGTTGAAGTTCTAAATTGGAGGAAGGCTAATTTTGACGGTATTAGGCAAGAACTTTCAAAAGCTGATAGGGTGCAGATGTTCGCAGGTAAAGGGCCAGCTGGAAAACGGGAAGCTTTTAGAAATGAGTTAATGAGAGTCTGGATCCTGTTAAGGTAAAAAGAAAGGCTGGTAGGTGTTGGGAATGCTGGATGACTAGAGAGATTGAGGTCTTGGTTCAGAAAGAGGAGGAAACATATGTCAGGTATAGACAGCAGAGATTGAGTGAACCCGTAGAGTGTAAAGGCAGTAGGAGTATACTTAAGAGGTAAATCAGGAGGGCAAAAAGGGGACATGAGATAATTTTGGCAAGTAGAGTTTAGGAGAATCCAAAGCGATTTTATAAATACATTAAGGACGAAAGGGTAATTAGGGGGAGAATAGAACCCCTCAAAGATGAGCAAGGCAGCCTATGTGTGGAGCCGCAGGAGATGGAGAAGATACTAAACAAGTACTTTGCATCATTATTTAATGTGAAGAAGGACATGGAAGATATAGAATGTGGGGAAATAGATGTTGACATCTTGAAAAATGTCCATATTACAGAGGAGGAAGTGCTGGATGTCTTGAAACGCATAAAGGTGGATAAATCCCCAGGACCTGATCAGGTGTACCCTAGAACTCTGTTGGAAGCTGGGAAATAATTACTGGGCCCTTTGTTGAGATATTTGTATCATCGATAGTCACAGGTGATGTTCCAGAAGACTGGAGGTTGGCTAATGTGGTACCATTATTTAAGAAATGTAGTCAGGACAAACCAGGGAATGAAAGACTGGTGAGCCTGACATCGGTGGTGGGCAAGTTGTTGGAGCAAATCCTGAGGGACAGGATTTACAAGTATTTGGAAAGGCAAGGACTGATTAGGGATAGTCAACATGGCTTTGCACGTGGGAAATTATGTCTCATGAACTTAATTGAGTTTTTTGAAAAAGTAACAGAGGATTGATGAGGGCAGAGAGGTGGACGTGATCTATATGGACTTCAGTAAGGCGTTTGACAGGGTTCCCCATGGGAGAATGTTTAGCAAGGTTAGATCTTATGGAATACTGGGAGAACTTGCCATTTGGATACAGAACTGGCTTAGAAGATAGAGGGTGGTGGTGGAGGGTTGTTTTTCAGACTGGAGGCCTGTGACCAGTGGAGTGCCACAAGGATCGGTGCTGGGTCCACTACTTCTCATCATTTATATAAATGAATTGCATGTGAACATAGAAGGTAGAGTTAGTAAGTTTACAGATGACACGAACATTGGAGGTGTAGTGGACCGTGAAGAAGGTTACCTCAGATTACGATGGGATCTCAATCAAACGGACCAATGTGCTGAGGTGTGGCAGATAGAGTTTAATTTAGATAAATGCGAGGTGCTGCGTTTTGGGAAAGCAAATCTTAGCAGGACATATAGACTTAATGATAAGGTCCTCGGGAATGTTGCTGAATAAGAGACATTGGATTGCAGGTTCATAGCTCCTTGGAGGTGGAGTCACAGGTAGATAGGATAGTGAAGAAAGCCTTTGGTATGCTTTCCTTTATTGGTCAGAGCATTGAGTATAGGAGTTGGGAGGTCATGTTGCAGCTGTACAGAACGTTGGTTATGCCACTTTCAGAATACTGCATGCAATTATGGTCTCCTTTCTATTGGAAGGATGTTGCGAAACTTGAAAGGGTTTAGAAAAGATTTACAAGGATGTTGCCAGGATTGGAGAATTTGAGCTATAGGGAGAGACTGATTAGGCTGGGGATGTTTTCCCTGAAGCGGCGATTTATCATATCCATGCCCCTCAGAGAAGTTTATAAAATCATGAGGGGCAAGGATAGGATAAATAGGCAAAGCCTTTTCTCTGAGGTGGGAGAGTCCAGAACTAGAGGGCATAGATTTAGGGTGAGAGGGGAAAGATATAAAATGGACCTAATGGGCAATTTTTTCACGCAGAGGGTGGTGCGTGGATTGGATGGGCTGCCTGAGGAAGTGGTAGACGCTGGTACAATTGCAGCATTTAAAAGGCATCTGGATGAGTATATGAATAGGAAGGGATTAGAGGGATATGGGCCAAGTACTGGCAAATGGGACTCGATTAGGATAGGATATCTGGTCGGCATGGATGAGTTGGACCAAAGGGTCTATTTCGGTGCTGTATCTCTCTATGACTCTATGACTGATATTAACTAACTGTCATGTAATTCCCTGTTTTCTCATACCCTCCTTTCTTGAAGAGCAGAGTTACGTTCACCAACTTCCAATTTGTTTGGACCGTTCTGGAATCTGGGAACGTTTTGAAAATCATATAGTGCAACACTTATCTCTTCATCTACCTTTCTTCAGAACTCTAAAATGTAGATATTCAGAAAATTGAACCCTTTGGATGTATCAGTTTTTAGGCCAACAATTTCATTAGTACAATTATTTACTGGTGTTGATTCATTTTGTCGAGGGTTTTGCCTTGTATTCATCAAGATGTTCACATGAATACCAGCAATTCCCAATGAAGGGAATAATTTATACTGTCTGAGCAGAGAGCGATAATTTGTTGATAATTGGACTCTGACTGGTAGAGGTGCTGCCATGGAGAATACACCCAGTAGATAACTAGTTAACTGCCCAGCTTTGTTTAAAGCCAGGCAGGTTGACCCTGATTGTTGATGGCTGAATCAGACAATGGCTGTCACCTATCTTGTTACGATGAGCAAGTGCAATGTATGTTAATGTTCTGTCTGTCTGCAGCTTCCAGTGCACATAGATGTGCCACACTGTGACCAAACCGACAATCATAAATTGGTTCTCAGCATAATATTGGGCACACTCAGGTTTGTTTGGCAAATGTTGTCCAATCATATTTGGAGAGCTTTCGGCCATGGAGAGGGTCAGGCTCTGAATGGCATAGCCCACTGGAGGAAGGGGAGGAACATGACCTGGAAGAGGACAGGGAGTAAATTACAAAACACTGCATTGGTTGTGGAGAGAGGTGTTTCTGCTGGTGCAAGATCCAAGGACCCCCATTAGGTATAGGGCTATGGGGGAGGAGGTGTGCAGTGGCATAGATGCATGTTACTGGTAATCTAATCTAAAGCCCTGAAGTCACATGATTCAAACTCATCTATAGCAGCTCATGGGATTTAAAATGTAATGATAAAACCTGGAATATAAAACTAGCTTCAGTAACAGGGCCATAAAACTTATCATCTGTTGTTGTGAAATCCTACCTGGTTCACCAATGGATTTGGTATAAGTTTTATAGGAATTGGAATTGGGATGGCCAGGTCAGTCACATTGACGATGAGTTCTCTGCTTGGAATTGTTAACCTGGGCCAATCAGGGAGCCTTGGCTGACAGATATAAACAGGAGATTCAGAGATTCTCCTCACTCTCAGGACTGTCTCTGAGCTGACTGGTCAGAGCCCATGTATTGTGCATGTGTAAATAAAGGGTCACTTGATGGAATGCCAGTCACCATGGAGTTATTGTATTCTTATTGTTGTATTTGTGTCTATCCTTCAGGTTTGACATTTGTGGAATCTACGTGGTAATGTTTGGGGAGATTTTGAACACCTTGTTTCATATAATGGCTCTATTTCTCTTCCTTATATTGGCGTTTGGATTTACCTTCTACATTCTATTATATGAGCAGGTGGGTGTGGCCACTGTTAGGCATTTATAATCGAGTATAAAATAAATATAGGCAGTAATTATATTATCTTGAGCAGCAGTAGGCAGGATCTGACCTACAGATAAATAAATGTAGTTGTCAACAGGTACTTTGACATAAAGTAAGTTTCCTCTGCCCTCTCAATATTTGGTACATTTTGAGGGATTATTTAGAACATTCTATGAGTCACGACCTGGTATTTTAGATATGATTTTAATCTTTCATTATTCATTCCAAGAACGATTTGAATATTTTCAATGATGTAAAGCAATGAATCTTGCAAAGAAAATGTAACACGAGGTCTTTTCTCTTTATATGTTACAAATAATTAATAGTAACTTCCATACAATGAGAAGCAGAGGACACTATATAGTTTTACAGCAGGGAAGAGAGAGCAGATCTCCTATTTCAAATCTCCTTGCGTGGAGTCCTCTCAGTTATCTTTACACCTGCATTCATAGTGGGTGGCACGCTGGCTCAGTGGTTAGCAGTGCTGCCTCACAGCACCAGGAACCTGGATTTGTTTCCACGCTTGGGCAACTATCTGTGGGTTTCATCTGGGTGCTCTGGTTTCCTCTCACAGTGGATTGGCTGTGCTAAGTTGCCTGTAGTATCTAGGGATGTGTAGGTTGGGTGGGTTAGCCATGGGAGATGCAAAGTTATAGGGGTAGTGTAGATCTGGGTAGAATGCTCTTTAGTTCAGTTACAAGGAAAATTAAAAAAACCCGAATTAAAGGAGGAGGTAACAATACAGAACTCAGGAGAGGTCATTAAAGTTTCCAGCGCAGACACAACTAGGACAGAATGTATGGAAAGGGTTAGCAATCAAACACTGGACAAATGAAAGACAATGACAAGAGGGAAGGTTAATACAGGACTGAAGGTGTTATGTCTGAAAGCACGCAGTATCAGGAATAAGGTAAATGAGCTTGAGGCACAGATCGAAATTGACGAGGGCATCACATAGGCGTGGCTGCAAGAGGATCAGGATTGGGAGCTGAATTTACAAGGATATACATCCTATCGAAAAGATAGACAGGTGGGCAGCGGTGGGGAGAGGGTCTCCAAACAGTAGTCAGGAGCTGGGATGCAAGATACATCGGGACATAAAAAGGCAAAGTTACAGTGATCATGGGGGATTTCAATATACATGTGCACTGGGAAAATCAGGTTGTGGAATGTTTATGAGATGGCTTTTTGGAGCAGCTTGTGGTGGAGCCCATGAGGAATCAGGCAATACTGGATTTAATGTTGTGTAATGAGGCAGACTTGATAAGGGAGTTTAAGGTGAAGAAACTCTCCAAGGCAGTGATCATAATATGATTGAATTTTCTCTGCAATTTGAAAGGGAGGAGATAGAATCAGAGGTAACAGTATTACAGCTGAGTAAAGGTAACTACAGAGGCATGAGGGAGGAGCTGGGTAGAATTGACTGGGAGAGGAGCCGAGCAGGAAAGCCAGTGGAACAGCAATGGCAGGAGTTTCTGGGAGTAGTTGAGGAGATACAGCAGGGATTCATCCCGAGGAAAAGGAAGCATGGTACAGGGAGGATCAGGCAGCCCTGGCTGACTAGGGAAGTCAGGGATAGCATAAAAGCAAAAAAGAAAGCATATAATGTGTGAAGGGCAGTGGGAAACCAGAGGATTGGGAAACTTACAAAGACCAACAGAGGGAAACAAAAAAAGAAATAAGGAGGGGGAAGATTAAATATGAGGGAAAGCTAGCCTGTAATATAAAGGAAGACTGTAAAAGTTTCTTTCGATATATAAGGGGCAAAAGAGAGGCAAAAGTGGACATTGGACCACAGGAAAATTATGCTGAAGAGATAATAGTGGGGAAAAAGGAATTGGCTGTGGAACTAAATAATTACTTAGTGTCAGTCTTCACAATGGAAGACTCAAGCAAAATCCCAAAAATTCAAGAGAATCAGGGGGCAGAGCTGAGTATGGTGGCCATCACCAAGGAGAAGGTGGTAGAAAAACTGAATGATCTGAAGGTAAATAAGTCACCTGTACCAGATGGACTACACCCCAGATTTCTAGGGGAGGTAACTGAAGAGATAGTAGAAGCGTTAGTGATGATCTTTCAGAAATTGCTAGAGTCAGGGAGGGTCCCAGAGGACTGGAAAATTGCTAACATGATACCCCTGTTTTAAAAGATGAAAAATTACAGACTGATTAGCCTAACTTCGGTCATGGGTAAGATCCTGGAATCCAGTGAGAAGGATAAGATTTCTGAATACATGGAAGTCCATGTTAAAAAAGGGCAAGGTCAGCATGGTTTCATCAAGGGGAGATCATGCCTAACAAATCTGCTAGAATTCTCTGAGGAAGTAACGAGCAGGTTAGACCAAGGAGAGCCACTGGATGTTACCTACCTGGACTTAAAGAAGACCTTTGACAAGTTAACACACAGGAGGCTACTGAGTAAGGTAAGGCCCTATGGTATTAGTGGCAAGGTGCTAGCATGGAGAGAAACTTGGTTCTCTGGCAGAAAGCAGAGAGTGGGGATAAAAGGGTCCTCCTCAGCTGGTGACAAGTGGTGTTCCGCAAGGCTCACTGTTAGAACCACAACTTTTCATTTTCTACATTAATGATCTAGATGTAGGAACTGAGGGCATTCTAGTTAAATTTGAAGACATTACAAAGATAGATAGAGGGACAGGTAGCATTGAGGAGGTGGGGAGGCTGCAGAAGATTTTGGATAGGTTAAGAGAATCAAGAGAAGTGGCAGATGGAAAAGTGTGAGGTCATGCAATTTGGTAGGAAGAATAGAGGCATGGACTACTTTCTAAATGGGGAGAAAATTCTGAAGTCTGAGGTGCAAAGAGATTTGGGAGTTCTAATCCAGGATTCTCTCAAGGTAAACTTGCAGGTTGAGTCCATAATTAGGAAGGCAAATGCAATGATAGCATTTATTTTGAGAGGACTTGGATATAAAAGCAAGGATGTACTTCTGAGGCTCTATAAGGCTCTGGTCAGGCCACATTTGGAGTATTGTGTGCAGTTTTGGGTCCCATATCTCAGGAAGGATATACTGGCCCTGGAGCATATTCAGAGGAGATACACGAGAATGGTCCCAGGAGTGAAAAGCCTAATATATGAGGAACGCTTAAGGACTCTGGGTTTATACTCGATGGGGTTTAGAAGGATATGGGGTGATCCCTCATACGAATACTGAATGACCTGGACAGTGTATATGTTGGGAAAATGTTTCCATCGGTAGGAGAGACAAGGACCCAAGTGCACAGCCTTAGAGTAAAGGGAAGACCTTTCAGAATGGAGATAAGGAGAAACCTCTTTAGCCAGCAACTGGTGAACCTATGGAATTCATTTCTACAGAAGGCTGTGGAGGCCAGGCCATTGAGCATATTTAAGACTGAGGTAGATAGGTTCTTAAGTATGAAGAGGATCAAGGGTTACGTGGAGAAAGCAGGAGAACGGCATTGAAAAACTTAGGAGCCATGATTAAATGGCGGAGCAGTCTGGATGGGATGAATGACCTAATTTCTGTTCCTACGTCTTATGGTCTTATGGATGGTTGGTGTGGACTCGATGGGGCGAATGGTCTGTTTCTACAGTGCAGAGATTCTATGGTGCTGTATTCATATACTCATTTTCCTTTGATAGCAGTTATTTCTTGAATAAGACAAAATCTATATTTTTTTTCAAATAATGAGGTTAAGATCAACTGAATGTTTCTCGAACACTGTCTTCTTTGTGAGATGAGAAGCTCCAGTTTGACCTTAGCTCAGTGCTGTAATTGTTGTTGAAACTAAAGCCGTGTTCTACATTGTCAAGTAGTTCAGGACAGCAATACAGATACACAAAATCAAGTTTTCTTCCATTTATTTTCAAAATGTAAATGGATTCTCTCATAATTTGCACAGTATGTATGTTAGCTGCTGATATACAAAGCTTTTTGGGCATGGTATTGTCTTCTGAAATGTAATTAGTACCCATTTGCAATCATTATAAACTTTATATGCTTATCTGTCAATGAAAATTTGAGAATATATGCATTTACATTCAGAAACATTGCCCAAACTTTTATCAGTTTCTAAATAATGGTTTGCATCAATTCCTTCTGTAAATGTTAAATCATCATCGGAAGATGGGAGTGCAGGCATTTCTAAATGAGCCTAGATACATATGTACAGTTTAATGTTAATTAGATCCTTATTTACCTGGTTTAGGCACAAAAAAACATGTAATAGTGTATACCTCATGACATTTTAAAGAAATGTGAAGGAAGTGCATTATCAGAACCAAGAATATGGCTGCATTTGTTTAGAATTGATGAACAAAATATTTTAATATTCTGTTTTCTTCTTTCAGATGGCATATGGAAGTCCTATTCTTTCCCAATTGAAAATACTTGCAATGATGTTGGGAGATATTAACTACAATGAGAATTTCTTGATCCCATATAGCACAGACAAGATGCAGTTCCCTCTTCTCACCTTTATAATGTTAATTGTGTTTTTGCTGCTTGTACCAATCCTTCTCATGAATTTACTGGTAGGTTTTATGTGTAAATCTGCTGGCCAAAAAACTGTGATTGTGACGGTGACTATGCGATATGGTTGATGTAAGCTTGAGCTGATGGAATAGGGAATTACACAAGTCTTAATTTAAATTCATTATCATCTGTTTTTTGTCCAGCAATCAAAGTTTTAAAATTCTCCCTTAAGATGTGAGCACTTGTATTTCCAATGCTGTCAGTCTGGAGATACCCCTGTTGGCGCCCAACACGCTGTCTGTCATGCTGAGGGAGTGAATTCCAAAGTCTGGAGCTCAAAGCTGATGCTACTTAAGGGTGTTGTACAGGGCCATCTTCAGTAGCTAAACCCACATTTGTAATGTTTCCAACATATCTATGGTGAATATACAGGTATGTGGCACCGCTCTAGCCCAAGTCTTTAACCCTGAGCTCAGTGTAAGAGATATCAGCACAGTATCTCGGACAGTGCAAAAAATCTTTTTTTTTTTAAGATTAGATTACTTACAGTGTGGAGACAGGCCCTTCAGCCCAACAAGTCCACACCGACCCTCCGAAGAGCAATCCACCTCCCTACATTTACCCCTTCACCTGACACTACAGGCAATTTTAGCATGGCCAAGTCACCTAACCTGCACATTTTTGGACTGTGGGAGGAAACTGGAGCACCCGGAGGAAACCCACACAGACACGGGGAGAATGTGCTAACTCCACACAGACAGTTGCCTGAGGCAGGAATTGAACCCGGGTCTTTGGCGCCATGAGGCAGCAGTGCTAACCACTGTGCCACCCATTATTGAAAGTTTAAACAAGGCAGGCAATTGCTTCCACAGAGTCCCATGGCTCATCACAGACTTAAAAATCAAACTTAAGTTAGATTACCCCACTCTGGTTCACAGGAGGGTTCTGGCTCATACCATCAGCAAAAGAAAGTTTAAAGAACCTCATCTCAAAGTTTTGATGATTGTACTGGTGGGAGAGGGGTCTGTCATATAGGTGATGCATGTTGAGTTGACAGTGTATAAAGTAGAGCATAAACTTGACTTCTGAAAATGGACGTTTTAGGATTATGAAATAATTGGATCAAATTTGCTTGTTTCTTAATTTGTTGCACCGTATGAGCTACATTATATCAGAGAAGGAAAACGAAAGTTGAAAAGCCACCCTAAAAACTACAATATACATTACAAGGGGGTTGGATACATATCTGAAGATGAAGAATACAACAGAATATGACAAAAGAGAAGGGAATTGGGAATACAGTAAATTAATCTAGTTGAGGAGTTAGCCCTTTCTGTGGTGTCAGTGCTGTAAATCTATCACTTTAATTTTTCTCACAGAACAACAAATGCAAAAGGAGAAAGTGTGAAACTAGTGATGGTTTTATGTTGTAATCCCATAAGTAAGATTTTTAGCAGATGTAGGAGAGTTGATGCATGGCTTGTGTCTGAAAGACAAAAGATTGATGAGAATGTCTGTTTCTGATATATCTTTTATATTGAATTTAGATTGGTTTAGCAGTGGGAGATATTGCTGAAGTCCAGAGAACTGCATCCTTAAAAAGGATTGCAATGCAGGTTAGCCCTTATGATTTTGTGAAGATGATCAACTTTTCTGAAGAAGAAAGGAATCGAACATTATCTCAAAAACATTTGAACTGAAATATCTTTATTCTTGTAGATTTCTCTTCATACCAGTTTGGAGAAAAAACTTCCCTATTGGTTTCTTAACCGAGTCGACCAGCAGAAAATAATAGTATATCCTAACAAGGCAAGTGGCAGTATGATTGAGGTATGTTTGTGAAAGATTGCAACAATTTCATTGAGCATGCACTGGGCAGATAAAAGAGCTGAGGGATATGATGGGTAAAAGTTGTTAATTTTGTTTCTGGAAAAGTACATATTCTTAATGCTGTGGCTAATAATGTAGGCTTAGATTTTTATGTGCATCAGAGATAATCTGATCAAATGGATTTGCCACCCATTAAGAAGCTGTCAAACTTTAATTCAAATTAAATGACTTCTCTTTGAAAGAAATAGAAAATAATATTAGGTTGTGTCCAAGAATGTGTAGGTTAGGTGGATTAGCCATGGGTAATGCAGGGTTATGGAAATAAAGTAGGGATAGAATAGGATATACTCTTTGGAGGGTCGGTGTGGATGTGATGGGCCAAATGGCCTACCTCCACACTATAGGGATTCTATGGTTCTATGCACAAAAATGTAAATTTGAGTCCCAATACAGGATCAGTTGAAATCTGCTGCCTCCTCATAGACCGTGAATGTGTTCTTAAGTGAGGCTGAGATGGACTGCTCTGATCTTTCCAATATTCCATTGTTTGCCCATGGAAGAAATTAATGCATCTAAACAAATATGTGTTGATATTAATTATTGGATGACTAACCAGTGGAGGACACTGGCCAGCTGGCTGATTGTGATGGTTGAAGTCCTGGTTCATTATCATTTTACCTTGGGCACTTCATCATAGCCAGCCTGATCAGAACTGACACCCTGATCCATCTGACAAGAAGGTAGAACGGCAGGGCCATTTGGAGTTTGAGAACTGGCATTTGAAAGTATTGTAAAGATCATCTAAGGCTTCAGGTTAAGCGAGGCTGTTTAGGGACCAGTTACCGATGCAGAGCCTAAATGCTGAATTATTGTCGAGGAACTGCTGAATAGCATCAAGGTGAACCTGAAAAAATAGCATGTTTCGGATCATTAATGATTGTGAGAGACATTAGAATTGGCTAAATTAGCAGACAAGCTCATCATCACTTGTTCAGAATTAGTATGCAGTGATTAGTGTGAGAAATACAACATACAACATTTAATAAAGTGCCTTCTTGTACAGTAAATGTCTGTGGACATTTCAAGAGAAGTAAACCTGAAGTCAATGGACCAGATTTGTATGCATCTGTTCTTGTTGGAAGCAGGGAGGCTTATTAATGGCAGACAGGGGCATAAATCAGGATTCCTACCCACATTCCTGGTGTGCAGAACTGTTGTGGTTCCAGGGTAAGTGTGCAGGAAGGAAGGTTACACTCAGCTCTCCTGCCCTTGCCTACTCTACTTTGGGTATGGCGTTTCAGGGCTTCCACTATTTCTATGGCATTAAACCTGTTCGTTCAGGGCGTCTAGTTCATGCTGTGGGGAATCCTACTTTGCAGTGAGTATTTTAACAGGCAAGTTGCCAACTTTATCTATCGTAAGTTTTCTCTTTTTGTGCATTGTTCAACTTTGGAACTCTTCCCTACAGAGTATTAGAAGCAGATTCACTGAATATCTTTAGGGCAGAGGAAGGTTGACTCCCATGTTGTGGATCATTTGGCTTCTATGGTTGTCAGGGTTTATGTGGGAATGTGAATTAGGTCAGCCATGATCTTATTGAACAGCAGAAAATTCTTAACGGGTCAGTTTGCTACTTCTGCGGTCATTCACTGTAATTAGCTGCTGTATAATCACTTAAAGTTGTTTTTTAATGCAGTGATTGTTCATAATGTTTTGCCTTTAAAAGGTAAATGATCGCTAAACTGACCAGCATTGTGTAAGTGTTCACTTGTATTAGTTTATGTATCCAGAGAGTAAAGAGCTCTTCTGCATTCAACATTTTCAGAATCTGCCTTTATTGTGTCAGCTGGACTCTGTGCTTTCATCTTCAAATTCTTTTAAAGTCCAGAGATCTGCTGAGCCTTTGAAGCACTTTTCCAATATTCATTGCAGCAGAACCTGAGTCCTTTAATAATGCTGGGAAGTCTCTGAAATGCTCATGGATCTGTCAAAATAAATAAACATTCATTCAAACACCCATTGAGAAATGAGTCCTGTCCATAGTGAATACTGGTTCAGTGGGCAGGAGGATGCACAGGGCACAGGGAGGGATATAAAGGGATACCCAGAGACAATAGGGGTTTGAGAGATATGGAAGAGGCATGGGAGTGGTGGGGGTTTGAGGTTGGTGAAAGAATGAGTGCAGAGTGATTAACATTCAATTACAGCTCTGAGCTAATGTCCTAGTGACAGAGATGAGACCTCTAGCTTTCCACTTCAGCATCTGATCATGTCTGTTCGTACCGCTGGCCTGCTTCCATCAGCAGCTGCCCTGGTTCCAATTAATCCTTGCCAAGACTTGGTGAAAATAGTGTGGACGGGTACTGCAGGCAGGAGGTGGAATTGCAAATTGGAACATGGTCTGACTATAATTCCCATCTCGAAGATGAAAATCCAAGTCAATGTCTTTGATCCCTACCATAGGTGCCTTGCCCTAGCCACTAGTTTCATTCCCTTACCTAGCACTTGGCTCAGGTGAACTAGACTCTTAGTAACCTCAGCATCCTATTCAGCCTTTAACCAAGTTTCTAACCATATATCCTTTCTTACACTAAGACCACCTACTCTACTTCTGTAATATTTCCTGTTGTCATCCTGCCTCAGTCCTTCTGCTACTGTGATCTTCATTCACCATTTTATTACCAGCTTATTCACTTAAATGTTCACTGTCTCATCATTAAAGCCATTCACCTAGCAATGCCCTGTTCATTAACAACACTGGTTCACAGACCAGTAATGTGTAAGATTTAAAATTCCTGTCTTTGTGCCCAAATCCTTCTTTGGCATCATTCCTCCTTGTCTCTGTAACCCCCTGCAGCCTCAGAATTCTGTGACCTTCAAGTATGGCATATTTTGCAACTTAATCTATTTAGGTCTATTGTGGCTTCAATTGTTTAAGATCCTGTGGTCTGGAATTCCTGTGCTAAACCATTCAGCTATCTACCTCCCTCTCCTTTTTTAATAGCCTTTAACATCTAAGTTTTAGATCAAACATTTAATCACTAGTCACACTATCTCCTCATGACTTGGTGTCAAATTTTGGCCAATAATGTTCCTATGAATTTGAAATGCTCAATGTATTAAAAGTGTGGTGTGGAAGTACATGTGTGGGACTGGGGTAGATAAGGTCAGAAGTCACATGATACCAAGTTATCATCCAACAGGTTTATTTGAAATCACAAGCTTTCTGAGCACTGCTCCATTGTTCACCTGGCGAAGGAACAGCACTCCGAAAGCTTGTGATTTCAAATAAACCTGTTGGACAAAATTAAAAATCACGCAACATCAGGTTATAGTCCAACAAGTTTATTTGGAAGCACTAGCTTTTGGAGCGCTGTTCTTTCATCAGGTAGTTATGGAGCAGGACCATAAGATACAGAATTTATAGCAAAAGGTGACAGCAAAACCTGTTGGACTATAAGCTGGCATTGTGTGACTATTAAAAGTGTGTTTTAGATGCAATTTTTTGTATTTTTCCCTTTTTATTATAGTTGGATCAATGGTTAAAATGGAATCAAATGTTTTGAATGACAATTCAGATCAGGTAACAGTCCCATCCACTGAGCCTGCATTCATTCCTATCTCTCCTACTACTGTGCAAAGGCACAAAGATTTATCTTCAATTATACAGAAACTGCTGTTCATCAAGGATCAAATACCTTTTACTGGGCAGTTTCCCACTTAGTATTTGTATGTAATTTCTTCCTCCATTAACATGAATGTTCTAAGTATCATTTCTCTTTATCTAAAATAACAATGCACAATCTTGATCAAATGAAAAGACTGGCAATAAAATTCTCTTGTATTGTTCAGCTGGTTGAAAGATTTATGGCTTGAAACTGAATGGGAATCAAACTTTTGTGACAATGTAGTTTGTAACTGCATCATTATGGAAATGTGACACGAGATGAGAATATATTGGTCAAATGTGTTTCTCTTTACAGGCTCTGGTCCGGAATTTTTCAGAATCCCAAGTCAGTGACCCAGCCACTGAAGTGAAATGTCATGGAATTGATTACCGAAAGCTTGAACTGCAACTGGAAAAACAGAAATATAGGTCTAAAATCACTGATTATAAATTCAGACTATATTTCATTGACTTTTAACTTTGCTATGCTCATTATTTTCACTTTTTTAAAAATCTGCAGGTTGAAGGACATTTCGGCCATAATGGAGATGCAGAATGAGCTTCTAATGCTCATCAGTCAAAACTTGGGAATTAATTTTGAGGCAGTAGAGCAAGATCAAGAAACCTTCTCTCAACACAGCAAAGCAAAAAGCAACAAGAAAAGGATGTACAGAATGGAATCTTGTGCTAGCATTGAGGATGTATAACCAGACGGAATAATTTTATAGTTTGGATATTTCTTATGATGAAACTAAGCATAAATGTACTTTATGACATGGTATTCAAAAAAATTTCAAATATCTGCTGATCAAAATGAAAGTGCAGTGCTGTCTAAATTTTAATTTGAAATTCCTTGCTTAATATTCTACATCTATTTTAACTGAGTAAAAACAAAAGAAAAATCCTTTAAAGTACAATAGATCTATGCACTTTAGGCTGTATTTGTTTTAAATTATTTATTGCAGTGTAGGTCCATGTTCCATGAATCTGCATGGGGCATTTGGATTTTGACAGTATAATTTTCAAAGTAAGTTGATTTGTTCAAAATGAGCAATTATAATGCTGTTGAATTAGTTAACAACATGCTAAACCTATTGTGAGGGTTTTTGTGTCTATTATTAACGGTAATGGCCAGGTGGCGTAAATCCTGTATGTGCTATGGTATAGATGTTCTTAATTTGAACTGTAACTTTGCCGTTCATTTCAGGATGACATTGATTATCAAACTACTGTAACTGGGCATCTAGGAGAAGTATCAAGAGGAAAAGTAGAAGGAGTAAATTTCCTTGGATGTATTTTTACTGTTCATGGTGTATGTGCTTCAAGCAGCTTGGAAATCCTAGAATAACATTGTATGTTAAATACTACCTCCAAATATCAGCAAGGTTATAGGAATGTACCATTTAACTTGAACGGCAACACATTCTTAATTTATTTGACAAACACTACATCTAATAGAAACTTAGAGAAGATAAGTTACTTCAGAGGATTCATCATTACATCTTAATGAAACAACCTTATGAAATATTGTTAATCATATTTAGCTATAAATGTGCAAAGTAGATGCAGTGCTGAAAGATTATTCAAATAAATGTATGTATGAGCTTTGCAGTAATGTGTTCTGTGGCTTATCTGGTCCTTACCAGTTTCACAAAATATGTGATTTGGAGATGCTGGTGTTTGATTCGAGTGGGCAAAGTTAAAAATCACACAAACCCAGGTTATAGTCCAACAGGTTTATTTGGAAGCACTAGCTTCCGGAGCACTGCTCCTTCATCAGGGGGTTGTCAACCAGTTCCTAATGAAGAGCTTATGCCCAAAATGTCAAATCTCCTGCTCCTTGGATGCTGTCTGACCTGCTGTGCTTTTCCAGCACCACATTCTCGACGCATATCTGTCAATCTCAGTCTTGGAAAATTAGAACTCATCGAGCATCCAGAAGATTTTGGCAGAGTGGGTTCCAGCTTTTCATGAACTTTTTGTATGTGTGGAAATAGTATTTCCTGATTTCTATCATAAATACTTATGTTCTAACTTTCAAGATTGTGTCTTTCTCCACCAAATAGAACAATTTTTTGTATGTATTCAGTTGTGTGCTTAATCATTTGAAAAACTTTGATTAGATCGCTCCCTAACCTACTGAATTCCCTGCAATGGATATCAAGTTTATGTAACCTGTTATGATGATTTATCTCTTTAAATCCTGGTATCAGTCTAGTGAATCTTGACATCTTTCAAGGTCAATGTATTATTCCTGACATTTGATTAAATGGGTCTAATCAAGGCTCTCTACAACTGAAATGTCACTTGTTCAGTTTTGTATTCCAGCCCCATTGAGATAAAGGTCAACATCCCATTCACCTTTTTTTATTGTGCTTTGTATCTGTAATGACATTTAGTGATTTGTGTATATGGACTTTTATGCTCTTCCTTTTCCACAGTTCCAAAGTCACCATTAAGATATTTCAATTTGACCTTTATGGAGTTAAACTATTCGACATAGAATTCCATTTATCACAGTTTTTTTTTCCCCCAGTCATCTGCCACTGTTGGAAGTGTTGGAGATCTTGTCCAGTCAGATTGGCTCCCAAGGATGGTATTTTCTCCTGAGTAAGAGACTGCAGTCCCACAGTTAGATCATGTACCCTGTCCTCCCGGTCCATTAGCTCAGCACTGACTTTCCTTCCAAGGTGGTGAGTAGCCCCACTCCTGCATTAAGTTTTCCCCTACTTACCAACTCTATTCCACTCCTAGATCACAATCCAAGACCAAACCAGACTTTTCTCAAGCATTGTGTATCTGCTCAGCCCAACATACATTGTTGATAATCCATCCATGCTATCACTAAGTGTTAGCTCCATTTCTGTAACATTGACTGATCTTGCTCCTACCTCAGATCATCTGCTCTTGAAATCCTCATCAATGCCCTTGTTACTTCTAGCCTGGTCTATTCCAATGCATTTCTGATCAGACTCTCATATTCTATCCTCTATAAACTAGAGGAGATTCAAACTCTGTTGTGTGAACTGTTACTTGCACCAAGTCTCATTCTCCTATCATCCTTGTCCCTTTTGATTGACATTGACTCCCATCAAGCAAATCTGTAATTTTAAAATGTTCACCTTTATTTTCAAATCCCTTCTCAGTTTTGTCCCATCCTTAACTCTTTAATCTCTTCTCCACCCAATGCCCTCTGATATATCTGCGATCATGTTTCTCTTGTCTCTTAGCATCTTTAATTTTAATTGCTCTACACATGCAGGTATTAAGGCAATAATTTGCAGAACACCCTTCCTCAATTTTTCTGCTTCTCTTTCTCCCTTTAAGATTCTCCTTAAAACTCACCTTCCTAACCAAACCTTCCACCATCTGTCCTTCATTGCTTGATGTCTAGTATTGCATAATAATGCTCCTGTGAAACACTTGGAAATGTTCCACTAAATTAAAGGCATTACAGAAATACGAGCTGTTGTTTGATTTTATTTTCACTTATTCTATTGTTTTTTCAGTATTGGTCAAAGCATTAATAAAAGGAAAACTTGAAATTTGAAAATATGATTCAAGGTTTGAATTTACTTTGTGAAACATGCTGGAGGATTAAGTTGATTGCTCTTTGTCAACTCAAGTGGGACTAATTTAATTATGTCAGCATAGACTGTTTGGACAAAAGGGTATCAATGAGGGTTTAAGAGCAGATGATCTAAGGTAGGAGCAGGATCAGTTGATGTTACAGAAATGGAAATAACACTGAGTGATAGATCATCAATAATGTATCTTTGGGTTCATCTCCAATACTATCGTTGAGAAAAGTTTGGTTTCCATGCTGAATAACTCTATGACTCTATAACAACAGGATTTTTAGCTATATTTCTGACTCTTTATGATTTTGAGTTTGTAGTGATTGGAACCAGGTTGACCTTTTGACTACGAGGTCGTTGATTGGCCCAGGTTAACATCCCCAATTAGGAAAGCCCTGACTGATTGATATAACTAGGAGATTTAGAGTCTCCTGGGCTACAGTTAGTGTGTAACTGCTGTTTTTTTGGGGGGAAGGGGAGAAAACATGATTCCTGAACTGGCTGAATTATTTAGCCAGTTTGTTAACTGGTATTCCTTCTTTATTGAGGACTGATTTCTAAACTGCCTGATCTATACAGTCAATGTGTTTCAGGTGCAAGTCAGTTCTCATTAGGGGATTGTTGTTTCACTGGCTGGAGGAAAAAAAAACCCAGGAGATTTAGAGTCCCCTCTGTTTAGGGGACTGACTCTGTACTGACGGGGCCACATCAGTGTGTTACTGCTGCTGTTGGTTTCTTTTTTGGGAAAACCTGATTCCTAAACTGGCTGGTTTACAAAGCAGTTTTGTTAACTGGTATTCCTTCTTTATTGAGGACTGATTTCTAAACTGCCTGATCTATACAGTCAATGTGTTTCAGGTGTAACTCAGTTCTCATTAGGGGGATTGTTGTTTCACTGGCTGGTTATAGCCTGTGTTACTTTTTTTTCTCTTTGAGAAAAGGACTATGTTAATTTTGTGGCAGGGCTTGGCCATTGCACTCTGGCTTTCTTTTGTTTTTAACATGTTTTCACTATTTTGGTATTTGGACTGAGCCTTGGTGAGAAAATACATCTTTCCAGATGAGTTTTTCCTGTGGGTAGGCCTGGACCTTGTCAGTGGACTAGGCCACTGTAAAGACTGAATGTATGTGTGTTGGGAGGTGAGCATTTGCTGTGTCTTGAAGTTTGGGAGTGGACCAAATGCCTGGGAGTTACTCCACCTTCACAATGTACTGTGTTCCTGTGAGTGGACCTAGTTCTCCGTGGAATAGCTGTGTGTGTGCTGTGTATTTGCTGCTTTCAGGAGTGGACTCCATTCCTAGGAATGGACTCTGCATTTTGAAGAGAACTGTTTATGGTAATGGACTCTATATACCAGAAAGGACCCTGAGTGTTGGTAATTGACTGTCTTGTTGCTTGTTGGGTTATCACCTGCTCTGCCCTGTGACCCTGGGTCTGGCAGGCCTTACTGTGAGCTGGGTGGCTCATAGGTCATCCTGAAAGCTCTCACCCTGAGAGCCAGAGGGTGGGTAGGCTGTCCTGTCTACCAGAAGGTCAGTAGGCTGCCTCAAAAGCTGGAATGTGGGTAGGCCATTCTGATGCCAGTCACCCCGATAGTTGGAAGGTGGGTAGGCTGTTCTGAGTGCTGTTGTCCTGAGTGGGGTAATTGGGATGGGGTGTCTGAGGTGGTTGGAAGGGGTCAGAGCAGCTGAGCCAGAAGATGCGTAGGGGCAGGCTAAGGTCTGGAAGGCTTGTGGGCTACCCTGTGCGCTGTCATCCCAGGGAAGGGGACGGGATATCCTAAAGGTGGATGGAAGGGGTGTCAGGGAAGTCCAAAGGTAGAATGGCACATTGAGATGGGTGAGAGCTCAATGGTATGTAGGGGCAGACTGAGCTGGAAGGTGGGTAGGCTGTCCTCAGCACTGCCACCCTGGGCAAATAAGGGGACAGGCTGTCCTAGAGGTGGCCGGAAGGTGCTAAAGGTGGTTAGGGAAGTTGGAAGGTGGGTATACCATCCTGATTGCTATTTCCCTGGGGGGTGATGGTTGGGGAAACAGGACAGGCTGTGTTAGAGGGGGCATGGGGTGGGCTGAGGTGGGAGAGCGCATGGTGCGGGCTGCCTTAGTGGCCGGAAGGTGGGAGGGGTGGGGGGAGGTCTGTATTGTTTTTTTAAATCTAATTGTACTGTCTTATGTATTTTATTGTTTTGTAATGACTGAAAGTGGAATATTGAGGTTTGTCCTCATTTCCCTGAAAACTGGTTGAACGATAGGGTTTGGGGCCTGGCTTTGCTGCCCCCTTTCCCTTGTAAAATTGCCGTTTCTCTGTATACAGCTGTTAATGTTAACTGCTTTGTAAACTGCATTTTTTAACTTTATATTCTAAAAAAAAACAGGAGTTCAGAGACTCTGACTCTGAGCTGATTGGCTCAGTGCTGGAAAAATTCCCCAAGTCAGGCAGCATCTGAGGGGCAGGAGAGTTGGTGTTTGCACAGTGTACTGTGTGCAAAAAAATGAGTGACTTGGTAATAGAATACCAGCCTCTGTGCAGATACTAGCGTTGTACTGCATTGTTTTATCAGATTTTTGATGTTTGCTTTCCATTTATTGTTACGGACACTGAATTGGTGAACAAATCCAGCATTTTTCACAGATGAACTGACAGTCAAGATGATGGATATTGTAAAATTGCCGTTTCTCTGTATACAGCTGTTAATGTTAACTGCTTTGTAAACTGCATTTTTTAACTTTATATTCTAAAAAAAAACAGGAGTTCAGAGACTCTGACTCTGAGCTGATTGGCTCAGTGCTGGAAAAATTCCCCAAGTCAGGCAGCATCTGAGGGGCAGGAGAATTGGTGTTTGCACAGTGTACTGTGTGCAAAAAAATGAGTGACTTGGTGATAGAATACCAGCCTCTGTGCAGATACTAGCGTTGTACTGCATTGTTTTATCAGATTTTTGATGTTTGCTTTCCATTTATTGTTACGGACACTGAATTGGTGAACAAATCCAGCATTTTTCACAGATGAACTGACAGTCAAGATGATGGATATAAATTTAATGGCTGTTTGAGAGGGGAGGAATTCTGAAACGTCACACCCATATATAATCAAGGTGACTTTAAATGGAAAGCCTACACAGGAAGAGAGGATGAAGTTGATTACCCAATCCCCTTTCAGCAGGGAGCTACGTCTGCAGCCATGTTTTCTTCCAGGGATCTAGGAGAAAAGGGAATAAGACTGATCTGTAAGCATCTGTGTGTATTAGTGGCTTGATGTTCTAATGTGGGGGTTAGTGTGCTCTGAAGGTCACAGCTATAACATCCACCAGTAAATACCCCTGCGATGTAGGGACAGGAAAGGGATGGATTCTGTCATTGAGTGCTAGAGGTCAAATAACCAATAGCTACTGTCAAAAGAATCTCCATCAACCTGCAAAACCAAGAATCTCAATTGACTGCTCAAATACGAATGTGAATGCTACTGGTACCCATCAACATTCAACCATCCACTCTTCACAAACCATTCAGAGACCAATCCATTTTTTAAAAAAAAAACTCACCTTTTTGCATTTGCCACTTATTTCATGCATTTGTAGATTAAAAATATTACTCTTTCTTCTCATGTTGGTAAATAATCAACACTCACTTTTAATTAATTCAAGAAAGCCTGGTCACGTTGGCTCCTTTTAAAAGTAAAAGTCCATCTGAGTCTGGGAGGAAAGTATTCACGATGGAAGGTATCCTACTTAAATTAGTTTGTTGTGATCAACCGAGGGGTGGGTCACTAAAGAAGGCAAAACCGTTCATCCCTCCTCACCTGGGCGCTTCAAGGTTTGAAGTATCATGCCTAACTTTATCACCAATTGGAAACACTCAACAAGGACTGGTTGTAACAGTGTGTAATATGCACATTTAACTTGGGCTCCTCAATAGTTTTGAAACTGAGGAAGTTGATATTGATGAGTTGTAGATCCACAGGAGTTGGTGTTGACTCTGGAATGTGTTACTGGTAAACTGTTGAGGAGAGTTTACAATCTTGTCAACTGTGTTCACCTGCATTCTGACCTTGCACAGAGTGGATCTTCTCCAAAGGCAATGCACCAGTGTATATATATCGCATTAATTCTTGCAGAGCTGCAGAACCAACACAGCACAAAGGGGAAAAAAAAGGTGAATGAAGACAATTTTTGGGCATGCACCCAGTTTGGAGGTACTACAGGACTCAGAATATTGGTATCCTGGTGTCTCCCTGCTACACCTCTTTGTTGGAATGAAATACTGCTACCATTACCCCTTGAGGGGAAAGTCAAGGTCCATCAACCACCTCTGGCTGTGCCAATGAATGTATTGATTGATCTGCTAAACCTATACTTGGCAGGTAGGAGTGTACTGTAGAGTGATATGATGGCACTGTGGTTATCACTGTTATTTTACAATGCCAGGGACATGGGATCAATTCCAGCCTTGGGTGACTGCCTACATGGAGTTTGCACATTCTCTCCATGTCTGCATGGATTTCCTCTGGGTGCTCCAATCTCCTCCCGCAATCCAAAGATGTGCCGGTTAGATGGTTGTGCATGCTAAAAAATTGTTCTGTAGCATGCAGGTTTGGTGGATTAGCCATGGTTAAAAACCCCACGCAGGGGTGGGGTAGGTTTGGGTAGGATGCTCTTTGGGGTCAGTGCAGACATCATCGGCCAAGTGGCCTCTTTTCCATTTCATTTACCAAGACAAGCTTTTGTTCCTTGGTAATTTGCATTAAAATTATTTTTCAACTTTCCTAATCATCTGAGGAAAAAGGCTCTCACTATCCATCCTATATCACCCTCTGATTATCTTAATCAAGATGTATAAGTCATGTCTCAACCTTTTCTCCAATGAAAGCAGTCTCTGTGCCCTCAGTCTTTGCTCATAAGACCTTCCTTCCATATCAGGCAACATCCTAGTAAATCTCCTCTGAATCCTTTCCAAAGCTTCCACATCCTTCCAATAATGTGGTGACCAGAGCTGTACGTAGTACTCCAGGTACGGCCTTACCAGTTACTTGTACAGCTGAAGCATGACCTCGTGGCTCCAAAACTCAATCCCCCTACCAATAAACGGCAACACATTATATGCCGCCTTAACAACCCTATCAACCTGACTGGCAATTTTAGGAATTTATGCACCTGGACACCAAGATCTCTCTGTTCATCTACACTGCCAAGAATTTTACCATTCGCCCAGTACTCTGCATTCCTGTTACTTCTTCTGAAGTGAACTACCTCATACTTTTAAGCATTAAACTCTATTTGCTACTCATCAGCTCAGCTCTGCATCTTATCTTTCAAGATTAGAGCGGTGCTGGAAAAACACAGCAGGTCAGGCAGCATCCGAGGAGCAGGAAAATGACTTCGTTCCTGATGAAGGGCTTTTGCCCGAAATGACATTTGATTTTTCCTGGTCCTCGGATGCTGCCTGACCTGTGCTTTTCCAGCACCACTCTAATCTCAACTCTGATCTGTAACCCACAACGTCCTTCAGCACTATCCACAGCTCTGCCTACTTTAGTGTTATCCTTCTACGTATACATTCAGATCATTTATAGAAATGACAAACAGCAGTGGCCCCAAAACAGATCTTTGCAGCACACCACTGGTAACTGAACTCCAGGATAAACATTTCCCATCAACCACCACCCTCTGTCTTCTTTCAGCTAACCAATTTCTGATCCAAACCGCTAAATCACCTTCAATCCCGAAACTTCATACTTTATGCACTAGCCTACCATGTAGAACCTTGTCAAACACCTTACCAAAGTCCATATGTACCACATCAACTGCTTTACCTTCATGCACCTGTTTTGTCACCTCAAAAAACTCTAAGTTTAGTTAGGCACAACCTACCCTTCGTAAAACCGTGTTGACTATCCCTAATCAAATTATTCTTTTCCAGATGATTATAAATCCTATCCCTTATAATCTTTTCCAATACCTTCCCTACAACCAAAGTAAGGCTCACTGGCCTATAATTACCAGGGTTGTCCTGACTCACCTTCTTAAACAAGGGAACAACATTTACTGTCCTCCAGTCTTCTGGAACTACTCCTGTCAACAATGATGACATAAAGATCAAAGCCAAAGGCTCTACAACCTTCTCCCTGGCTTCCCAGAGAATCCGAGGATAAATCCCATCTGGCCCAGGGGTCTTATCTATTTTCAGATCTTCCAAAATTGCTAAAACCACCTCTTTGTCAACCGCAATCCCATCTAATCTAGTAGCCTGTATCTCTGTATTCTCAATAACATTGCCCTTTTCCAATGTGAATACTGACGAAAAGTATCCATTAAGTGCTTTCCCTATGTCCTCAGATTCCACACATAGCTTTCCACTACTGTCTTTGATTGTCCCTAATCTTGCCCTAATCATTCTTTTATCCCTGATGTACCTATTAGAAGGTCTTAAGTTTTGGCAGATGGGATCAAGGAAAACCTCTCATGTCCCCTCCTGGCTCTTCTCAGCCCTCTCTTTAGATCTTTTCTGGCTAACTTATAACTCTCAAGCCTCCGAACTGAGCCTTCACACCTCACCCTCACATTTCCCTTTACACTCTCACTCACACACATACATGCACTCTGTCATAGCCACTCATTAATCTCCCCCTCCCCAACACACATTTGTGGGGTGAGTTTGCAGAATTACATTTTATTTTGCTCAAAAACTGCATGAATCCATGTAAGATTCTGTAAATCCATTTTTAGATTAGAATCAGGCTGACCATTGTGGCACAGACAGCCTTACACCTTAAATGCATTATCTGGGCCGCCATGACACCAATTGTTAAAGTTCACTTGAGAATGTAACTTTAAAAAAGTCCTGTGATTTACAAATGGAAGAACTGAAACCAACATGTTAATTTGAAAAGATGAGAGACTGTAAACACACTAAACTTTTGCTATACATTCTGTATCTTATGATCTTATACTCCACAACCACCTGATAAAGGAGCAGTGCTCCAAAAGCTAGTGCTTCCAAGTAAACCTGTTGGACTATAACCTGGTGTTGTGTGATTTTTAATTTTGTAAATCCCCATATAAGCCACCGCCTTTCTCTTGACAAGAGCTTCAACTTCTATAGTAAACCATGGCTCCCTCTCTCAACAACTGCCTCCCTGCCTGATAGGTATATATTTATCAAGGACCTGCAGGAGCTGTCCCTTGAATAAACTCCACATCTCAAGTGTATTCATCCCCTGCAGTTTCCTTCCCCATCCTACGTATCCTAAATCTTGCCTATTGCATCCTAATTGCATCATAATTGCCTTTCCCCCAGTTATATCTCTTTCCCTGTGGTATATACCTATCCCTGCCCATTGCTATTGTAAACATATCCAAATTATGGTCACTGTCGCCAAAGTGCTCATCTACCTCCAAATCTAACAGCTGTCTGGGTTCATTACCCAGTACCAAATCCACTATGGCATTGTCCCCTGTTGGCCTGTCTACATTCTGAGTCAGAAAACCATCCTGCACACATTGAACAAAAACAGACCCATCTGAACTACTTGAACTATAGTATTCCCAGTCAATATTGGGGAAGTTAAAGTCCTCCGTAGCAACTACCCTTTTTACTCTCGCTCCTATCAAAAATCATCTTCGCTATCCTTTTCTCTACATCCCTGGAGCAATTCGGAGGCCTCCTCCCAACAGGGTGACCTCTCTATTCCTGTTTCTAACCTCAGCCCAAACTACTTCAGTGGATGAGTCCTCAACTGTTATCTCAGCTGCTGTAATACTACCCTTGATTAACAACGCCACACCACACTCCCCCTCCCCAATCTTTTACCAACTTCTCTGTTCTTGCTGAAACATCTAAATTCCAGAACCTGCAACGACCATTCCTGTCCTTCCTCTACCCATGTCTCTGAAATGGCCACAACATTGAAATCCCAGGTACCAACCCATGCTGCAAGTTCACCCATCTAATTCCGGATGCTCCTGACATTGAAGTACACACATTTCAAACCAACATTCTGATTGATGGTGCCCTCTTGTGATCTTGTAAACCCATCCCTGACCTCGCTACCCTCAACCTCCTGTATACTGGAACTACAATTCACGTTCCTATCCCCCTGTTGCATTAGTTTAAACCCTCCTGAAGAGCATTAGCAAATTTCCCCCCAGGATATTGGTACTCTTCTGGTTCAGGTGAAGACCATCCTGTTTGTAGAGGTCCCAATTTCCCCAGAAAGAGCTCCAATTATCCAAGAATCCTAAACCCTCCCTCCTGCACCATCCCTGTAGCCACGTGTTCAGTTCTGCTCTCTCCCTGTTCCTTGCTTCACTAACACGTGGCGGAGGCAACAAACCAGAGATAACAACTCTGTTTGTTCTAGCTCTAAGCTTCCATCTTAATTCCCTGAATTTCTGCCTTAGGTAGGTAGAAAGGTGGGGATCTATTTTATTGGTGCGTATGTGGACCACGACTTGGGGCTGTTCCCTCTCCCCCTCAAGGATCCCCAAAACACGATCGAAGACATCTGGCGGATGATGGAAGTTCTGACCTGCTCCAGTTAAAATTTGGCATTCCACCCATACATGCATATGTAATAACATGGGGAGAACTTAATTGTGCAAGAAAATGTGATCTGGCTCCAAACAGCAGTACAAGGAGAGTTAGCTCTTTGGATACAGAACTGCCTCGAAGGTTGAAGACAGAGGGTATTGGTGGTGGGTTGCTTTTCAGACTGGAGGCATGTGACCAGTGGAGTGCCACAAGGATCAGTGCTGGGTCCACTGCCTTTCATCATTTATTTAAATAATTTGGATGTGAACATATGGTTAGTAAGTTTGCAAAAGGGACCTAAGTGGCAACATTTTCACACAGAGGGTGGTGCATGTATGGAATGAGTTGCCAGAGGAAGTGGTGGAGGCTGGTACAATTATAACATTTAAAAGGCATCTAGATGGGTAACTGAATGGAAAGGATTTAGAGGGATATGGACCAAATGCTGGCAAATGGGACTAGGTTATTTTAGGATATCTGGTCAGCATGGACGAGTTGGACCAAAGGGTTTGTTTTCGTGCTGTATATCTCTATGACTCTATGACCTCCTGCTTTTAGACTCACCTCCAGACAGATTCTCAGAAGATTCTGCCGAATGGATTAATGAGTGGAGTGCAGTGGTGGATCTTGCGATGCAGGTAGAAGTGAGTTTGGGGTCTAATTTAAAGTTGTTGAAGTTTAACCTTCTGAGCAGGTGAGGTCAGTGACAGCCTCAAAATGATGTTGTGACATTTGGGGAGGAGGATCTGCTATAGAGGGAACTGCATACGACTCGAGATGCATTGCTTGACTCTTAACAGTCCTCCACGTAATCAGAGATGGGAAATAGCCGGCAATACCTACAACCTGTAAATTAACATAACAAAAGACCCAGGGACACTCTACAACTGCACTTTCTGTAATGTGGCCAGATGACCACATCCTTTGCTTTCCCTCCCAGCAACACTCTTATTAAATACAACAACACTTCATAGTGTGCTTAGTAGACCGCTATGTGTTTATTTTTTGTGATTAAATTTAAAACTTGAAGCAGAATGACCATTCAGGTTTCCACCCACATTAAGACCAAAACAGATGCTGGGATTTTCCCCAAATCTGGTTCACTTGTTTAGTAACTTCACAAAAAAATCTAACTCGACCAACACCTTACTGTTTTCATCTAACAAATTATTCAGAAAGAATTCTGATTTATAAAATTTTGAAGCTTCTTATCTCGCATTGAAAATATTTTATTAACACAGCTGTGCTTGAGAAACGTGCCCACACAGCTTAGTTGCTAACGCCCGCTCTGTTTTTCTAAATCATCAGAACTTATAGCCTCAATCACAGGGATTACACTACGAAAGGATTAGATGGTTCCCATTACCTTCCAGATCCCCATAATTCTGTTGAACTCACAGTTTTTATTGTGGTAATCTTGGCAATTAATTCTGTATTATGAGAGAATTCCTTAGTCCGGGAATTGTTTCCACCGTAATAACTTCACCTTTCTTTGACCTTGTGGTACTGGGGAACCATTTGGATTTTCAGTGAAAATTCTATTGAATCATAGAGCTACATGTTTCCAGAGGGGCAATAAAACCTCTTTTTGGTTAATCTAGCGCTGTCATAAATCCAGATGATTAACTGATTTGCTGCTTTCAAAGTCCGGTTGAATGATGTGATCCTGGAAATATATTCAATTTATAAACACATTCTCTCTGGTATTTTTAGTTAGCAGGAAGCCTGAAGCTTCTCTCTTAGAGGTACATATATTGGCATATATCTGTGTTCTCTGATGAGTGGTTTTCAGTGTATACCATAAATAAACTTGTATCAAAGTATTTCCTTTCCATAGGGAAACTGATTCGACATCAACGTTCTACAGTTAAAAATACTTGAAAGGAATGGATTGTTGAATAAGCTGCAATTTCCCAGAAAAAAGTCTTACCTTTGTGCATTTAGTTTAAATTCTTGAATATCATGATATTCATATCTTTCACCAGTTCAAGAAAAGAATCTGGAGGATTGGCTCCTTTATTAAGGAACAAGTTCCCCTGTCTATCCTGAGTTTTGGCCATATGTCATCATGTTCGGATATATTCATCTGTCTGGAACTCCCAACCACCTCTCCCCAGGCTAGTTCATTTATTCTTCATGTGTATCATTGTATAAAAAAATGCATTTTATTTTGAAGCATTTGGACATTCTCACAGCAGTGTGGGAGGGATACATTCAAAACAGGTCTTAGAAACTATTTGATGACTGGAATTTATCAAAAAAGGAAAACAGATAGAATTGGCATTTCTACTTGGATTTTCTGCTTGAAGGCAGGTTCTGGAAGATTATTCATCGCCCGCAACAAGGTACTATATTTGTTTTTATTGAGGTAGGGAGAAGTGAGAGGGTCCAGGTTCACTTTAGCCAGAACCTGATTCAAATACCCCGCTGTTGTTGTTGCATGAAGCCTCAAACTAAGTCTTCAGCTAATTGAGGGAATGTCTTCCCTCGTATTGGTCTAAATGGCAATATCTTGTGATACGTTATCAAATTGATTTGAGACCTGATCTATGTTACCTGTGGTTTACTGTGGATGGTCAGGTAATCTTATTTCTTGATCTGCTTCATTTAAATGATTGGATTAATTAATACAATGAATCAACAATTCCATTGTGGTCGTGTCATGCCACTGCAGGGATGAAAGGTAAACCCTTCCCTCTGTCAGTCCAACAATTATTTTGCTCCTGTATTGCTATAGTGCAATAAATACCCAGGTCCAGATGAGATGTAACCCAAGTAGCTGTGTGAGGCAAGGGCAGAGATTGCAGGCTCCAGGCTGTAATTTTCAAAATCTGCCTGAACACAGGTGCCAGAGGACAGGGCATAAGAAGGCTGGCAGTGAGAAGCCAGAAAACTATAGGCTAGTGAGTTTAACATTTTAGAAAAGAATTTGAGGGACAATATCAATCTCCAAGGATTAATCAAGAATAGTTAGCTTAGCTGTGTAAGGGGCAGATCATATCTGAAAGTTTAATTGAAATCTTTGAGAAGGTGACTAGAAGGGTGAATGGTAGAGCAGTGGTCCTAGTAATATATATATCTTTGATAAGGGTTTTGAAAACATCTGACATGTGAGACTGATCAAGAAAGTAAGAGTCTATGGGTTCCAGGGCAAATTGAATGCAAACTTGGCTTAGTGGCAGGAGGCAAGGACAATGGTTAAAGCTTGTTGTATCATAGCATCCCTACAGTGTGGAAACAGACCCTTCAGCCCAACACGTCCACACTGACCCTCTGAAGAATAACACACCCAGACTCATTCCTCCTACCCTATATTTAATCCTAATGCACCTAACTGGCACATTGCTGAATGCTACAGGCAATTTAGCACGGCCAATACACCTAACCTGCATATCTGTGGGAGAAAACCGGTTCATGTGGAGGAAGCCCATGCAAATACAGAGAGAATGTGCAAACTTCACACAGACAGTCGACCAAGGCTGGAATCGAAACCGGGTGTCTGGTGCTGTGAGGCAGCAGTGCTAACCACTGAGCCATCACGCTGCCCCAATTGTAGTGATTGGAGGCCTGTGCCCAATGGTGTACCACAAGGCTTGGAGTTAAATCTCTTGCTGTTTGTTGTGTATATTAATAATCTAGACACGAATGTAGAAGGTATGATCAGTAAGTTTGCCAATGACACAAAAATTGGTAGTGTGGTAAATAGTGAGGACAAGAGCCTTAGAATACAAAACGATATAGACAGGCTTGTCAGATGGGCAGAACATGGCAAACGGGATTTAATCCTGAAAATATGAAGTAATCAATTTTGAGCAGAGGTACACAAGAAATAGTAGGATCCTCAGAAATACAGAGTATCAGAGGATTTTATAAGTGAGAGTTAACATGAGTTCAGAGGCATTATGTTCTTGTTAGTGAAAGGTAAGGCTGGTAAGAGTAGAGAACAATGGATGAATAAAGATATTGAGGTTCTAGACTAGAATAAGAAAGAATCACATTAGACATAGACAACTGGGATCAAATGAATCTCTTGAAGACTGTAAAGATTGTCAGGGCATTCTTAAGAGGAATATCAGGAGGGCAAAGAGGGGATATGAGATAGCCTTGGCAGATAAGGCGAAGGATAATCCACAGAAATTCTGAGTACATGAAGAGGAAAACAACAATTAGAGAGAGAATACGGCCCTTTAAAGGTCAACGAGATCATCTATGTATAAAACCTTAGGTGAAAGGAGAAATACTAAATTCACGTCAGTTTTTACAGTAGAGAAAGAAATGGAGGCTAGAAACCTTCGAGAAATAAATATTGATGTTTTGAAAACAGTTCACATTATAGAAGAGGATGTGCTGGTGGCCTTAGAGCACATAAAGGCGGATACATCTCTGGGACTTGATCAAGTCTATTGCAGGATGTTGTGGGATATTAGGGAAGAAATTGTAGAGCCTCTAGCAGAGGTATTTGTATCATCGATAATCACAGGTGAAGTGCTGAAGGACTGGAGGTTGGCTAATGTTGTGTCTTTATTCAAGAACGGCTGTAAGGAGAAACCTGGGAACTATAGACCTGAGATCCTGATATTGATGGTGGGTAAGTTGTTGGAGGTGATTCTGAGGGACAGAATTGACATGCATTTGGAGAGGCAAGGACTGAATAGCGATTGTCAGCATGGCTTTGTGTAAGGGAAATCATTTCTCATAAACCTGAATGAGCTTTTTGAAGAAGTAATCAGAAAACTTGATGAGAACAGAATGGAGGACATTGTTAACATAGACTTTAGTAAAGCCTTTGACAAGGTTCCACGTGGTAGACTAATTAGTAAAGTTAGATCACATGGGATTCAGGGTGAGCTTACCAATTGGATACAAAATTGGCTTGATGGTAGGACACAGAAGAGGTAAAAACAATGACTGCAGATGCTGGAAACCAGATTCTGGATCAGTGGTGCTGGAAGAGCACAGCAATTCAGGCAGCATCCGAGGACAGGCAAAATCGACGTTTCAGGCAAAAGCCCTTCATCAGGAATAAAGGCAGAGAGCCTGAAGCGTGGAGAGATAAGCTAGAGGAGGGGGGGGGTGGGGAGAGAGTAGCATAGAGTACAATAGGTCAGTAGGGGAGGAGATGAAGGTGATAGGTCAGGGAGGAGAGGGTGGAGATCGTCAGGAATGTGGTGAGGGGGCAATGGGGCTGAAAGATAAATACTGGGCTGGGCTGGTGGGAGGGTCACTGGGAAGGCGATAAGAATATGTAGGTGGGAACCTATTGTATTCTATGCTACTCTATCCCCACCCCCACCCTCCTCTAGCTTATCTCTCCATGCTTCAGGCTCTCTGCCTTTATTCCTGATGAAGGGCTTTTGCCCGAAACGTCGATTTTGCCTGTCCTCGGATGCTGCCTGAATTGGTAGGACACAGAAGGCAGTGGTGACGGGCTGTTTTTTTGGATTTGAGGCTTGTGACCAACGAGAATTTAGGAGGCATGGTTGATAAGTTTGCGGATGACACCAAAATTGATGATATAATGGAGAGTGAAGAACGTTAGCTGAGAATACAAAGAGATTTTTGATCAATTGAGTCAATCCGTCAAAGAGTGGCAGATGGAGTTTAATTTGGGTAAATGTGAGGTATTGCATTTTGGTAAAGAAAACAAGGACAGGGCTTATGCAATTAAAAATAAGGCCTTGGGTAGTGTTGTACAACAGGGAGACCTAAGGGTTGAGGTACATAACTCTTTGAAATTTGTATCACAGGTAGACAGGGTGGTTAAGACGAATGTGATTAAACTAGAGAGGGTGCAAACGGGATTCACCACAATGTTACCTGGGATAGAGCATTTAATTACAAAGAGATATTGAGGTTGGGTTTACTTTCTTTAGAGGAGAGAAAGCTGCATGTGGACCTGACTGAGGTGTACAAACCTTTAAAGGACATAGAGAGGGTAGATAGAAGATTTTTTTCACTTTTGTAGAAGAATCAGTAACTAGAGAGTATCGGTTTATGGTCAAGGGCAGGATGTCTAGAGAGGATTTAAGGATTTTTTTTTAACCCAGAGAGTTGTGGGTATCTGGAATTCACTGTCTGAAATTTTGGAGGAGGTGGAAACTCTCACAACATTTAAATAACTAGATGATCACTTGAAACTCCATAGCATACAAGGCTACAGGCAAATGAAATGAATTGGGATTACAGCAGATAGGGACACTGTACTGTGAAATTCTATGACCCAAAGACTTTAATAAAATTTGATAACATTCACCATAAGCTGAATAAATAGAGAAGCTGTTTTCCATGATGCATGCATCCTGTCTCATTGGATCAGATGGTCATGTTTAATATTGAAATGGATGTGAACAGTTCTTAGGCAGGCTGTCAGGATCAAAGGTTACTTCCGGTTTGATGGGCTGAGAGATTTCTGCCAAGTCCTGTGGGTGATCCACTACATGCAGAATGGTGGTGCTTGAAGGGTTGGGCAGATGGGTTCCTTAAGGACCTGCTTTCAGGGAAGAGGCAGGTGCTAGCTTTGCAACATTGCGAATTATCAGATTCCTCTCCCTAGAGGCATAACATACTGCCTCATGACTCCAGCCTGCAGTAACCACCAGAGCACATAATCCAACCATAAATTGTCTTGTCTTGTCTTGAGGATACCTTTGACAAATTCAGTGAATACTTTGACAAAGCTGTTGCAAATACTTCACTGGAGGACAAATCCATTGTGATGGGAAACTATAATGTAAGGATGCAATCTGATTATCACACTTGGGATGATGTCCTGGAGAATCAAGGTGTGGGGAAATGTAATGCAACGGCATTTTTTTTCCTGACCTATTTCCACTGCTAGAATGTCAGTTACTAACACTGCCTTTAGACTGAGAATATTTGAAAAAAGCACACGGATAATCACCGCAAGATCTAAACTTTGGCCTTAAATTAGCTTGATGATCATCTGGCAGAACTACAAAATAGATGTTATAATCAGCAGGTTCATAGAGGAGCAGAGTGCTCTACAGACCACAGGATGTTACGCTTCAATATTAACCTTTCAATATCATTCAGAAGGCGAGGCGTATAGAAACTGCATCCACAGTGCTGAGAGCAGCTCAGGCTCAGGAACAGCTGTCTTCCAGACAATGATGTCAAAGTGGCATGGTAAACATTCAAATTAACATTTCTGGAAGCTGCAGATAACGTTCTGGGAACACTGAGAAGAAATCGCTGAGATTGGTTCCACAAAATTGGTTCCACCGTGTGGGCGGCACGGTGGCACAGTGGTTAGCACTGTTGCCTCACAGCGCCAGAGACCCGGGTTCACTTCCCGCCTCAGGCGACTGACTGTGTGGAGTTTGCACGTTCTCCCCGTGTCTGCGTGGGTTTCCTCCGGGTGCTCCGGTTTCCTCCCACAGTCCAAAGATGTGCAGGGTCAGGTGAATTGGCCGTACTAAATTGCCCGTAGTGTTAGGTAAGGGGTAAATGTAGGGGTATGGGTGGGTTCGCTTCGGCGGGGCGGTGTGGACTTGTTGGGCCGAAGGGCCTGTTTCCACACTGTAATGTAATCTAATCTAAAAATATGAGTGAATTAAGGAATGTCTACAGGAGAAAACTACATGCACTAGGAAACAACTGTGTATTCATTAATGTGTTCACAAATCATTCCAGGAGAACAATGAGGATCTGCAACCGAAGACACATGATGGGCCAAATGAACAGACAGCTTCATACAACGAAGGAACAAGATTAGGCCACGGCCCTTCGGCCCTGCTCCCCCATTCAATGCGATCATGACTGATCTGATTTTAACTTTAACTCTACATTTCTGCATATCCCGATTAATCTTTCTTCCCCTTGGTAATCAAGAATCTATCTATTTTTGCCTGAAAAGTATCGAAATATTTTGCATCCACTTATCTTCTGACTAAAGGAATTCCAAAGACTCAAAACTCTCCGAGAAAAAATGTTTTTCATTATCTCCATCTTAAATGGATGCCCCCTTGTTTTTATATTATGACACCCCCAGTTCTAGATTCTCCCAAAGTGAAAACATCCTTTCCATATCCATCTGCTCAAATACCTCAGGATCTTATTTGTTTCAATTATGTCACCTCTGAATCATCTAAATTCCAGATCAAACTGATAAGGAGACATGATTGTCTGGAACCTGATTACTTTATTGGTAGTTTGGAGGTGAATGATTAGTGGGTAGGCTGGTTAGAAGCCTGCATGAGTTATTTGGGACTTCAATCAATGTATAGGAGAGTATTTGACCCTTTAGTCTTCAACGTACCACTCACTACCACATGCTACCTCAATGCCACTTTATAACCTCATGCTCCTTTATACAACCTGATACAGCTCATGCCATCTGCAAAGCCAGTCACCAGTATTCAATATGGGCAGACTTCAGGAAGCATGTGGAGATGAAAATGATTTAATTTTGTCACACACACTTGGAAAACAAAAGCACTTATTCATGAAACTCATTCATCAAAGTGGTCAGCCTGTTACAAAAACTATTAAGTTTCTATTCTAAAGACAGTTAATCCTTTAATAGTCACTTAAAACTGTCAACCAAAATGCAAACTCAGCTCAATCCCTAGATATGTGGCTTTGGTCCTTTTGGAAGTTAACAAAGCATTCACATTGGATTCAGCTGTAATAACAGTGCTGAAGACATGGCAACAATGAAGTTTACTGAAACTACAGGGATTTAACTATGATCAATGGCCAGTCAATGCACTGGAGCAGTATGACTTTAATTACTTTCAACAACAGCTGCAGCATAGTGTTCTTTTATTGTTTAAAGGCTGTAAATTTAACTCATTTCAGATTGTGGCACTTAAGGGACCTCAGTCTGACTTTAACAGAATTTACCTTTCCATCGTGAACTTATAACTCCCACTCGGCAGAGTAAGGCCCTTGGAGGGCATGAGTTTTTCCAAGATTCTGTAGTTTGTAACTATCCTCGTCCATTTGTGCTTTGCCTCTGTGTGTGATTCACACTCCAACACTTACCCTGCCAGTGAAAATCGGATGGACCGAAATGGTAGTGGAACTGCCATGTCTGAAATTCATCCGCCATATTTAAAAGGTTCAGACTCCCAATACCATAAAAATCCAATTCCTAGTGTATTTTCAGCAATAACCATTGGATTATTAAGCTATTTATAGGGAATAAATAGCTCATCAGTCATTGGAGAATAACTAAAGAATCATTGTAGATCAGCCATCATGACTGGATCATATCTATTCACTACCACGACTAAAATTTCAATGTTGTAGAAGGTGCATTTGAAAGTGAGAATTGCTGAAAAGTTGAGGAGAATTTGTTATCACTCGTTCATGAAGCCTGTTCATCAAAGTGGTCAGTCTGTTATAAAAACAATTCCGTAACTATTCAGTTACTATGTCAAAGACAGTTAATCCTTTAATAGTCACTTAAAACTGTCAACCAAAATACAAACTTAGCTCAATCCCCATTTATGTGGCAATGAAGCCATTTTGCACAAATTAAATATATTTTTCATTTGTTTGATAATCTGGTTCTTATTTTGTTATTTTCTGATATCTAGATTTCCTCATGTTTTCTACCTTAATGTTCATCTACAACAATATTGTGGTAGGTCATAGGAATTAAAACAGGATGAAAAGGAAAATAGATGTTAGTGTGGTCATCAAAAACTGGGAAGGGCTCAGGTAGAAAGCTAATTAAAGAACAATGGGTGGCACTCAGAAAAGTAGAATGAATGTGACTTGCCATTTTGTATCTCTGTAATTTACGGAGAACTGTTTTTCCATTTGTGAGAATTTTTCCAAACATTACTATCAGAGCTTAAAAGTGAAGTGTATTACTACTGTTTAGAGTAAATGACCTGCTTCCTTCATTTAAACGATTTCTTTATTTAAAGCTGGTAATAGGAAGTTTGTTTTGTAATTTATATATCAGTTTTTCAACACTTAACATATTATTGATCTATTTATTCTGGCAGGATGCTGTTTCACTGATCTTGCTTAATTTCAGTCCCACATGAACATGTGAGCAATTACAGTACCAGATGACATTTTGATTAATATAGGCTGTGATAAGCTTTTAGGACAATTTTACAGTAGCCAGGAATATAGCCTCTCTGGGGTTACAAATATCTCCTATGTCTGACCATAATGGTATAAACATAACAAGTAAAGATTGTTTCAGGGTTTATAGAAATATTTCATTTATTCTGATTGCAACAAGCTAACAAAAATTATTTCAACTTTTATAAAAAGAGAGTTTTCAATTTCCATGGAATAACAGGCTTTTAAACACATAACTTTCAGATTTCTCACTAAAGATGCATCAAATCCAGGGAGTCATTACTCCATTACTCACTCATAAAGCCATCTCTTTCTCATAGCTGAGAACGAGTTGCAAATGTTTTGTGACCTTTTTTATTTTATAACCATCAGACCACTGGCAATCTTCACAAGACAGCTGTATAATTCTTGGATATATGATTCAGCCCATAACCCGTGAACTGGAAATTTCCAGATAAAGATCTAAATCTGGCAGATCCAACCATTTTACAACAAGAACAGCTGGAGAACTCACACAGAGACATACCAACATTCACAACAAATCCAACTGATAACAAATGAACAAGCAACACAAGTGTGAAAACCTTTATAACTCATAAATAATTCCCCAACTTTGGTATCGGAATCTCATAATAAGATGTGATTTGTATTGCCAATCAGCATTCTGACAGTGATCTGTGGGATCCTAACAGTAAAATCACAGCGCAGAAAATTATTTGATACTGCTTCTCCTCTTCTGATATTACTTTGTTAAAAGGACAATACTTGCTTCTACGGCACTCTTGTCCACTTTATTTGAAGATCCCCCAAAGGTCCAGAGAAGCCACAGGAAATATTTTTACTGGTTCATTCTCAGCTCCCACAGGAGTCAATCTGCAAACTCAGATTTGGTCTAAATGACCTTTGTGGCCTCCTCAAACCCCAAATCTGGGTTGGGTGAATTGACTTCCCTTCTCTTCTTTAAAATGGGATAATTGGCATCCACCTGGGCTTTCATTGACTGCCACACTTAAGAGATGGCACTCTGATGTATACAGATCACACAGAAACAGGAAATGCAGCTTGGCAATCAGCACATGCTCTGATTCTGAGAGCACTGACTTTTACCAAATCCCAGAATTGTTCCAGTGCGAGAAGAAGGCCATTTGACTTACTGGGTCTCCATTGACTCCCTAAGTACTACTCTCTTGCAACCCTGCACATTATTCTTCATCAAATAATTATCAAAACTGTTGTCCAATTGAACACACTCCTGAGCAGTGCATTCCAGAAATGAACCATCTTTGTTTGAAAAGCTTTTGGCTCTTATCACTTTATTGGGGCTGTACATCTATGGACTATTTGCAAAAAAATGGCAATTATTGAATTGCTTGGGCTCTTTCGGAATTGAGAAGAGTTTACCAAGGAATGAGATCAACAATTTATCATGGTCTGTAAGCTAGTCACCTCTAATTACAGAAAGGTGAAAGTGAGGACTGCAGATGCTGGAGATTAGAGTCGAGAGTGTGGTGCTGGAAAAGTACAGCAGGTAAGGAACATCCAAGGAGAAGGCAAAGCCCTTCATCAGGAAAGGGCTTTTGCCTGAAGCGTCGATCCTCCTGCTCTTCGGATGCTGCCCGACCTGCTGTGCTTTTCCAGCACCACACTCTCGACTAATTACAGGAAGTCAAGTAAGTGACTTTGAAAAAAATAGTCATGGAAGGCATTAGGGTGATAAGGGATGGGATTCATTGCCTTTAATTGCTGGAAAACCTATTTGCATGTGGGTCAGGCAGCATCCGAGGAGCAAGAAAATTGACGTTTCGGGCAAAAGCTCTTCCTGCTCCTCAGATGCTGCCTGATCTGTGCTTTTCCAGCACCACTCTAATCTAGACTCTGATCTCCAGCATCTGCAGTCCTCACTTTTGCCTAAACCTATTTACATGACCAGCTCAACTGTGGCTAAGGAAGGATGTGCTGACATTGGAGGGGGTCCAGAGGAAGTTGAGAAGAATGATCTCAAGGATGAAGAGATAGGAATGGACAGAGGACTCTGGGTCTGTACTCGATGGTGTTTAGAAGGATGAGGGAGGGGTCTCATTGAAACATAATCGAACAACAGGGCACACATGATGGGCTGAGTGAGCTGATACTGCTTTTGGATTCACAGTTCCATGATGGCATGCTCAAGTGTGTCCTGGACGATGGTGAGTCTTTTAACCTGTTTCCAATCACTAATGAAGGTGAACACAACTGCATTCTCATGGCAACCTTCTGCTAGAAGTTTTTTCCCCCGTTGTAACCAAGATGAGAGTGAGTGCAAATGATGACTGTTCAGGTGGAGCTATGAGAAAGGTAGCTGAAGAAATGGGGATGGATGCAGCAGCAAGCTGAATTGATCTGAGGAGTGCTGTGCAGGAGAAGGCTGAGGAACTTCGAGTGATGGGTTTGATACGTGAACATGTCTCACCACACTTACTTTTCCTGTGGTTCTGAGGTCATGGAATAAAAATACTTCAGAAGGCCTGATAGTCTCAGTGGAAAGAGAAACAGTCAATGTTTTGAGTCCACTACACTGCGTTCTTTGGAACATCCTTTGGTACAGTGTTTACCTCAATGCTGCACACCTGAATCAGTTCCAGCCACATCAGCTTCCTCTTCCAGAAGCAGGGATTCCCACAATGAATCCCCACCATTGCACTTGCTCCACCTATACTCACATACCTATTGATTTATTTTGAACCCTATCCAGTTCCCTTTAAATAGTGAGCCTTTAATAGTAAGGACCCAGTTGTTGTTACACCCACTCCCAATTGGCCTGGAAAATTGCAGGTTCATGTCATGATTGAGTTAATTCCAAAACCTGCTCCATTAACCTTCAGGTGTCACCTCCTCATTGCAGGTCAAAAGGTCCTCAAGTGAGTAAAATACTTTTCGATAAATTTCATAGGGACATTGGTGTATTCTGCAAGAGGGGAAAATATCTGCAAATTTGACGTAAAGACACCAGTAGTTTAAAATATTTTAAACGTATTGTTCCAGTCACTGAGGTAAAGGGTGTGTACTTTCACGGACACTGGTTGCTGAATTTTTCTTTCCTTGATTTATGATGCCACCTGAGTCCATCATTGACATTGCAGCTTTGAAATTCTGCTCAAGTTATTCAGATTTTTATACCGTGTTAAATATTATCAGTGAGAATAAAATTGTAGGATATTACACATGTACTTTCAACAATTTGGCTTTATCCTGTGAGTCACGGTTCAGTTTCGACTTTCAGTGAAAGATATAGTTACAGACCTTGGTTACAAAAAAAAAATAAACTGCATAACTTTAACCTTGGGAAATTTCTAGATATCATACTACCATAAATATATGAAAATTTCAAGTTATAAGGATTAAGCCATGTTCCTTCTGTAAATGAGCCTGCACACATGTCATCTTGTCAGAGAAATATGGGAATCTACTTTGACAACAGAAGATATAAAAGCAGCATAACATCATCTTATATGAAAATCTGATCTCCTGTTAGTTTTTTCCCAGGAATATTCCACTACATTCATTAACATGTGTAGACAAAATTCCACACAGAGTGCACCTGCAAAATGGTCAGTTTCGACATTGGCTTTTTGTACAAATGACGCATTGAGTAAAGTGTCTCAGAGACCACCATCTGTCAGGAGTTGACATGTGCATCAGGATGTTACAGCACTCAGTTCTCCACAACATAGTTTTTATTTTACCCTTGGGTAAACTCCAGTAATGGGCAAATAATTCAGCATTGGATTTGCCACAATACCGGCCAAGTTGCCAATACAAAATTGTAAGAGGCTTAAAATGGTTCTTACTTTGGGAGTATACACGTGTGTTTCATTAAAACATGGCTAGGGAAAAGTATTCCAATGCAAATTGCAAAACAGTAAAATCCTGAGACATTGACCAATTATATTCTTGTAAATTTCTGCCTGACTAACCTGGTTTGAGATTCTGGTGATCAGAATCTTGTGGAAAAGATGTGATTGAAATGCAACAGTGATCATAAGTCAATGCATGCCATTTAATATTGATATAGCATTTATATAGTTTTCTTACTCCAATTAATTTAAACTGATTTCTTCTAATACCCTATGACAATATCCTGAAAGTAAGTGCATTAAGTAGCCTTCTTTTTAGGAGCAAGATGGTTATTACATATACGACTGCTGATCCAATTACATTTTTATTTCAATGATTAAACATTGCTTAAATCTTAATCGTCAACATTAATTTTACAAAAACAATATATTGCATAAAAAATATTGCTATAAATCAGTTTGAAATATTAAACTATAATCTCCAAAGAAGTTACTATAAACCTAAATAAGTTTTATTACATGATCATTTAAAGATGCTATCGACAATTGCTTGTCAAAATCAAGTTATGATTTTTAACTGCAAAGATGTATTCTACCAAAACAATGTAAAACAAATTGTTTGGCCATTATTTTACCAGTACCGTAACTGAACATCTATCAAGGTGGGAGATCAAAGTTTATAGGTTTGACTGTAGCTAGAGATTAGTGGTTAAAACTGCTTTCAGTGGAGAATAGTGTAAAGAACACCTGGCTCTGACTCTCACCAGTGCATTAACTAGAAACAGAAAAGTGAAACAATCCTTGGACTAATGAGCCCCAGATGAAAATACTGTTTAACGAGAAAGCTTCACTCTTTAAAACCCTTGTTTTGATTGATGAGCAAATTGCCTGGAATTCCAAAAATGCTTCCCACATTAAAACACAGCCCTCATTACTCAATTATCAGGCAGTGGATATTTTACATTTTTCATGTTGCACAATGAGGTAAACAATCAAAACCTGTGTCAAGAAAGCTGAAAAAGTTGTTTAGTAAAACCTTTTTCATTCTATTAGCATAACAAAATGTTAGAACATGACAAAGTGAGTGCCTATCGAATGGAAGTGGAGACATTTTCTTTTTATACCCAAACGCAGCATTGCTTACGAGATTTAAGGTTGTAGCTTCCAAATGTTTTTCAAAGTGTGTCCAATACGTGGGCCTCAGAACTAATGGGGTTATGGCTGAAAATGCCTGAAGAACATGATAAGGAACAGGGACCTGGTGCTCCTGATATTCTTAACTGTAGGTTCATCTTACACCTTGTCTCTCAAAATCTGACCTGCCATACAGCCAAGTGACAGGAGGAGAATCTCATGTGGCAGAAGTCTGCTACCAGGGATCCTTGGAGAAAAACTACACAATTGGTCCCAATTCCTAACAGATTTTAAGTCATTTTATACTCTAGATTTAGGAACTGAAAGACACTTAGAGACTTATAGCACAAATTCCTGTGCTATATTTCAGAGCAGATAATTATCCAAGGCTTTTGTGTTCAAAAGGATACAAGAGTTTCTACGGTACTGCTTTGGGGAGGAGCAGGGAATGTTCTCCATAACTTTCTGGCCAAATTTTAACCTTCAACCATCATCACTGAACCAAATGATCATTATCACATTGCTGTTTGCTGCTAATGTTCCAATGTTACAAAGATCAGCAAGGCAGCCTTTGTGTGGAGCCACAGAAAATGGGGAAGACACTAAATGAACATTTTGCATCAGTATTTACTGTGGAAAAGGATATGGAAGATATAGGCTGTAGGGAAATAGATGGTGACATCTTTCAAAATGTCCAGATTACAGAGGAGAAAGTACTGGATGTCTTGAAACGGTTAAAGGTGGATAAATCTCCCGGACCTGATCAGGTGTACCCGAGAACTCTGTGGGAAGCTAGAGAAGTGATTGTGGGGCCTCTTGCTGAGATATTTGTATCATCGATAGTCACAGGTGAGGTGCCGGAAGACTGGAGGTTGGCAAACATGGTGCCACTGTTTAAGAAGGGCGGTAAAGACAAGCCAGGGAACTATAGACCAGTGAGCCTGACCTCGGTGGTGGGCAAGTTGTTGGAGGGAATCCTGAGGGACAGGATGCACATGTATTTGGAAAGGCAAGGATTGATTCGGGTTAGTCAACATGGCTTTCTGCGTGGGAAATCATGTCTCACAAACTTGATTGAGTTTTTTGAAGAAGTAACAAAGAGGATTGATGAGGGCAGAGCAGTAGATGTGATCTATATGGACTTCAGTAAGGCGTTCGACAAGGTTCCTCTTGGGAGACTGTTTAGCAAGGTTAGATCTCATGGAATACAGGGAGAACGAGCCATTTGGATACAGAAGTGGCTCAAAGGTAGAAGACAGAGGGTGGTGGTGGAGGGTTGTTTTTCAGACTGGAGGCCTGTGACCAGTGGAGTGCCACAAGGATCGGTGTTGGGCCCTCTACTTTTTGTCATTTACATAAATGCTTTGGATGCGAGCATAAGAGGTAGAGTTATTAAGTTTGCAGATAACATCAAAATTGGAGGTGTAGTGGACAGCGAAGATTACAACAGGATTTGTACCAGATGGGCCAATAGGCTGAGAAGTGACAGATGGAGTTTAATTCAGATAAATGCAAGGTGCTGCATTTTGGGAAAGCAAATCTTAGCAGGACTTATACACTTAATGGTAAGGTCCTAGGGAGTGTTGCTGAATAAAGAGACCTTGGAGTGCAGGTTCATAGCTCCTTGAAAGTGGAATCG
>NC_057713.1:128921768-129055502 GCF_004010195.1 Chiloscyllium plagiosum
AGATATAAAAGAGACCTAAGGGGCAACTTTTTCACGCACAGGGTGGTGAGTGTATGGAATGAGCTGCCAGAGGAAGTGGTGGAGGCTGATACAATTGCAACATTTAAGAGGCATTTGGATGGGTATATGAATAGGAAGGGTTTGGAGGGATATGGGCCAGGTGCTGGCAGGTGGGACTAGATTGAGTTGGGATATCTGGTCGGCATGGACGGGTTGGACTGAAGGGTCTGTTTCCATGCTGTACATCTCTATGACTCTATGACTCTACACGGTCAGCTGTAAAACTCTTTGTAATGCCTGAATGTGTGATAGATGGCACAGAAATACACATTCTCCTTATTCTTTTAATCAAGAAAGAATATTCAAGCTCATTTGCTTTAATCTAAGTGCATGGACTTGAACTTGTATTTTAGCAGCTCCCACTCCCTCCCTGGGTCAGATTGGGGTGGTGGGGTGGGGGGTCTAAAATTGAATGCAATGCCATGAGTACCATTTGAGTACCTATTCACCATCGTCCACACCACAATTTTACTTGCAGCAAGAAAGTCATTGGGACACCTGTCCACCATGGTCAATTGAGGCCCATAAACCTTTGTAATATGCAGTGCTGTCAGCCATTTTTTTGCTGTCATGTGAACTGAATCAAACTGATTAAAAATTGGCATCTGTGATGCTAGAGACCTCAGGAAGGGGCCAAGATGGATCATTTGTGGTTGACCGGTGCAAATGTTTGAGTCTTATCTTTTGCACTAATGTCCTAGCTCCCTCCTCATTGATGATGGGGTTATTTATGGAGCATCCTCCTCCTGTTTACTCGTCCATCACCTTTCCTGACGGGATGTTGGAGAACCGCTGAGCTTGGATCCGATCCTTGAATCGTGGGGTCACTTAGCTCTGTGTATTACAAGCTGCTTCTGCTATTTGGCATATGTGTTGTAGCTCCTGTATTTATAATCACTTCAGGGCCCAGACCCTGCAGTGAAAGTTGCCCTCAATCTCAGGGGATTGACTAAAAAGAAACTAGAGGTTGTACCTCCCTAAATCATCTCTACCCAGTCGAGCTTATGGAGTCATAGAGTCATAGTGATGTACAGTATGGAAACAGACCCTTCGGTCCAATCCATCCATGCCGACCAGATATCCCAACCCAATCTAGTCCCACCTGCCAGCACCCGGCCCATATCTCTCCAAACCCTTCCTATTCATATACCCATCCAAAATGTTGCAATTGTACCAGCCTCCACCACTTCCTCCGGCAGCTCATTCCATACACGTACCACCCTCTGTGTGATAACGTTGCCCCTTAGGTCCCTGATGAAACCTGTTCCCCTTCAGTTTTCTGAAGACCCTGCAGTGCTTCTGATTTTCCAAAAGGCAAAGGGATCATCTATATTCTCTAAAATAATAGTGTTCCAAAGTAATTTTATGCCACGCAACACTTTTAAATACATTTAAAGACTGACTGACTGACCTGTGGTCTGGTAAATTCTATACTCTAGCAATGGCTGTGTTACAAAGTGGCTACATTAAAGATGAGAGACTGCAGTAACATTTATAAATGGATTACAGAAATTTATAAGTATTTGTTAATAAAGAGATAAAATGTCTAAAGATGCAGCAGTAACATCATTTCAGCTTTAACTTAGGAATAAAACATAACAGGGAGACAATTCAGTTTTCTTGTTGGGAGAAGAGGTGGGTGGATGGTGACGTGTGGATTTTTGAGAAACAATTCAATATGTCAGAATCAACATTTGAAATGTTTGTCTCTCTGCCTCTCTGCACTGCTACAGGAAATCACAAGATTGACTTCATTTCACCCATCTGGTTCACTAATGCCCTTTAGGGAACGAAATCTGCCGTAGATTCATAGAATTCCTAAAGTCGGAAAGAGATCTTTTCGTCCATTGAGTCTGCACTGACCCCCTGAATAGCAAAACCTTCCAGACCCACCCTCTCCCTGTTACACTGCCAGTCTTAACTGCCCATATGTGACTCCTGACCCACAAAAATATGATTGGCCCTCTCCAGATATATTCAGAGGCGATCAGTTCAGAAGCAATTAGAGTCGGACAACAAATGCCCACCGTGCCAGAGATGCCTATATCTTGTGTGAGAGTAAAAATAAAGTTCCTATCGTCAAAAAATGTCTGGCATCGCAAATAATTTCAAGGTCTTTCTGGAGAACTGGTAAATTGCTCACATGTAAATGCACATCTCAATCAAGCAAGACCTGCCGGTAGAGTGGGGCACTGATTGCCCAGTGTGCCATGTTGAGGTGAGTGTCATGAACTGTGCCAGGTAGCTCTGGACTGACAGCAGCCTCTCAAAGATGATAAGCTCTCCAAGAGTTCACCCTCATGACTTTTAACTGAGAAAATACTAATCGTCTGGCACCAGAAAGAACACCAAGTGAATAAAACCTCAATCGTTGTCCAAAATGCTGATGTGTTAGTTTTTTTAAGAGTCTGAACTTATGCATTTTTATGAGTAATAGGAGGAAAATGGCATTTTTTGTCGTGGACTTGCACTGCATTTCCCTCTTCTTTTTTAAGTTCCAATAAACATTCGTGTATCAAGTGATTGATGACAAATGGCATTAAAAGGGCTGACCTAGAATAGTCTGTTTTTTAAAAAAATATCAGCATTGCTCACAGATTGCAGCAGTAAAGCTGGTTAACAAGGACAGTCCATATGAGCCACAGGATTGGGAGCCATAGCCCGTTGGAATAAACTGGTAAATGCAAACTGACAGTCTGGCATGTTTAATATTAACAATTTAGCATGAAAACAACCATAACCAGCACTAAAATATTATTTAAACACAGCTGGGTCAGCTTGAAAACCCTTACTCAAGAACTCAGGCACTTTTAACTCTCCAAGTTGATATAATCTGCAGTAAACATAGTCAGCTGTAAAAGGGCTAATGGTACATTAAGTCAGCTTTTCAAAGAGAAGGTTCTGAATGTTGTAAAATGCCATGGGACTGGATGTGCTGTGGGGTCCTAATTTGTGAATTTACTGTTTGCTGTTTTAAATAAACTCTCAGCTAATAATCATCTATCAGAGTCATCTCCTAGACTGTCATGCAAAGGGCAACATTTCAAAATTGTAACATCACTTGTTCCAGGTGACTTCATACTATCTCCACTTAGAAAACAAAAGGTTCAAGGTATCCCAGATTCAGCTTTGATTTATTTCTATAGTCAGAAAATGCTTGATACAAGGAGCAGGAGAATCGATGTTTTGGGCATAAGCCCTTCATCAGGAATGCTTAATAGTAACCAATTTAATTTTCTTCTGGTCAAATTAGAGCTAAGATGACTGACATCCAACAAACACTTCATCTTTCATTATTCCAGGTATGAGTTCATTGGGTATATCATTCTCAGAAGACAGTGGAAGCAGAGTCTTTGAACATTTTTAATGGGAAAGTGGATAAATTCTTGATGGATGAGGAGGTGAAAGAATAGGGGGAGCAGTTTAGGCAGGAATGTGGAGTATTTAGATGATCTCATTGGATGGTGGAGTAGGAGGCCAAATAATCTATTGTCATTTCTACTCCTGCTCCTAATTTAATACCTTCATATCGACAGACATATTAGTGGCTAGGAGTGTGTCAAAGAACGTCCACACCACAGTGGCTGACATGGAAGGATTGTGATAATTTTCTTCAGGCAACTAAGTTTCTCCATGATTTTTCAAGGGCTCTCAGAGCTGACTAACTGTATCTAAGACATTAGCCGGGTCAACAATGATGGTGCATAGGTCCATGCTCTGCTCTTGCCATTTGTCCTGAAGCTATCAAACTGCAAAACAACCCTATCTGTGGTTCCTCAAACTTTTTGAATAAACAACATTGACTCTAAGGCAGCAGATTCTGATCGAGGTGTTGCACTAAACTGTTCAGAAGGATTCTGGTGATGCTTTTGCTAGCAATGGACAAGAATGACAATCCTCTGTGATCATTTGATTTGATTTGATTTGATTTGATTTGTTATCGTCACATGTATCAAGATACAGTTATAAGTATTGTATTGCATGTTAACCAGACAAATCAGACATTATAGGCAAAAGTGAGGCCTGCAGATGCTGGAAACCAGAATTTCGATCAGAGTGATGCTGGAAAAGCATAGCATCCGAGGAGCAGGAAAATCGACGTTTCAGGCAAAAGCACTTCATCAGACCTTATGTAAGTACATCAGGATAATAGAACAGAATGCAGAACATAGTATTACAGCCACAGAGAAGGTACAAAGAAAGCTCAACTCTAATATATGAGAGTTGAGCTTCATAAGTCTGATAACAGCTGGGAAAAAGCTGTTTTTGAATCTGTTTGTACGTGTTTTATAACTTCTGTAACTTCTGCCCAATGGAGCTGAGTATAACCAGGATAGGAGAGGTCTTTGATTATGTTGTAGGAGCAAATTACTGCAGTTGTTCAGATCTGCACTGAAATCAACAATGCTGGAGATCACAAATTGCAGCAGCCATGGCAAGCCAATGTTTCAAGTCCAGATGATTCTTCTTCAGAGCTCTGATTGGGATACAAAACATTAGCTTGCTCTCTCTCCATGGATGCTGCCTGACCCGCTGTGATCTCCAGCAGTTTTTTGTTTTCAGGCTTTGATTATGTTGGCTGCTTTCAGACAGTGAGCAATGTAGATAAACTCAATGGAAGGCAGAGCTGAAAATGTGTTGCTGGAAAAGCGCAGCAGGTCAGGCAGCATCCAAGGAGCAGGAGAATCGACGTTTCGGGCATGAGCCCTTCCTCATGCCCAAAACGTCGATTCTCCTGCTCCTTGGATGCTGCCTGACCTGCTGTGCTTTTCCAGCAACACATTTTCAGCTCTGATCTCCAGCATCTGCAGTCCTCACTTTCTCCTCAATGGAAGACAGGCTGACCTTTGTGATGGACCGGGCTACAGTCACAAATCTTTGTAATTTCTTGTGGTCTTGGGCAGAGCAATTTTCATACCAAACTGCGATGCATCCAGTTAGAATGGCTTTCTATGGTACATCTATAAAAATTGGTAAGAGTCATTGTAGACATGCTGAATTTCCTTAGCCTCTGAGGAAGTAGGGGCATTGGTGTGCTTTGTTGACTGTATCATTGACCACAAAGGAAATGAGGGTTGTACCTGCCTAGACCATCTCTCCCTCGTTGGGTTTGTTGTACTGCCATGACACCAGTTACACCTCCAGCTGTCTGAAGATTCTTCAGTACTTCTGATTTTCCAACAGGCATGGGGATCATCTATATTCTCAAAAATAATGATTTGGAGGTGCTGGTGTTGGACTGCGGTGTACAACATTAAAAATCACCCAACACCACATTATAGTCCAACAGGTTTAATTGGAAGCACTAGCTTTCGGAGCGCTGCCCCTTCATCCTGTTGAAGGAGTAGCCACATGAAAGCTAATGCTTCCAATTAAACCTGTTGGACTATGACCTGGTGTTGTGTGATTTTTAACTCAAAAATAATAGTTTTTCATCTAATTTTATGCCTCTCAGTCCTGGTTAAATCTGTTTAAAATCTCCTATTCTGACCCTGACAGACCTGTGATTCGGTAAATTCTATAGTCCGGCAATGGCTTTTGACTTCTGACTGTGCTGATGGAATCCCTGTCAGCTGTGACCTAAAGACCATGGAGGTGAAGCAGACAGTGCTCAAGGTACTTTCTCTAGCCCCTTCCTGATCCTGGTGAAGAGAGCTTCATGCTCCTGAAAAGGGATGTTCAATCACTCAAGGGGCAGCCAAGATCCATTTCTGCTTCCTTCCAACCCCGTGGCCTGAGCTGACTGGACAAAGTTCACACATGTCGCTCCCAGTGAACCCCCCCAACCTGCTGCTACTTGACTCGGGTCCTGTGAGAGATCAATGTTGGTCAAGGGACAAGACGAGGCTAGGTGATGGCGATAACTCAATGTCTCTTTGTCGTGTTGCGATCTATAATTTCCACAGCTTGCTTCTGAACCCCTTCAAGACTGACAGACATTGAATTGTTCCCATCTGCTATGAAGTCATCTTTCTTACGCCAGGCTAGGCAAAACCTTATGTCCTGCGCTTACCTGACAGTTTTGACACATGTGACTTGTAAACAATTACAGGTAGCCAGAGGTGAAAGCTGATAGACAGTCAGGACCAACAGAGGATGAGCAACTCTACTGCAACCCATCCTTGTAATGCACATTTCTAACACATTTGTAGAGTTCAGAGTGAGTTACTTCTTGGGTAAAATATACTGGATTTCATTGAGAGAATGAACAGGCAAGTCTTGTTCTCAGCATCATTGAATGACCAGAAGGCTGGCCAGCTGAAACAGCAATGTATCTCAAGCCATTTCCCAGTTATCTCCCTATAATCTCGCATTCTTCTTTTTCAGAGAATAATCCAATTTCATCTTAAATGCTACAATTATACCTGCCCTCACCATACTCTCCAGCTGAACATTACGGCACATTGTTACCTAATTCTAGTTTTGCAAAAGATATTGGGACATCTTAATTGTTAGCCAACAAAATAAATAAATCTGCTTCAAAATGTTCAATAGTTGTATTAGCAAATAATTATGGTAGTAATTAGGATTTTGTCTCTGATACCTGTGCAGGCGAGGGAATATAATTACACTGTGACAGGTTTACATTGGCCCTTTTATTAAACTAGACACGGAATTAATAAAAGGAAAAGATTTACACACTTGACAAAAAATCCTGACATGATGTGTAGCTTGACAGTAATTGCATACAGATGTGAAGTTTCTCATTTGATAAAGACATATACATGAGCATTACATCCAAAAACACACAATATGAGCAATTTTCTTAAAGGGCAAATCTAGTTTAGCACCTTTCTGGCTGAAAGCATACATTAGGAATTCAGCTGTACACCCCCATGGATTTCCATCTATTTGTTTTCTGGATATGAGGTCCTGGTTTGTTAATAGTCTGCATTGAGAATTTGATTTGGAGAAATTGAGTTAGACTTTTATCATTGTACATCTGTATATCTCAGGGTGTTGTTCATTGACAAGTTAGTTAAAGATTGAATTGAATTGGACTATTTCCACCTTTTCTTGCATTGCCATTCTTTTTCCTTCCTTTCTTTTCAGCTATGTCTCTGTCATATTTTGCCTTGCACTTATGCTGCATTGTTATATCCATATTGTTCCATTTGTCTTCATGTCATTTTGCAGTTTCTGAAAGTCTTCCCTTTGTTTTATTTTCTGTATGTCTTTCATGTTCCCTGTATGATTGAACCATCAGTTCACTGAGAGCTTATTTGGAATCGTTTGCCTTTTGGCTGGGTGCACTGTGGGATGGGATTTACAAACAGTAAGGCGTTACACACATTATGAATGGATAACTGTATGGTAGATCATTAAAAGCTCCTGAGTAGCAACTTTATGTTATTCCATCTGTCCATAATGGAACAGTAGCAGCCTGAAAGTCCAGAGTATAGTAAACCATCTGTTTCTACCACTTTGTCTCTGTTTCCACCTGGTGTCACTTTTCTGGGAGTCCCATTATCAATGTGCTGCCCAGCCACTATCTGAAGAAGGAGACAACCTAATATAATTTAAATCCAGGTCTAGTGATGTTAGCAAGAGTCCAGTGCCACTTACATTCGAAGATATCGTTGTAGGGTGTTGTTTTCACCCTGACAGCAGGAAATCATACTTGGAAGCATGAGTTAAAATGACACTCACCTTCAATCATTCCTCTGCCTCGGTTTCCTTTTCAAGAATTTTCATTGCAAATCCCGATTTTCTATTTCCTCAGAATTTGAATGTATAAAATGCCCAGAGTTCAAATTGTTGTCTTCCTCATCACTGTGACTGAAGGAAGAAATGCAGACATAGTACTAGGTCAGGGAACATTGAGAAGCTACAGCTGGTGCACTGAGGAAAGCAAATATGAGACATTCTGTCTATTGCCATCCTTACCCGGCCCATACGATAACTAACACCTGAGTCAATTCCCTTTATAGCTGAGTAACAACAACCAGTATAGCATCTTCCAATCACAAGCATTATCTGAGGCACTGAAAGTAACAATCTTGCAATTCCTTTTTGCCTTGGGCTCTTTCAAGGCTTAAGCAGTTACTTTCATCATATTAGTCATTCTGCAAGCCTGCAGTTAGCAGGTGGCAGATACCCTCTTTCTAGTTTTCAACATAGATATCAACAGTTAGCAGAGAAAGACTTTACAAAAGAAGGTCTTCCTACAAGGTCTCCAACATCTGCAGTCCTCACTTTCTCTCAGTGTCTGTCTGGATAAACATTACCTATTTTCTGCCAAAGACTTTGTGTGGACGTCCTTCCAAAGTAACTTGCATTAAAACCAAGAAGAAGAATTAGTGGCAGTAAATGTTTCCATGTAATCTCAGCTAGTTCTACAGGAGATAGGCACAAAGTATACCATTGACAGAAGGGTGGATTTGAGAATAGAGCTATGAGAAAGTCTCATATAATATGCTAACAGTGGTGATTTTCTGATGAAATCTTCCACTCTACAAAAGCCACAGCCATCTGAAGAAAACGTTCGAGTTAGAAAATTGTGAGCATATTTTCAAATATTCAGCAGCTTCAAAGCACACAGAGCCAGTCAGCTTCTATGAATGATTAGATTAGATTCCCTACAATGTGGAAACAGGCCACACCGACCCTCCAAAGAGTAACCCACCCTGACCCATTTCTCTCTGACTAATGCACCTAACACTATGGGCAATTTAGCATGGCCAGTTCACCCGACCTGCACATCTGTGGACTGTGGGAGGAAATCGGAGCACCAGGGGAAACCCACGCAGACACAGGGAGAATGTGCAAACTTCACACAGAGAGTTGCCTGAGGCTGGAACCCTGGTGCTGTGATGCAGCAGTGCTAACTACTGAGCCACTGTGCTGCCCAAATGTAGCAACCAGCAGTTAAAAAGGCCTGCATGTGAACATACAAATGTACGAACAAGGAGCAAGAGGAGGCCACTCAGCCCTTTGAACCTGTTCTGCCATCCAATAAGATCACAACTGATCTGATTTTAACCGTGATTCTACTTTTCTGCTTACTACCCATTAATCTCTCATCCACCTGCAGAAGCAATATTAGGACAAAGCCCGTCTGTGGAAGCTCAAAACCGCTAGAAATTGTGAAAACCTTTGAGTAAGTCACTGAGCTATGTCAAAGCTAAGAGGAGGAAAAGCCAAACCATAACCCAGGGCTAAAATGATCGATATCAGATACTTAAGGGAAGTTAAGTCCCTGAGAGGAAGGGTAAAAGTTCTTATGTAAAAAGTTCTAGGCTGAGAAGATTAGTTTAAATCATTATATTTAGCAAATGAGGATTGTTATCGTTGTTTAAAATGATTAGACAAATCTTCAGATAAAACTTTGAGAAACAGATGCCTGTTAAGAAAATTGAGAAATTGGTCCAGACGTGATTTCACTAATCAATTTCCTAATCCTTTCCCATGTTTCCAGAAGCTTCACGGCTATTCCTCTTCCTCTCTTCGATATTGATCCATAGGATGAGGGCATAGCTGGCTAGTCCAGTATTTATTGCTAAATAAATGCAATTATGAATGATTTTGAAGTGCAGTCACTTGGTACAATCAGGGACAAAAAAACATAATTTATCCTTCAAAATTGTTATGTAATGGAGTTTGGATAATGTACAAATTTAGCTTTGTTAGATCATAGTTTGTTCTTTTGTTCACTATTCAATGATGCTGAAGGGATATATTTTTTACTGAAAATACATACTGCAATCTGTCATTACTCAAATTTAGCAAAATCATTAAGATTGCTTTTGAGGACATGTGTTAATAATCAAATATAACACCTACATCAATAGAACTGAGGTTGAGAGGATGGAGTGCGTCAAGTTCCTCAGAGTGACAATAACTGGCAACCTATTCTGAACTTCCCATGTTGATGCAACAGTCAAAAAGGCACCTACAACACCTCTTCTTCTGCAGGTGGCTCAGGAAATTCGGTACATCCATAAAGATCCTCACCAACTTGTACAGGAACAAAAGAAATTACCGAAGGTGGTGTGCACAGCCCAGACCATCACAGAAGCCAACCTTCCATCCATGGACTCCCTTTACTGGCTCACTGCTGCAGAAAAGCTGCCAACATCATCAAAGACCCATCATGCCTTGGCAATGCTCTCCGACAACCTTTTCCATCAGGCAGAAGATACAGAAGCCTGAATACACACACCAGCAGGTTCAGAAACAGCTTCTTCCCTGCCATTATTAGACTGATGAATGGACTCTTTAGCCTCAAATAATGCTGATCTTAGTAATGTTGATCTCACCTAGCATACACCCTGGTAAAGTAACCTGTATGGCTCTGTCTAAGTCTTTTTGATCCGTACATCCTTGCTTATTATGATCTGCCTTTTGTGCCCGTAAACAAAGCTTTTCACTTTTGTGCCCGTAAACAAAACTTTGGTACACGTGAAAATAAATCAATTAAACCAAATCAAATCAAATTTCCCTGGAAGACCAAAATGCACAAATCCTGCACAACGTGGCTTTTTTCTGAAAGGGGGGAGATAGTCAATACCATCATTATCTCTTCAAGTTACATTGCTCTCAGTGTTTCAATTTTTCCTGGTACTCCACAGGTACGATGTTCCATGGGGTCCACCAGATCTTTGTATGTTGGTGACTGAATTTACATCTGCGGTCATTTTTTTTTTAGATGTAGCAGACTATTTTTTAAAGGAGTTGAAGTTAACAAAATCCATGGTACTTTGGCCTCTGATCTTTCATCATAATAACAGGGTGACCAAGGTCCCATTATGACATGGTTTTAGTGGCATTCTTAGTGGGATCAGGAGGACTGGGATATTGATTAATCAAGCAGTTTAGTAATTAATTAATATGATACAATGTATAACAAAAGACAGTCTGGGGATTTCTGTACTGGGCTCTATTCTTCCACAACCATCAGATTGTGTCAAACTGGTTGACACACTGTGGCTTACAGGAGGAGTAGCAGGTACTCTCCTGTCTTCATTTCAGCTGGCCAGCGATATGGTGGATTGTAAGTGCGGCCTTGCTGTTTGTTTCAGCTCGGTCTTTTACAGAAATTACTAGCTCCTTGGTTCACGTTTCTCACATTGGCTTCTCACATATGATGTAAAATATCTCCTATATTAGTAACACTAATAGCTTTAATCAAAACATAAAATTTCCCATCAGATATACGGTTTCTATATAAACGTCACTGGACTCACTAGAATCAGACAATGTGCACAATGGCAGTGGGTACTTATCCCACTATCAGTATGTTATGGACACGTAATGATTTGGGGATGAGATGGATGAAGAGGTAGGAGAAAGCGAAATTGGGTAATCGCTTGTAGACAAAGCCAATAGATCTGACGAGAAACAACAGTACCAGAAGTCAATTACAGTATGATACTTCTTTATTATACCCATTTAATCTCCCTTAATAACACCAGCAATCATGTTGTCTCTTTATGAAATCAACTTCACTGTGAATTTCTAGTGATTATTGGTGTACATTAGTATCAACTGGATTGCGTCTGAAATCTTACGAAGAATCCTTAAGTTGCCAGGAAAGGTAACTTTCATTCCAATAATCAGGAGTAAATTCAAACCCGTGGCTTTATATTGTCAGTCAATAAGCACTCTGCGCCCTGTTGAATTACTTTATTAGTGATAAACATGATGTCACACATTGTTGATGGATTTGCAGACTGGCTTACCCAGCAGATCTTTGCTGGAAGGGTCATGCTGCATGGAAGTGTGATTCCACTGTGACCATCATAGCCATGGGAATACTTCTACAAGCGCTTGAAATCATCATCAGATGACATAGCATGGTACTGCTGTAGTGAAGCAAAGACAGTAAAGAGCAGAGCCTCTGATATCCAGGGAGGAATGATGTCTTTGAGTGTTGATGGGATTGTAGAAAGCACCTAACTTGTCCTGGACATGAAGTTTCTGTCTACTTGTGAATTTATCCTTCCTGGTTCATTCCTGATGAAGGGCTTTTGCCTGAAACCTCAATTCTCCTGCTCCTCAGATGCTGCCATACTCTTGACTCTGATCTCCAGCATCTGCAGTCCTCACTTTCTCCTAATTTATCCTTCATGCCTAATCCAGATAACTCTACTGGACAACCAAATAGGTGCCCAGCTTTTAACTGTGTTGCCAATTTGCCAGATCATCCAAAACAACTCCCTCATCAAACTGCAGACCTAGAAATATGTAATAATAAGGAGAGGAAATTAAGTATTTCGAATGTTCATTTGAGACGTAAATATCCACTGCAAAATAAAATCTTCGTTTTGATACTAACTTAAGTACCACCATCCTTTCTCTATTAATAATCCATCATAGCCCGGGATTGTTGACTTGTATTTAAATTGGCAAAATGCCCAGAGTGTCAGCTGAAGTTGCATAGAAGGGTCTTCAATAAAAGAACTTAAGTACAAAACTATCAGGCTGGTTTGTCAGTAGCACAGTTGACCTCGCCTTCAAAAGGCACGGCATAAGTAGCATAGCAACTCAGTGGTCAGCACTGATGCCTCACAGCACTAGGGACCTGAGTTTGATTCCACCATCAGACAAAAGTCTGTGTGGTGTTTGCACATTCCTCCATTGTGCATGGGCTTTTGCTGGGAGTTCCACCCAGAGTCCACCCAGAGTCCTACAACTTAGGTGGATTGGCCATGGTACATTGTCCCAAAGTGTCCAGGGATGTGCAGGATTAGCCATGCGAAATATAGTGATACAGGGATGGGGTGAGGAGGAGCGGTGAGTCTGGCTGGGATATTCTTTGGAGAGTTGGTGTGGGCTTGATGGACCAAATGGCCAGATTCCACGCTGTCGGCATTCTATGATTCAAAACTGTCTATGCTAGAATCTTATCACACTGACATACTTGCTCTCAGCTTTAGAAATATCTTGGAGCAGTTGTGTGAAGAAAGAGCTGGATGGGATGTGGAGCAGACTACAAAGCCTGATAGTTAGTGTATAATCAGATCCCGTTCATTTGACCCAGAATTCCACTCAACTTAAAGAAACAGGAGGCCATTTTGAGCCCAGGAGGTCTAAACTATCATGTATATTCTATCTGTGTTCCTCCCACTCCCAACCACACCCTATTCCCTTAGATCCATTAATGATATTTGCTTCAACTGTTACATAGTCTTAAATTTTTCAATGTTAGCATTCATTCCGAAAATCCATATATAACAACCCCTCGTCTCCTCTTTCTGTTAGCTTTTCAAATAATTCAGTTAAAAAAAGAATTTCTCAGGATATTTTGTGAACTGATCTTTAAACAAACATTCTGGTACTTTGCTGATCATTGTTGTTAAGTAAGTTTTCTGGCTTTCCTTGTCATTTCAGTTTCACCTCCTTTGAGTTTACTTTTCTGCTTGGTCACTTTGGATTGGTAAAGTCTAAGAGGTGGATTGAGTTTTTCTTATGATTAATGCTGCAAACCCCTGGACTGGAGCCAGGACACAAACTATCTTTGCAATTGGTGCTAGTGAAATTATCAAATTAATTTGTCCAAACTATACAACATTTGCACCATGTGATTTGTTCTTAATACAAACCCTTTTATTTTGTGTGAATTATATCAAACTAGAACATGCCACAATTACACAGTTGAAAATGTGTTGCTGGAAAAGCGCAGCAGGTCAGGCAGCATCCAAGGAGCAGGAGAATCGATGTTTCGGGCATGAGCCCTTCTTCAGGAATGAGGAAAGTGTGCCAAGCAGGCTAAGATAAAAGGTAGGGAGGAGGGACTTGGGGGAGGGGCGTTGGAAATGCGATAGGTGGAAGGAGGTTAAGGTGAGGGTGATAAGGTGAGGGTGATACACCCTATTAGGTAACATCTTCAGTGGGCCTCAGGCGAAGCATTGCTGAAAATGACATCACCAACCCAAAGAAGCCCAAGAATATAAATAGAAAGCAGAAAATGAACCTTCCAGCTCAGTGAGCAAACCTACGTCCACTTACACGGTACCCAGGAAAGACCTAAAGACAGAGCTAAGATGAGCAAGGAGGGGACATAAGAAGTTGTTGATGGATAGGATCAGGGAAAACCCTAAAGCTTTCTATTGGTATATAAGGGATAAAACAATGACTAGAATAAGATTAGGGCCAGTCAAGGACAGTAGTAAGAAGTTGTACGTGGATTCAGAGGAGAAAGGGGAAGCACTAATTGAATATTTTTCGTCAGTACTCACACTGGAAAAAGACAATGTTGTCGAGGAGAATACTGAGAAACAGGCTACTAGACAAGATAGGATTGACGTTCACAAGGAGGAGGTATCAGAAATTCTGGAAAGTGTGAAAATAGATAAATCCCCTTGGCTGGATGGGATTTATCCTAGGATTCTCTGGGAAGCCAGGGAGGAGATTGCCGAGCCTTTGACTTTGATCATGACCCCCCACCTTGTCTCAGTCCCAACCCTCGAACACAGCACCACCTTCCTAACCTGCAATCTTCTTCCTAACCTCTCCGCCCCTACCCCCACTCCGGCCTATCGCCCTCACCTTATCACCCTCACCTTAACCTCCTTCCACCTATCGTATTTCCAACGCTCCTCCCCCAAGTCCCTCCTCCCTACCTTTTATCTTAGCCTGCTGGACACACTTTCCTCATTCCTGAAGATGTGCTCATGCCCGAAACGTCGATTCTCCTGCTCCTTGGATGCTGCCTGACCTGCTGCGCTTTTCCAGCAGCACATTTTCAGCTCTGATCTCCAGCAGTCCTCACTTTCTCCTACAATTACACAGTTGCCTTGTCAACATCTGTAAACAGAAGATGCATGAACACATCAGTGACACCTGAGGCATGATATCTTTGGTGTGGTGGATACAGATACTCATTTGATATATTTGGATTTAATTTTTTATGTTGGATCTTTCTTTTAGATCAGCATTGAAACAACTCATGGAAGCTATTGCATAACACTTCCTGCAAATAAGTAATTTCGTATTAAATATTTAATGTGAAAAAATGTACTGTTAATGTGAATATTTTATTCATCTCCTCAGTTTGTTGATTTTTGATCTCTAACATATGTGCCTTAAAATGGCAAGTATCTTATCAATAATACATTTCCAGTTTGTTTAATTATTTTTTGATTTATAGACACCTAAAACTTTATGAGTTTTCACTGAGTCATGTCTGAAGGATTCCATATAGAGGCCTAACTCTCAGTGTAAGTATTGCTGTGTTTACAGCTAAAGTCTTCTCTGCCTTTTTTTTCCATTACCAACAAAGTGAGCAAAAGGCATTTTACTGCAGATGTTCAGACATGCCAAAAATTACCTAATAGCACATCAGTTCTGAGTAGATTTATAAACCTTAACAGCCGATATGAATGAAGTTTTGTTTGCATAAAATGATGACTGTCTTTTATTCAACTTTCAAAGGTTCCACATTAAATTAATGAAAGTAGCCCTACACTTCTACTAGTAATACTAGTGCTTGTGGACTTGCAGAAAGTACACTATCATTAAAACAATCCTCCTGGAAAAATATGGCAGTGTTTATTGATTATTAGTGTTTTTCCCAGTGAAATTGACTACAAATGCCTTGGGGAGTAGAAATGCTATGTAATGAATCATTGGTACAAATGTGCTCCTACTCATTGGAAAATTTGAATGGAAAAGTTAAACATACCCTGTAACATACGGCCTTTTCACTCTGATCTATGGGAGTGAATGCTCTCAGCTCCATTCCTTCCATAACACCTTCAAAAAAAGGCAGGTATAAAAAGAGGTTAGTCACTTGATGCAGAGTTCTTGGTGTCCGACCAGTTGTTGTAGCTATGTTATTTCTGTAAAAACTGAAAGAACTCTTGATGCTGTAAATCAGAAACAAAAACAGAAACTGCTGGAAAAGCTCAGCAGGTCTGACAGCATCTGTGGATAGAAATCAGAGTTAACATTTCAGGTTGCGTGACCCTTCCTCAGAACTGATGGTAGCTAGGAAAATGTTGGTTTATATGCAGACGATAGGGTGGGGGATGGGAGTAAGGGGTAAACATTAGGTAGGGATTGAGCTCAAAGAGAGACGAGAACAGTTGGATAGACAAAGAAGTGGATAACGATTTGGCTAGGAGGCTAAATAGCTGTTAATGAGGACTCAGTCACAAGTTACACGACACCAAGTTATAGTCCAACAGGTTTATTTGAAATCACAAGCTTTCTGAGTGCTGCTCCTTTATCAGGTGAAGTAATTAACAATCCCTTTAATGGGGACTATTACTAACTAAGAGAAAGTGAGGACTGCAGATGCTGAAGATCAGAGCTGAAAAATGTGTTGCTGGAAAAGCGCAGCAGGTCAGGCAGCATCCAAGGAGCAAGAGAATCGATGTTTCTCCTGCATATGGAACTAATCAAGAGTACAAATCCTGAACAGCTCACCAAACATAATGTAAAAATCTTTTCAGTGAAATGCCACCACGATCACATCTAGAGATGATCTTACACGATTAGAACTGCCTCAGTGTGGAAGCAAACCATATGGCCCATCAAGTCCACATCAACCTCCTAAAGAGCATCCCATCTCCCCCATCCTATCCCTGTAAGCCTGCATCTCCCATGGCCACTCCACCTGGCTCACACATCCCTGGACACTATGAGCAATTTATCATGGCCAATCCACCTAACTTGCACATCTTTGGACTGTGGGGGGAAACTGGAGCACTCAGAGGAAACCCACACCGGCACGATATTGAGTTTAATAAATTTAGGGCTTGAGCTCTCCAATGTCCTGACCACAAACCCCACAGATCAGACATTATTATCATATCGTCTGCTATTACACACAAACCATTGTTAGTTAGTAATAGTGAATTGACGTTTCGGGCATAAGCCCTTCTTCACCATATGCATGGCTATGGGAGATGCAGGCTTACAGGGATAGGATGGGGGAGATGGGATGCTCTTTAGAGGGTTGATGTGGACTTGATGGGCCATATGGTTTGCTTCCACATTGAGGCAGTTCTAATCGTGTAAGATCATCTCTAGATGTGATCGTGGTGGCATTTCACTGAAAAGATTTTTACGATATGTTTGGTGAGCTGTTCAGGATTTGTACTCTTGATTAGTCCCAGAAAAAAAGTGGCTTTGCTTGTTTTTCTTTCACTTGCTGTTATTCAAAAGTTAACATTATCAAGCGTTTTGAAGGCTTTCCAAAATGTGACACTCCCACATTGAGCTGCTATGGTGGACATTAGGGAAAGAGCAACACTCTTTCAGACAGGGGTCTGCCAAAGTATGACGTTAAGAACAGTAAATCTGTGTAGCTTCATTCTTGCAATGGCAGTTCCAATGACAATTGATCAGACAGGTAATGAGGTAAAAGGCAATGCTTTAATGGTAATCAGATTCTATTTCCAATAGAGCGTCATTTCCTTCCTACAACATGTACCATGATGGGCTATTTGTGACTGGCTGTGATTGATCTGGTGCACAAGTGGGCTTTAACTAATGCGTCAGAGCTGGAAATGCTGCAAGATTCCAACAGCAGTGAGCACATGGTAGCATGAATATGATGCTGCAGGACATGGTGCATACATAATGAAGTGAGCAGCAGAGAATTACATAGATTAACTCTCCAGATCTCACAGAGAGAAACCCTGTGTGAAATTCTCAAAATTGACATTAGCTGATTTTCCTTAAAATTCAACTCATGGTTTCAAAGTTTTTAGATGTCCCTGAACTGGGAATTCTAGTAAACAGTAAGAAAAATTGTAACAGATATCAGAAAGATAATAGACAGGTTGGTAGAACATATAGACAGAAGATAGATGAAATCTAGCCTAAAGAAGGACAAAGTGGTGAATTTTGGTTGGAAGCATTTGGAAAGATAATATAAACTAAATTGTGTAACCTTAGGGGGAAAGAGGAAGAAGTGAACTCCAGAGTGTACAGATATAAATCTTTGATGATAAAGTTAAGAATCATATGTGGCTCTTGACTTTATAATTAGATTTATAAAGCATATAAGTAAGAAGTTATGATAATTTCTTATAGGTAAATAGTAAGCTCCCGGGTGCAGTACTGTGCTGAATTCTGGTCACTAAACTTTAGAAAAAAATGTCAAAATCTTGGAAGATTGTGCAGAATAGATTGACTAGAATGTGTAAGACTCTTGAACAGGGAATCTCACTATCCTCTGAAGTCCAGACCCTTTACTCTTGAGGTATCAATTACATATGAAAGACCTTGGATACAATTTCCACTTTAAATGGAACACCCACCAAGTGACCGTACCGTCTTGCTACACCAGTTACTTAGTGACCGCCGTGTACAGGAGCTCACTCTAAGGTGGTTGATCTAAGGTGGTTCTTCTTGCGCATCGTCCTGTTACTGACCTGGTCACCTTTCTCTCAGCTGCAGCAGCAATGTCTTTCCTGAATTCTGACACTTATACCCTGTCTCACCTCGTTCCCTTAACATTTAAGGCAAAATCTCAAATCTGGTCATCCGATAGACTTATGGTACCTTAGCAGTTCAATCTGCGTACCTCATCACCTCTCAAGAGCATCTAGCAGATGGTCATTTCTTGCTCCCAGTCGTGTGATGATTGTCCTCCAGGTGCATCCCAGTGATAGATGTTCTTTGTTTGTGATGTCCCTCTTTAGATAAGGCAGCGTAAAAGCTATTTACATATTTCCAGGGAAGCCATTGTTTAAAATTGTCCATTTTGAAAAAGAGAAAAAGAAAGCATATTATCTAAATGGTCAGAGTTTGCAGAGCTCTGAGGTGCAGAGAGGTTGGGGAGCTTTAGTGCATGAATCACAGAAGGTTAGTCTGCAGGTACATCAAGTAATCAGGAGAGCCAATAGAAATGTGATGGGTTCTTACGAGGGGAGTTGAATGCAAGCATATGGATGTTATGCTTCAATTATACAGGGCATTGGTGCGACACCATATGAAGTACAGTACTTACAGAAGGATGTTAATCCATTTGAAGCTGTTTGGATAAGGTTTACTCGACCAGTACCATAAATGAAGGGATTGCCTTCTGAGGAAAGGCTAGATAGACCAGGCCTATGTCTTCTAGAGTTTAGATGAATTGGAGGACCATATAATATCCTAAAGGGACTTGACGGGGTGGGGGGGGTGGGGTGGATGTTGAAAGGATGTTTCTTTTTGTGGGTTACTCTGGAACTAAATGTCATAGTTTAGAATTTGCCTGTTTAAAACAGAGATGAGGATATTTTTCTGAGAGGGTGGTGAGGCTTTGGAATTCCCTTCCCCAAAAGCGGATACAGAATCTTTAAATATTTTTTATGGCAGAGGTAGAGTTAGCTGAGGTCACCACCTTTAATGACATGTCTTGACCTATCAATGTGTGTGACCTTGTTCAATGAAATCTATTCATATTTATAACACGTTCGTTGAAATTGATGGACTATTAATCATTAATTTGATCAACTGATTAATATCTAAAATGAAAACATTTGAATTAGCCCTGATACATTTAAAATGGTCTCAGAAGGCACCTGACTTGCAAGTTGGTTAAGCTCCACAGGGAATGACAATATGGTTGTCTCAATAACATTGTTGAGGATCTGATATGCATTAAGATGGTTGAAATTGGCAATTATCAGTCGACAGTTCATCTCCTTGAATGGCCAGAAATAAAAAGAATCTCACCATCATACAAAAATAAGTGATGAAACTCTCTGGTACTGTGCAAAGTTATGATTATAAGTCTATCTGCTTGTTGCAGATGGGAGTCACATCAAGAAGGTCTTTAGGATGAATTAACAAGATCTCTCTCTTAAACGTTTTTTGTTTGACAAGCTAGAAATATATCTCTCTTATAGATTGGAATATATCAACAAAGCTGGGGAATTTTTAAAAAAAGGGATTTCAAATGTCTGGTAAAGGTAACATTGCCATTGTCTAACCAGACCATTGGGCCGCTCTCTCATTCGAGGGAGATGACTGGTAGTGCTTTAACCTGAGGGTCACTATGCCCCAAGTGAGAGGAGAGGTTGAGAAGGAGGCTCCTTCATGGTAACCTCAACAATGCAGGAATTGAACGCACACTGTTCGTATCATTCCATTGCAAGCTATCTGTCCAATTAATTGAGCTATTGCTGGGTACCCACTCTGACTGCAGTTTAAGAGACACAGTCTCCAGAAGAATGACCATCTTGATCAGCAGCAACACTGCAGACCACTAAAGGGACATGCACTGACATTGGCACCTGAGGATGTTCATGGCACCTCTTTGACCCGCTTGCAAGATGTTTACAAACTTGAGACCTGCACTTCTGGGCAAACTAGTAACTATCATTGAATCTATCAGGGTGGCACGGTGGCTCAGTGGTTAGCACTGCTATGTCACAGCGGCAGGGACCCGGGTTCGATTCCAGCCTTTGGCGACTATCTGTGAGGAGTTTGCACATTATCCCTGTGCCTGCATGGATTTCCTCCCACAATCCAAAGATGGGCAGGTCAGGTGAATTGTCCATGCTAAGTTGCACATAGTGTTCAGGGACGTGTAGGTTAGGTGCATTAGTCAAGGGTAAATGTAGAGAAATAGGGTGGGGGAATAGGTCTGGGTGGGTTACTCTTCTGAGCGTTGGTGTGGACTGGTTGGGCCAAACGGCCTGTTACCACACTGTAGGGATTCTATGAAAAACGACACAATGAAGTGAGCAGCAGAGAATTACATGGAATAACTCTCTAGGTCTCACAGAGAGAAACCCTGCATGAAATGACCTATTTCCACACTGCAGGGATTTTATGAAAATAAAACAGCAGCAGGACCACTTTGTACACAGGAACAGGCTCCCAGCTGATCGATAAGATCAGGCTGTCTCTCAGAATTGCTTACGTGTTCTCTTAGAATGCGCTCACTTAGCACCTAGCTGCATTCTTGTGGCATCCATAACCTTCCCTGCCCTGCCTTTTAGCACTGCCACACAAATGGAAGTTGACCTTGCTGCTCAGCCAAGATGGGGTGACCATATCGCTGTACAGCAGTGTGCTATGTCAATCTCCCAGCAGCACGTTGTACCAGCAACTTAACAGCAAGCACACTGTGTGGGCAGCGAGCTGGTAGACCAGGCTCCAAGTGTTAGGAGAGCAGTCCTCACCAATGTCAATGGAGGCACCCATCAGTCAGGGGATACAGTAAGTAAAGGGCAGCCAATTGAGAGGATTGGCCACAGTCAGGTGATCAGTCAGGTTGCTCTCCATTGGGTGTGCCAAGCCTCTGTAATCCAATGAGTGGTCTCACTAAGGTCAGGTGCTCCGTAGCGGCCAATTCCAGGGAGATGAGCAGGTATCAGTCAGCGCTCTGAGCACTTCTCCTCTGAGGGGGGGTCCATTTAGGTCACCCACTAAATGGGGTGAGCCACTAAGACGGGGAGGGGGCCATATTCAGAAAGGAGGGGCAGTGTAGGGGTATGGGTGGGTTGCGCTTCGGCAGGTCGGTGTGGACATGTTGGGCCGAAGGGCCTGTTTCCACATGTAGGTAATCTAATCTAATCTAATCTAATCTACGTGTGGGGGTTGGGTACTGGGGGGAGGGAAGATGACAATTGTGAAGGGGCAGGTCAATTGTATTCGTAAAGGGAGGGATACGGTCATGCGGGGGGGAGGGTGCGTTTGTACATGGTCAGGGTGGTGGAGGAACTGTATCTGTCCACACCTGGCATGGTCACCTCCTATGCTAGGAGATTAGGGGTGGAGGGAAGGCCAGATGCAAGCATGTGTAGGTGGTTTGGAGAAGCCTAGGAGAGATTACAAAGAGCATCTGGATGTCTCAGTATTGCCAACTTGTGGACCTGGAGGTGTGAAACCATCAGAAAAAGAAACGTGCGATGAAAAAGAAAATACCTATGACCAGGCCCAAAAAGAGCAGAGTAAGTGTCTCAACCTGTAAGGGAAGGGGCAATAAAACCCATTTACCCTTGAGAGAGCAAAGACTCTATGTCCAGACCCATGCATTATACAGGGTCTCTTAACCCTGGTGATCCTAATGCACTGATTCCCTGTTTGATGTACACCTCCCTGTCCCAGACATTGCCAGCTACTTCATTCAGCATTGACACTCTTTGTTTCCAGGGACCAGGGAAAGAAAAGGGATGTTTGACCAAGAACTAGAATAGGTCCAGCAGAACATGTAACCCCTTATAATTTGTTCACTTTGCTTCCACAAGCTCTCAATGAGGGCATTGATTAATGGTACATCCAATATGGACATGATGCGTAGAAGATAGGAGCAATAATAGGCCATCTGACCCCTCGAGCCTGCCCTGCCATTCAATATGATCATGGTTGATCATTGTGCTCAATACCCCAATCCTGCCGCCCTCTATATCCATCATCTCTTTAGCCAAAAGAGGTACTGTATATCTATCTCCTTCTTGTAAACACAATGTTTTGGCCTCAACTACTTTCTGAGATAATGAATTCCACAAGTTCACCACTCTCTGGGTGAACAAATTTCTTCTCATCCCAGCCTTAAAAAATCCTAAAGGAAGGGCTTATGCTTGAAATGTCGATTCTCCTGCTTCTCAGATGCTGCCTGACCTGCTGTGCTTTTCCAGCACCACACTCTCGATTCTGACCTCCACTACCTGCAGTCCTCACTTTCTCCATCATGCTGGCACAGTTACATTCAGGGCTAGGCAGAGACTCCCACAAACAGATGCTGTGCAAAGCCATTAACATCTACAGAAGCATGCAGCGATGCACAGTGTAATGTCACCCATGCCACTCATGTGCTCTCAAAAGACTATCTTTTCTCTTTCTCTCCTATTACATTTCAGTGCAGTGCCAGGTTCTGTAGTTGGGGTAGAGGGCCCCTCCCTACAATGGAGGCAAATGGATGGGGCTCTTATGTCTAGACAACTTGGACATGTTGAGAGTTTTCTTGTCGGAGGCAAGTGGATCTTCCTCAACTTGAACTTCTGGTGGTTGAGGGGGGCAGGCAGGGTGGAGACAGAAGGCTCAGTCTCTCTGGAGTGTACTGAGAGAGGATTTCCTAGGGGTCTGTGTGCGTAGTTCCTCCTGTAGCTTGGTGCCCACTTCGAGTGAGCAAGGGGGACCTGTAACATTTTTGACTTCCCTGCTTTTGGAGCAATAGCTGGGATATTGGAATGTAGGTCTAAGGCTCAGCTCTGAAGCAGTCATACTGGACTCAAAAATGCTTTTTTTTTTCTCTCCACAGATGCTACCAGACCTGCTGAGTTTCTTCAGCATTCTCTGTGTTTCCAGCACCTGCAGTATTTTGCCCTTACATAGGAGACATGTTGAGGTGAGCAGTGTAAAACTGTGACAAAAAACTCACTACAACTCTCCGCTAACATTTGGCCAATTCCTTTGGTAAAATTTAGCCCCATTGTTCTGAACATTTCAAATTCTGTTAGGAAATCTGTTGTACCCCAATTTAAACGAGGGAGCTTTGTGGACATTTTGACAATATATCTCCAACCTTTCCTTGTTTGCTTTTGATCCAGCTCATGCTCTGATCACTTGTCTTTCTCAAGGTTGAGGGGGTGGGGTTAAAGTGGCCTCTTTATAGGAATGTTTCTGCCAACCACTAAGCTGTGTTTTCAATACTCTCTGATGCTGCAGTAAGTAAAGATGCTGAAATTTGTCTCATACACTTTAGCACAATTAAGACTGTCGATCTAGGTTATGGTGTGTTGCTGACTGTTTAAGCATGATAAACCTCATCAGCACAATGCTTCCCACCACTATTCACTATTTCGTACTAAAAATGGCTCACGGATCACAGATTCATCAACCTTGTGGGTTAGTTTATTTAAAACAGGAAAACACAATATACGTTATGAAGCAGCCATTACAACAAAACAACAGATTTTAGAGTGTGCAGCTTTCAAACCTGTATCAGCCAGGTATAATCACAGCTTCATGTTCACATTACACAAGAAGTCCTCAAAGATAAACTCTTTTAAAGGTAAGGCACACACACAGTAACACAGCTCAATGGGTGAAGCATTCAGGATTATATTTAAAGTACATAGAGCAGCAGGAAGGAAGGACAGATGCTGTCATTGGAGAGTGCTGTTTGCCCACTAGGGGTACCCACTGAGCAGATTGCATGTCCCTTCCTTTCATCCACATGTTCCTTAAAGCCGACATCACTCAGGGTTCTGGGATGCAAAGCTCCCTGATTTCACTTGCATCTGAGATCCTTACTGTATGGGTCCAATGACTATCCCAGTAGTGCCCACGATGGACGTCATGTGCTGCTGGTTCTGTTGACACTGCCAGCTAATCAGTTTGGCTGGTGGATCCCGAAAGTGTGACTAGGAGCCCACCCTCAGTAGACGGCTGTGGACGGAGCTTCTAACTGGCTAGTTGGTTGACTGACTGACTGACAATCTTTCTTCTAGGGCGGAAATGAGCCATCTGCATCCACATCATTTCCTGCCCAATGTCTTAAATTATGAACTTGCTGGAATAAAACCGAAGCAGGGGATCTCATGGTGTTTTTACTTGTCGGAATATTTACCTCAATTTTCAGTTCAAGGTTTGTTTTTACCTTGTAAGTTTCTAGAGGTGCCAACTTGAAACAGGATGGCAAGGACAACCAGGCAACTGGCACAACAGGGTTAGAACCAAAGTCCACCTCCTTAACCAATGAGATGCAAGGATTGAACAGGTATCCGTAGAATAATAGAGAGTGGTTGATTACAATCAAATTAGGGACAGAAAGAAAGAATAAACAAATGGAAAGAGATGAAATTAAGAGAGAGAAAAGTGAGGAATTAGATTAAAAAGAGAAGTATGGAACAATTCACATGGTAAAATTTAATTTTAGGGATTTGTAAGAATAATTTATGACCAATAGAAATGTGAGCCCACAGTTTTAATTGTTCCCTTTCTGGATTGGAGAGGCTGAGGCTGCAGAAACAAAACCTCCTTATTAGAAACATTGTCTTACGGGAATAGGTCAGTCAGACTCAGTTTATTTCCACTGGAATTTAGAAGAATGAGGAGTAACTTGATTGATGCATATAAGATCTTTAATATTGTTGACAAGGTGGACTATGGAAATTATGTTTCCTTTGTGGGTCAGCCCAGAACTTGGGAGTACTGTCTTAAAATCAAGGGCTGCCCTTTCAGGACAAAGAGCAGAAGATTGTTTTTTCTAAGAGGGTTGTGTGACTTTTGAACCCTTTGCCTCAGGAGGGGTCAGAGGTTGGGGTCATTGAGTAGTTTTTGAAGACCAATAGATTCTTGTTAGGCAGAGGAATCATGGGGTCATTGTGTACAGATATGAATGTGGAATTCAAAACACAAACACATAAAACATGATCTTATTGAATGGCAAACCAGGCTGGAGGGGCTAGAATGATCTAGATGGCGCCAATGAATGGCGACTCTTCGCAAGGTCTCTACAGCAGATCCTATTCTTACATAGATTACAATTGTTTGGCTTTTTTAAAACCTTAATTCACTTTTTCTGCAGCCGTAACGTTGTATTACTTGCTCTGACTGTTAGTCTGTGCATTGAGTGGAGGAGTTGGGAGGTCATGTTGAGGCTGTACAGGACATTAGTTAGGACACTTTTGGAATACTGCATTCAATTCTGGTCTCCCTCCTATCGGAAGGATGCTGTGAAACTGGAAAGGGTTCAGAAAAGATTTGTGAGGATGCTGTCAGGGTTGGAGGATTTGAGCTATAGGGAGAGGCTGAACAGGCTGGAGTGTCAGAGGCTGAGGGGTGACCTTATAGAAATTTAGAAAATCATTTTGGGTATGAACAGGGTGAATAGCCAAGGTATTTTCTCCAGGGTAGTGGAGTCCAAGCCTAGAGGACATAGGTTTAGGGTGAGAGGGTAAGATTTAAAAGGGTCCTAAGGGGCAACATTTTCACACAGTGGGTGGTACATGTGTAGAATGTACTGCCAAAGGAAGTGGTGGAGGTTGGTACAATTGAATTGTATGAACTGGAAGGGTTTAGAGGGATATGGGCCAAATGCCGGCAAATGGGACGAGATTGATTTAGGATATCTGGTCAGCGTGAATGAGTTGGACTGAAGGGTATGTCTCCATGCTGTTCATCTCTATGGCTGTAAGACTTTGTATGTTATGATCTGCCTGTACTGCATGCAAACCAAAACGTTTCACTATACCTAGGCACATGTGGCAGTAATAAATCAAATAAAAGAAAAAAAACCTACTTCTGTTCCTACTTCATTAGCTCATGTGTTACATTACCAACTCTAACGGATGGCAGTGAGTTCAATTCACAATTAACATGCAAATGTGACAACTTCATAAAATTAACAGGGAGCTTGAGGGAATGTTGCTTCTTTTGCAAGGCTTGGAATTGTGATCAAAATCCTCCAGGAACAAATGACAATCTGTGCATATACCTCTTCCTTGCCACAGTTTGCCTGACAAGTTACACACTAATAATGGCACGTACACTAAATTCACCATATTTTTGGCAGGAAATTCTGAGCCACAGTATTGTTTTTTAGCGGTATGTAAAAATGTTATAGCATGTATAATCACCAATACTGTATCTAATGAGTTCAAGCAGCATAAAAGGAACAACACTTAACTTGTTGTTCCCACAATATTTCTCATCTTTCATTTTCTCATTCTGTAGGAATGTGGTCTATTTCAAGGACACGGACTCATACACTCATTAATCCGTCTGCTCTAAAATGCAGCATAAATGGTTTGAAATGAAAACATGAAATCAGTAGACTTCATACATGCCAGTTGTGTTTTTGTAAAATGGCTAGCCTTGAACTTTGTCATCTGTAGCAGTATTAGTTTTCAGCTTTCACTCAGCTATATGATCTGGAAAACATAGGCATTTGGCAGAACTCCCTTTCCCATTGAAAATTGGTGAGATAATTCACTACTGTATCCATTTCTCAGTATCCACTCAATGTAACTGCTTTATCCTGTTAAAGTAAGCCAAGATACAATTATTGAAGTTTTTCTAAAATATCAAAGAGCAATTCTGGAACAAAATCCTGCTATTGATCACTGAATCAATCATTGCATTCTCCTTCAAATATCCAATCTAGGAATCAGTGACTCCAAAATACCTTAATCCTGCTAAGATGATAAATAATGGATATTTTTATATTTATTGTGTTTGAGTATTAAAGTGACAGTGCGATATTCGTAACGAATGCATTAACATGACAGTATGAAATCCCATTCTCCGCTATTTCATCAAAGCTTAATAATCTCAGAGGTTGGTGACAAACAATGGTGAATTTAATGTGCTCACTATTATTAATGTGGATTAGCTTCCAGAAACTTTCAACAAGGCAGGAATCCCTCATGAATTACACACTGTGACAACTTGCTTTTGGCCTCAGGGATCAACAGCGCAACCTTAACAGCCCAGTAGGCTTCAGAAAAGTGCTGCAATTGTGTATTAAGCAGCCATTAACTCTTCTATGGTGAGCTCGGGCTGTTACTTAACAGTGGAAGTACATTTTTTAACGAGAATATTAATGTTCATGGAATGCCCTCTGCTCCAGAAGAGGAACAATTGCAACTGTGGAGATTTCCATTTCCAGCCACCCTCTTGTCCTTTCTATCTTTACATGCAAGAAATTATGTGGTGCCAACATGGTGACTTGCTCCAAACAGAAAACGTGCCTCAATATATTTAAGGGTAGCAACTTGGAGCAGTTTCATTAATACAGTAGACGATGGGCTTATCACAAAAATTAGCATTTCTAACAAGTGGTTAATCCACCATTTTTGAGTCACATGTTTATAATTTCTGAAAATTAAGTGAGAAAAACCTAAGATAAATTACATGCTGTATTATTGTACAAGTCCATCTACAGTCTCCACCACTGAAAGTCAACAGCTATGCTGCAGCCATTGGGGGCAACACCTACTTTGGAGCTCTAGGGGAGCATAGGTTAGAAGACAGACATCAAAACAATGCACAAAATGATTTAGCTGGATGCAAGACTGAGCTGTGAGAAGGGTGCAGAGATGTTGCATTGAGATTTAGACAGGCTGAGTGAGTGGTTGAATGCATGATAGATGCACTATGACGTGAATAAATGTGAGGCTATCCACTTTGCTAGCAAAAAGAGGAAGGTAGATTATTATTTGAATGACTGTAAATTGAGAGAGGGGAATGTTCAACAAGATCTGGGCATCCTCATGCACCAGTCATTGAAAATAAATGTGCTGGTGCACGAGACAGTAAAGAGGGCAAATTGTATGTTGGCCTTCATAGCAAAAGGAGTTGAGTACAGGAGCAAGGATGTGTTGCTGCACTTACACTGGTTATTGGTGAGGCCACACCTAGAATATTTTGTGCATTCTTGGTTTCCTTATCTGAGGAAGGATGTTCTTGCGACAGAGGGAAGACAACGAAGGCTGATACCTCGGATGGCAGGACTGATGAATGAGGAGAGATTGATTCAGTTAGGATTGCATTCGTTAGCGTTTAGAAGAACAAGGAGGAGATCTGGTAGAAACCTATAAAGTTCTGACAGGACTGGACAGGGTAGATGCAGGAAAATGTTTCCATTGGTGATGGAGTCCAGAACCAGAGGTTATAGTTTTAAAAATAAAGGGTAAATCTTTTAGGAATAAGATGAGGATTCTTTACCCAAAGAATGATGAGCCTATGGAATTCACTACCACCAGAAGTGGTTGAGGCCAAAATACTATGTGTTTTCAAGATAGGGGTCAATGTAGCTCTTGCAGCTAAAGGATGAAGGTATATGAGTGGAGAGTGGGGTTAAAGAGTTGAGCTCAATGATCAGTCATGATCACAATGACTGATTGAGCAGACTCAAGGGGCTGAATGGTCTAATCCTGCTCCTATCTTCTCTGTTTCTATGTTTAACTGACCTTTGAGTTGATTAATAACAAGTAGGTTGTTTGATGAAATAATTTTGGAATATTGTTTTGCTGTTGCTTATATTTGAGTGTTGTGGCCAAAGTTATACTGTGCAGATCAGCACTGTAACTGTAGGAAAAGAACATGGGGGACCGGAGATACATCGGGATTTGCCTCCCACTGGTCCAGCATTGACAATGCTGGATAACCTAACCAGAAAGAAAACGCTGTTTCCACTTCTCCTTTTCTTCCTCATCTTTGGCTGATCTTTGCAGAGCTAAGAGAGCTAATCCTCATGGTCACAAGATAATATAAGATGCTGCCGACCATGATCATTTGGCATTCATAATCTAGGGAGAACTGCAGGGAGTGTGCACCTGACACTAGAAGGTTGGTTAGCCATCTGTGTGACTACATTTTGTGTGGCAGCATGAGTTTCTTTTATATGCATGTTGTCCATGGTCCGAAGGACATAGGTTTAGGGTGAAAGGGGAAAGATTTAAACAGGACCTGAAGGGTAACCTTTTCACGCAAGGGTGGTGCATGTATGAAATGACCTGCCAGAGGAAGTGCTGGAGGTGGGTACAATTGCAAGATTTGAAAGGCATCTGGATGGTTATATGAATAGGAAATGTTTAGACAGATATGGTGCAAATGCTGGCAAATGGGACTCGGTCAGATTGGGATCTCTGGCTGGCACGGACGAGTTGGACCAAAGGGTCTGTTTCTGTGCTGTATGAATCTACGACTCTATGTGTGTGGGTTATGCTCCACAGTTATGATCCAGGTAGTCAAGGGTAGCCTTATTATCCTGGCACATCCCTTTGGCTTTTCATGCTGGACTGACAGAAAATGACCTTCTCTCCTTTCTGTACCATGCTTCCCTCTGCCATGTGAGCCCTGGAGTAACTTCTCTGGTCATCCCTCCCCCTCCTTTGTGTGTTGGAGTATCCTCATCTCACACTCCAGCTCAACAACCCTGAGTCCCAGTGTCTCGAGCTGAAGTGAATTATTGCCAATGCGGCAGCCTGAAACACATATTACAAACCTGTCACACTGCCAGCTTTGCTAATTCATTCAATAATTTGTCATTTATTTGAAATTTGAATAACTAAGTGATCACTTGAGGTCTAGATTTATTAAGAAGGAGGATTTAGCTTGATGCTAAATAAATTAGTAATTCATAGCTGTGATTGATTGCTTAGTATCAGTCAGTAGTGTCTTTAAATAGTTAAAATTTAATCACTTATATTGTTTTTCTTTGACTTACAATTACCTCTAAATCCTTGCTAATACAAGTTTAATTAAATGCATATTGGGGTATCTTTCTTTGGGTTCTGCTGGTGTGTTGATGACAAGGTCACTTTTTCAATTTCTCCTGCTCTATTATTACCTTACTTACCTTTACATCTCAGTTTAAACTTAAACTTCATTGTGAACATGATGTGGAAGTGTCAGTGTTGGACTGGGAGGTACAAAGTCAGAAGTTACACGACACCAGATGATGGTCCAACAGGTTTATTTAAAATCACAAGCTTTCTGAACACTGCTCCTTCGTCAGGTGAGGGTGAAACTTCATCTGCTGTAGGAGCAGTACTCCAAAACCTTGTGATTTTAAATAAATCTGTTGGGCTATAACCTAATGTCGTGTGACTTCTGACTCCATTGGTGCAGACAATAGACACTTGGTTTCATGGTTAACTAAGGGCCTTGATGCTCTCTAGCAGCCCCAATATTGTCAGTGCATATTTTCAGCAATATCTGGTGTAAATTATTTTTGAGCTGAAGGATAATGGTTTGGTAGGGGAGAGGGGTGGGAATCCTAAAACATGGTGCACACTCCGGAGAATCTGTCTTTGTTCTACATTAAACAGTGATGACACCTTTGGAGCAATGAATTAGCATCAAGGATGATGATGGGATAGTGTAGGGGGATGAGCTTAGATTAGTTCACAGGTTGGCGCAACATCGAGGGCTAAAAGGCCTGTTCTGCGCTGTATTGTTCTAGCTCTAAGGCACTTTGTGATATTCAGACATTATGAAAGGTGCTCATTCTTTCCTGCTTACTTTCTTTCTCATTTGCTAGCAGAAGGAATTGATACAAATCTGGTTAAGTGCATTTCTCAATGATATTATTTAGTAGATTTTAACTAGTTTATATCCAAGGGACTCTACTTGTCTGGTGCACACTCCCCACAGCATTCCCTAGATTATATTGATCATGGTCTGCAGCATCCTATGTGACCATGTGGAACAGCTCTTTTAGCTATGCAAAGATCAGTGAAAGACGAGGAAGAAAATTAATTATGATACATATTAACAAATTGTTGAGGGGTTTTAAACACATCAAATAACAGAAAGCTAGAGAAAGGAATCTTCAGATGGTTTAGTGGTAAATACTCTATTGTCAAGCAGGTCCTAGGTTTCATGTTGTGTCTCTGCTAAATGAATTGATTTTGGTTATATCTGTGACGGAGATGGGAAAACTGACTCACTTTGTCCAGCTGGGAGACAGCAAAGGCAGTAACTTACCACCGATTATGCTGGCTGGAATGTGCTTGTGTACATATGTGACAATTTAATAATTACCTGTACTTACTGGGCAAGGTATATGCAACTCTTTTAGAAATAAGGAAGTTAAGAAATGCCTTCTACTTGTGAAAATACATTTTTAAACATGAATGGAAAAAACTTTATGAAGAACCAGTGGAGCTCTGTGTCTCATGTACATGTACGCTGTGGTATAACGGGAATCAAATTATAAAAGGGAGCAGCACAGCTGGATGGGGAACAAACAGTCTGTGACTGTGAATCCATGAGAGTATGTTAGCTTCCTGGCACCAGGGTCAAGGATGTCTCAAAACGGTTGTCAAAGAGCAGAGTAAGAAGCCAAAAGTTGTTGTACACATTGGTAAGAACAACATAGTTCGGGAAAAGATTATGGCTCTCCAGAGTGAATTTAGGGGGTTAGGTTAAATGGTTGCTCTGGTTTCCTCCTGGTGTCATATGCTAGTGAAAATAGGAATAAAAAAATAGGGCAGCTAAATCAATGGTTGAAAAGATGGTGTAATGTGCAGGGATTCAGATTTTTGGATCATTGGAATCTCTTCTGGGGCAGAAAAAACTTGTTCGAAAGGGATGGGTTTCACCTGATCTGGAAAGGGACTAATGTCCTGTCAGGGAAATTTGCTAGTTCTGTTTTGGGAGCCTTTAAACTAGTATGGAGGTGGGATCTTAAGTAGCAGTGAAATTTGAAAGGCTGAATCAAAAAAGACTGAGTTAATTAGAAAAGACAGACAAAAGCAAGTCTGAGAACAAGGTAGCAGCAGAATTAAACTGCATTTATTTCAATGTAAGGAGTCTTATAGGTAAGACAAATGAAGTCAGGGTAATGGGACAGTGACGCCCGAGCTGTTACAGAAACCTGGCTGAGGAAAGGACAGACCTGGCAATTCAATGTTCCAGGTTTTAGATACCATTGGAAGGATAGAAAGGGAGGCAAGAAAGGAGGGAGAAGAGACGTTTTTGATTAAGGAAAACATTACTACTGTAATGGATATTTCTGGTGGTTCATCGAGTGAAGCTATACAGATATTACATAGAAATAAGAAAGGGATGATTACCTTTATGAGATTGTACTATAGGCTCCCCAGTAATCAGAAGGAAATTGAGGAGTAAATATGTAGAGATCTCAGATATATGTAAGGATAATAGGATTGTAATAGGAGGGGATTTTAATTTTCCAAGCATTGTCTGAGAGGCCATAATGTTAAGAGCTTGGACGGTGAGGAATTTGTTAAATGTCTTCAAGGTAATTTTCTTTATCAATATGTAAATGTACCTGTTAGAGAAGGAGCAAAGCTTGACCTTCTCTTGGGGAATGAGGCAGGGCAAGTGACTGATGTGTTAACAGGGGAACACTTTCAGACTACTGATCATAATTCTATTTGTTTTAAAATAATTATGGAAAAGAATAGGTCTTCCATAGAAGTTAAAGTTCTTAATTGGAGTAAGATACATTTTGATGATATAAGACAGGATGTAGGGGCATTCTTAAAAGGGAAATCAGCAGGGCAAAAGAGGGATATGAGATAGGATAATCTAAAGAGATTCTACAGGTACATTAAGAGCAACCAGGGAGAGAATGGGGCCCCACAAAGATTATATGTGTTGAACCTCAGGAGATAGGAGGGATACAATAATGAATATTTTGTGTCAGTTTTTACTGTGGAGAAAGAAATGGAGGTGAGAGAACTTGAAGAAATAAATATTGATGTTTTGAAAGAAGTTCAGAAGAGGATGTGCTGGCGGGTCTTAGGAAAAATAAATGTGAATAAATCTCCGGGACCTGATCAAGTGTATCCCAAATGGTTGTGGGAATTTAGGGAAGAAATGTAAAGGCTGCTAGCAGAGATATTTGTGTCACCTGTAACAACAAGTGAGATGCCGGACGATTGGAGGGTAGCGGTGTGCTTTTATTTAAGAAGGGTTGTAAGGAGAAGCTCTATAGAGCTGTGAGTCTGACAGCGGTATTTGGTAAGATGTAGAGGTAATTCTGAAAGATTGGATTTCCATGCATTTAGAGAGGCAAGGACTGATTAAGGAGAGTAAGCATGGCTTTGTGCAAGGGAAATTGTATCTCACAAACAGTCTGGGAGGATGAATAGCTGCTTATGGGGGGCAGTTAGTGGCTGATAATGGGTTGCGTGTGGTAGTAACCCATGTATTGACTCTGTGCATGTCTGTTTGGCTGGGGGAGGGGGTGATGAAGCATGCGGAAAGGCGCTGAAGCCCAAAATTTGTTGAGGTTTATATTAAGTCCAGAGGCTGGAGAGTTCCCAAGCGGAAAATGAAGTGCTATTCTATAAGCTTCACTGAGTTTCTCTGGAGTTTCTCTGTAGCAAGCCCAAGACAGAGATGTTGGCCAGGGAACACGGTGGTGTGTTAAAGTAGCAGGTAACTGGAAGCTCAGGGTCTTTTTTGTGGATAGAACGTAGGTGTTTTAGGAACAGTAAGGGAGCAGTCACCTCATTAGGGGTTTACTATAGGCTCCCCCAATAGCAGCAGGGAGATTGAAGAAAGCATAGGTCAGCAGATTTTGGAAAAGTGTGAATGTAGTAGGATTGTTGTAATGGATGACTTTAACTTTCCCAATATTGATTGGAACCTCCTTCCAGCAGATGGTTTGGAAGGAGCTGTTTTTGTAAGGTGTGTTCAGGAGGGTTCAGTACGTTGACAGGCTGACGAGGGGAGAGACCATTTTGGATTTGGTGCTCCGGCAATGAGCTGGGGCAGGTGTCAGATCTTGTGGTGGGAGAGCATTTTGGTGATAGTGACCACAACTGCCTCACATTTTACATAGCTATGGAGAAGGAGAGAAGCAGGCACAATGGGAGGATATTTAATTGGGTAAAAGGAAACTATGATGCTATCAGACATGAGTCGGGAAGCAAGAACTGGGAGCAATTGTTCCATTGAAAGGGCACTATAGACATGGAGACTGTTTAAGGAACAGTTATTGCGAGTGATGCATAAATGTGTTCCTCTGAGACAGGCAAGAAGGGGTAAGATAAAGGAACCTTGGATGACGAGAGCGGAGGAGCTTCTCGTCAAAAGAAAGAAGGCAGCTTATGTAAGGTGGAGGAAGCTAGGGTCAAGCTCAGCTCTAGAGGATTACAGGCAGGCGAGGAAGGAGCTCAAAAATGGTCTGAGGAGAGCCAGGAGGGGGCACGAGAAAGGCTTGGCAGGAAGGATTAGGGAGACTCCAAAGGCATTTTACACGTATGTGAGGAATAAGAGAATAATCAAAGAAAGAGTAGGGCCGATCAGGGATAGCATAGGGAATTTGTGTATAGAGGCTGAGGAGGTAGAGGAAGCCCTAAATGAGTTTTTTGCTTCTGTATTTACTAAAGAAAAGGACCTTGTAGTGAATGAAACCATTGAGGAGCAGGTAAGCATGCTGGAACGGATAGAGATTGAGGAAGCTGATGTGCTGAAAATTTTGACAAACATTAAGATTGACAAGTCGCTAGGGCCAGACCAGATTTGTCCTCAGCTGCTTTGGGAAGCGAGAAATGTGATTGCTTCGCTGCTTGTGAAGATCTTTGCATCCTCGCTCTCCACCGGAGTCGTACCTGAGGACTGGAGGGAGGCAAATATAATTCCTCTCTTCAAGAAAGGAAATAGGGAAATCCCCGGCAATTACAGACCAGTAAGTCAGTCTCATGTTTGTCGTCTGCAAGATGTTAGAAAGGATTCTGAGGGATAGGATTCATGACCATCTGGAAGAGCATGGCTTGATTAAATGCAGTCAGCACGGCTTTGTGAGGGGCAGGTCATGCCTCACAAATCTTATTGAGTTCTTTGAGGATGTTACTAGACAAGTTGATGAGAGTTGAGTGGTGGATGTGGTGTATATGGACTTCAGCAAGGCATTTGATAAGGTTCCCCATGGTAGGCTCATTCAGAAGGTCAGGAGGAATGGGATACAGAGAAATTTAGCTGTCTGGATACAGAATTGGCTGGTCGACAGAAGACAGTGAGTGGTAGTGGAAGGAAAGTATTCTGCCTAAAAATCAGTGGTGAGTTGTGTTCCACAGGGCTCTGTTCTTGGGCCTCTACCCTTTGTAATTTTTATTAATGACTTGGATGAGGAGATTGAAGGATGGGTTAGCAAATTTTCAGATGACACAAAGGTTGGAGGAGTCGTTGACAGTATAGAGGACTGTTGTAGGCTGCAGCGGGACATTGACAGGATGCAGAGATGGGCTGAGAGGTGGCAGATGGAGTTCAACCTGGATAAATGCGAAGTGATGCATTTTGGAAGGGTGTGCTATACTGTTCTATGTTCGATGTTTTGTAAAGTGTCATGCAGTCTACATCTTGTTTTCCCAGTGTAGAGGAGACCACGTTGTGAGCAGTGAGTGCAGTGGGCTCGGTTGAGTGAAGTGCAGATAAAGTGCTACTTCACCTGAAAGGTCATATCAATTGGACTCTCATTTAAAAGTGAAACAACGGGCACAAAAACTAGGAAGTTGAAAAGAAAAGCAACACATTTCAGGCATAATTCATATCCCCTTAACAAAAAGTGATAATGGAATGATGACATTCAAGAAATGGGTTTCAAGAAATCAGTCAAATGAGGTAGCAAGAGCCATATTAAAATCAGAATTCAATGTTATTGACACCTCTTTGACCCTTAGGGTCTCTGTTCAGGGTGTAGGTTTGCTCGCTGAGCTGTAGGTTTGATATCCAGTCTGTCGGTTTCTTCCAACTTTCTACAACATAATCTACAAACAAATCAATGGCACACCCATGGGATCTCCACTATCAGGATTCATAGCAGAAGCAGTAATGCAAAGACTAGAACAAACAGCCCGACCAACCATCAAACCAAAAATCTGGGTCCGCTACATAGATGTCATCAAAAACGAAACAAGATAGAAGAGATATTTAACATCATCAACAACATCCTCACAGGCATAAAGTTCACCAAGGAGGAAGAAACCGACAACAAACTTGCATTCCTGGACATAACAGTCGAAAGAAAGAACAACGGAGATCTATAAACCTGCGTATCCAGAAAACCGACAAACACTGACCAAATACTTAACTACACCAGCAACCATCCCAACACACACAAACGAAGCTGTATCAGAACACTATTCCAACGAGCCACCACACACTGCAGCACAAACGAACTTCGGAAAACAGAGAACCACCGATACAACGTATTCAAGAAGAACAGATACTCAAAAAATACAGTCCGCAGATTCCTCAAGAACAAACCACGACAAGCAGACCAAACACAGAAACCCTCACCACCTTACCATGCATCAAAGAAGTTTCAGAAATGACAGCCAGACTACGGGACAACACATCTATCCTGGGACAGGCTAAGCAAAGACATGCCAGAGAATTCCTAGAGGCCTGGCACTCCAACCACAACGCCATAAACAAACACACAGATCTCGATGCCATCTATCAACCCCTCAGAAAACGAACAGGAAATGACATCACCACAAACCCCAGGAACCCCATCCAGGTAAAAGATATAAATAGAAAGCAGGAGACAACAGCTTTGCTTCACTTGGAGGTTGCCACTGATGATGTTACCTAGCCAGGTAACGAAACGTCTGGATATCAAACCTACAGCTCAGCGAGCACACCTACACCCTAATTTGGTGACAGATGAATAATATTATTAGGGCAACATGAAGCAAATAGTTACAAAATACCATCACTTTTTAAATGTTCGCCTTACAAACAATTGATCATACTAATTTTAAGCATACTTAAAGGAGTCTTCTGAACAAAATTATTACTGAAATGGAAGACAGTAGGATCTTGCAAGCATTCCTTTTGTCAGATTAGTTTCACTGTGGGATTTCAGTAAGTGGTGAGAATTGTGAAATAGTTATCTGTGACTGGCAGAAACAAACCTGCTTTTCTCATCCGGTGAAAAATGACTCATAATTTATTAGAATGACAGGCAACAGAAGTAGGACCTCAACATTCATCTTCAAGCACAGCAGGAAGAACAGGAAGCATTATAAATCCTGAGAACTTGCTTACCGGAATCACAGGAGATGAAATGTGGGATGGCGGATTGGTTTTTGCAGAAGAAGGGGTCGCTATAAATGCCAGAGATAGGTAATGGCCCAGTGGTATTATTGCTGAACTGTTAATCCAGAGACCCACACAATGTTCTGGGAACCCAGGTTCGAATCTCACCATGGCAAACTGTAGAATTGGAATTCAATAAAAATTTGGAATTAAGAGTCTAATGAAGACCATGAATCCATTATCAGAGAACCCTATCTGGTTCCCTAATATCCTTTGAGGAAGGAAACTGCCATTCTTACTTGGTCTGGCCTATATGTGACTCCCAACTGTCCTCTGGAATTTAGGGATGGGTGCTAAATGCTGGACTAACAAGCAATGCCCTCATCCCATGATTGATTTTCTTTTAAAATTGGCTTGAGAGATGTGTAGAGATTCTTAAAAATGCCCACTCAAGTCCAACCTACCCATTCTCAGTCTTAGCACAAGTGGAATATAGAGCAGGCAACCAAACTTGCTCACAAAAGATGGGGTGGTAATTTAAATATAATGAGGCAATGTCACACAGATCTTATCTGTCTTCCAGATTTAACACTGGCCAAAAAAGCCAAACGCTAAATGGAAGTGAGAATTGGTACAAGAAAAACATTAGATACAGAAATGCGTCCCCCACTGGCAGACAACCTGTTCTCTCTCTGGAAGATCGGAAATCCATTTCCAAAGGATCTCTTTGGAATACCTCCAGAGGATCACCACCCCTCTGTAGCATTTACGATCCCTTCAGTCAATGGTCACCCTTGATCTACCGGATTACCAATCAGCCTCTTCCAGTAATGCCCAACCTTTCCCAGGATCACCACTTCTTCAAGGTTACCACAGACACCACACAACCCCTTTTCCAGAATTGCAATCACCTTCCAGGCCCCAACCTGCTACCTGCCTGTGGAATATTCAGAAAAGACAGCCTATCAGAAGGCTGACATCTGGTTTGACATTCAGCTGGGTAAAATAAATATACACTTTCTTAATAAAACTGCATATTGTGCTGGGTGACCCGGATTCCCAGGTTTCCCAACCAACGTTCAGCAATTTTGTCACCATATAAACCACGGCCATGATTACACTAAGGTAAAGTGTGCAATGGCAAACTCATTTTTGTTTGCTTTTTTAATTTTCACAAAATACAGAAGTTAAAATGATGCTGAAGCAAGGGAATAGGAACATCTAGCAAAGTCGACAGAAATTGGTCCACTCTATTAAGACACGTGTTTGCAAGCAGCATACCCATCCTTAACCTAACATTGTTACAGCTGAACCCATGAGAAGGCAGGAATTTATTTCTCTTAATGTTGCTTCTGATGAAAATATGATGCAGACAAAATGGAGCAGCTAGCCAGGCGATTTGGTCTGTTCCAGACCTCCCTGTCTTAATTTGTTCGCTTGCCCACCTCACTAAACATCATGGTATTGATTATTTTCTATTCTTACATGTCACAAAACAAATTGTTGCTGTTATAATATAATGTGCAGTCTGAGTACCAACGACTGATGACTTGTCATTAAGTATTGTCACCAATTCTCTTCCTTTGCTAGTCTAAAGAGCTGTTCTGTAGTCTGTGGTGGAGGATGGAGCATTAAAAAGTCTCAATTGAAGAGGTACTTGTCTCTGATAAAAAGATGTATTATTTATTAGCAACATATCTATTACATCACAGTAACAATATATAGATTATATTTACTCTTAGACATATTAGTTATAGCTAACAAGAGGTAAAATTCAGAAATGTTTCTCCATCAGGAAACCATATCTGTTTCTAACTAATTCTCTGTCCAGTGACTGTATAACATCATCAAACTGCTCAGCTTGGCTCAAACAGTAACTCTTTCAGAACCATTACCTGAAACAATATCTCCTCCCAAGTTTTCTTTTCCCCTTATTTAACCCATAATAGAATTAGATATAACCATATTACATTTACCACTCCCCTTTCCTCACTCCAAACCTCTAACTTCATCTATTCAAGTAAACTCAAGCTTTCACAGTTTTACCAACATGCACTTGGAAGATTGGTATGGTTTTGGCTTTAGGATTGTTGACCTTGATTCTGATGTTTAGATCAGTTCTCCACTGGAAGGTCCTTTAACTCCTAGATTTCCTTCACAGATGTTGTTGTTCTTTATAAATGTTAGTGTTTGCCATTAGCTATCTGGAAGATGTTTAATTTTGTAAATGTCCCTCATAGGAAAGAGCAGTATTTGTGAACCATTTTTCCTTGTGGTTTCCTGGATTTCTGGATCAGTCAATCTCTTTCTAACTGGAGGAGGTGGTTTGTTTTATTTTGTGGTATCCCAGATGGTTAGACCAGGCAGTTCCTTCTATTGGACCATGTCCTGGATATGAAGCTGATTGATCATGTTGGAAATCTTCAGTCACTCTTTGTAGTTGTTGGATCAGTGAAATGGACTTGTCTGGACTCTCAATCATTGATGACTTAATTCTGTTGCTAGAACTGATAGCATTGTTTTATCAACATGTTTAGACTGCCGTGCTGTCTGGACAGTATCAGTTGAAAGTAGATCAGTTATATCCCACTGTTCAGTCTTGTGGGTATCACCTGAAGGATCTTCAGTGATGACAGGAATGGAAAACATCTTGATAGTCCTGTAAAAGCTTTCTTCTTTTGATAAAAGACTAAGAGAACTGAATCCTGTAGGTTCAGTTTTTTTAGGTCTATGAAAGTCAATGTGGTCTTCTACTGCTTACTCTTTGACTGGTTGATCAATGACAGTTTGTATCTAAACCAGTTGTGTATTGAAACCCATTGAACTCTATCTACCACTTTCTGAGATCACATCACGACATGGCCAAAACTGAAAAGTATAGATTGTAAACTATATATACATTTCCAACTCCCCTACCATCTCTGTCTTGAAGTGTTACTTGGAATGTAACTTTAGCATTAGCTGTTGCTTCACCAGCACCATGTAGTCTTATGCTGTAATGTCTGATACTTCAGCAGTGGTGTACAGTCAGACATAACAGTATTGCTCATTCCTGTGTTCATCTTAAATTGAAGAAGATGTCCATTGAATCAATAGGTTCTGTCAAATTCCCTTTGGATGGATCTCCAACTTACACCCCAGGAATATAACATACAACACAATACAGCACTGGAACAGACCCTTTTGGATCACCAAGCCTGCGCTGATTCCTAATCATGATTTAGACCCACTACTTATTGTCCATACGTGGTTTCTGTCCCTCTGTTTCCCTCCAGTTCATGTTTCTATCAAGATATGCCTTAAACATTGCCTGCTTCACCACCTTCCCCCACAGTGTGAAAACTCTTCACTGAACTTGTCCCATAAACTTCCTCCTTCTCACCTTGAACCTGTGCTCTCTAGTAGCTGACCTTTCCACCATGGTAAAAAGTCTCTGACTATTCAGTCTATCTATACCTCTCATAATTTTATAGACCTCAATCAGGTCCCCCCTCAGTCTCTGACTTTCCAGTGAAAACAATCTGAGTTTATCCGACCTCTACTCATAATTAAAAATCTCCAGACTAGGCAACCAATCTGGTAAATCTTCTCTTGCAACCCTTCTAAAAGATACACTCCTTCTGGTAGTGTGGCAACTGGAACTGCAGTATTCCAACTATGGTCTAACTAAGGTTTTGTACAGCTGTTAGATAAATTGCCAACTTTTCTTTTTGATGCCCTAGCCAATGAAGGTAAGCATGCTGTCTCATGTATCTCCTCTGATGGAGATACACCATCAAAGGTAGGTAACTCTTCCAATAGAAGTGGTTGATCTATTGTATAGATTCCTGTTTGTGTGTTATCACTAGCACTTCCACTGTTTAGAAAATGTTTCTAACTTCTTAACATCCTTTGGAATTGATTTGTTTTTGTTCCAGATATTACGTGCTTTTGTCAAAGCTTAGCACTTCATTTCTGTGAGGTGTTTGTTTAACAGCACTGACAATAACTCTTCATTTCTGATGTTATGTCTACTTTTTGTATTGGCTTCTATGATTAGTTTGTTCTTCCACCCCTCAGGATTTGTCTGTGATTTTTCCTGGCCTTTCCTTCCAACATGCCTTGAATAGTTATTGCCAGAGTTAGGTTTGTAAACGGTCTGACAACGATAAACCAAAAATTTCAACAACATTTCTGTCTCATGTGAATTTTAATTGCAATATTCCAAAACAGGAGTTTTAATTAAACTGTACAGGTCATCAATGAAATTGCCCACATATTCTCTTGAAAGTTGAATTCTCCTGTTAAATCTTATCTCGTTATGAATTCTATCTGTTCTTAGATTAAGGTGATTAAACCTTTCATAATTTCATCAAAGTAGTCTATATCTTCTTTTACTTTCTGTTAGTTGATAATAACACCAGCAAAAGAATCCCGTGAATACAATAGAAGATTAATTTGTTCTGTTTTTGATTTTGTATTTAATTTTGAATCAATTCTAGATTTTAGGAGCTGTTTCGAAATGAAATCCAATCTTGTGTTCTTTTAGAAATTTCTGATGTTATAGCTGCTAGATAGTATTACTGTTTTTCTCCTACATCTCAATATGTCAATCAATATATTTTAAAAGTATATTTAAAAATACTTTTTTAAGTACTTTAAATATGTATAATTTTAACATTGTTTATAACACGATTTTCTATATTCAGGAAAAAACTAATTATAAAGGTCACTAGTGTTTTTGTAGCTTTTTCCTTTAGTTTACTAGCACCATTGTATCAATGTTGAACTGTGTCAAATTCTTCAAATAAAGCTTTCAATTTTAATTGCTGATTGTTCTGTTGTGATCTATTGCCCTTAACTTTTAATTTTTTTTCTTGTAAAACACTTGTGTTTATAAAATTGTTTTGTGTTTTAAAATTCTGTACTGTAGCATAAAGTTATAATGAAACATTGTGCTGTAATAATTTTTGTAATTTAGTAAACAATATAGGTACAAGATTACTGAGAATAATGAGCTTAGGTATTGTCCAGCACTTTAGCAATACACCAATTGGATATAATTTACGTCCAGACAATAATATTATTCCAAAGCGTTGGCATTTGGAGCCACAGTAAACAAAATATGTTCACAAAGACTTAGAAATCTAACTACTACTGATGCATTGAGAAACATTGGACAATATTCACAGCTGGTAAGAATGATTAATAGAGTAGAATTAAAAGAGACAAGATGAAATATAAATGCTGTGCTCAACCCACCAAATTAAACATACCCCAGCAAACTTTACCACCTCTTTTCAGAGCAGACTGTAACCACTAAAAACGATTGAGTCGGCCACCCAGCTAGCACCCATTTTAAATGAGCATGGAAAACCAGCAGCACTCTCTCGAGACTGTGGTTACGTTGCCTAGAAATTAATTATTTTCATAAATGTGGTATGAACATTGGGAGGAAGCAGGTGTCATGTGTGCTGCCTTTGGGCTCCTTTGGCTTTCTTTATATGCATCGTATTCTGACCATAGAGACCCAGCCTCACATCAGTTGACAAGGTTAAATTATTTCAATATTTGTACAATGCCCCATGTGCAGATTCTGTAGAAGAAGGGGGAATTAAAGGTTCATATGTAGTGACGTTAGGTTAGACAGCCTGCTACTTGAAGGAATACAATTCCAGAGCAGTAGTATTAGAAGAATAGCAGTTTGGGGAGAACCTAGATATATTTAGTTTCCACCAAATGAAAATGGTGGCCTTGTCTGTGTCTTTGTTTGTGTGTGTGTATGTATGTGGTGTGTGTGTTTATTTGTGGTGTGTGTGTGTTTGTGAGTGTCTTCATTTGTGTAGATATGTAGGTATTTACTTATGTGTGTGTGTGTGCCAAATTAATTTTATCTTCATTGCACATGCCGGTAATGCTCGAACATGTGTAAAAGTGTGCATAACAATAAATGGATGTATATTATATACCCTTTGTGAAGAATTACATTACCACATTCTAAGAGAAATGGAGTGAATGGAGACTAAGTTCACAGTGGAGAGAGGAAGAATATGGTCTTGGGTGAGACAGCTAAGACAATGCTAAAACAAAGTGATTGTCATGCAGAAAGTGCAAAGATAAACAAGTCAGAATTTTTCACAAGACTATATGGTTGGTCCCATAAACAATATGCTCCAGATATCCGACTCTGAACCCTTTAGTGGAGAGAAAAAAAAGAGAATTTGTGCTGACATCTGAGAAAAAAAACATTGAAAGGAATTTAATAGTTTTTGTAACTTTGTGCTTGAAGGTAATGAGCACCATGCCTGTATTTTGTAACATTCATTCATTGTTAAGCTAAAGCAAATAAACCATCAGGATGGATTTTGTAACTACTCAAGACCTCAACATTGTAAGTAATGGGTTTATTCAGATTTTTCAGATTCTGTGTTGGAATTTTGGATATGATGAGCAATCTCATGCACTTAATCCATTCAGCTCAGGGACTGCACCTCAAATTTGTTCCAGAATCCATGGATCTGCAGAACCATGCAAAGAATTGAAATGTGTTCCTCTTTCTGATATCATTTTAGTTATTCTATTCAGAAGCATACTCCAGGGAGACTGATCTGTGATCTTTTGCAACTGAGGCCAAAAAGCACATCAAATCTATAATCGAAAATATGCTTATGCATCTAACCTACTGGGCCAGAAACATCTAGGTCTCTTTCGTGGAATCAGGGTTAGGGTCAGGGTCTGGGTCTGGAATGGTAGTGGGGGTGTGGTGGGAAGGTGTCGACTTGGGAGGTGGTGGAGGTCAGTCACAGGATGGGGTAGACGTAGGTGGGACGTATTGGGGTCCAGCAGGGGCAGGTGTGCTGTCTGCTGGAGGAGATGGGGGCTGTGCAGGTCAGGCAGGCTCATAGACAGCAATGTCCTAGTGGGATTATCACTACACTATTAATCCAGAGACCCAGGCAATGTTCTGGGATCTGGATTCAAATCCCATCATGGCAGATGGTGGAATTTGAAATCAGCAAGAAAGAGTCTGGAATTAAGAGTCTAGTGATGTTCATGAAAGCATTATTATTGTTAGGAAAACCCATCTGGTTCACTAATGTCCTTAAGGTCAGAAACTGCCATCCTTACCTGGTCTGGCATACATGTGACTCCAGACCCGCAGCAATGTGGTTGACTCTTAACTCTGAGCATTTAGAGATTGGAAATAAATGCTGACCTAGCCAGTGACATCCACATCCCATGAATGAGTTAAAAAATATATAAACAGGAGTAGGCCCCTTGAGCCTGTTATAGAGTTAGAAACCACAGAAACAGACCTTTTAGTCAATCTTATCCACGCCAACCAGATTTCCCGAACTAACTAGTCCCATTTGATTGTGTTTGGCCCATATTCCACTGAACTTTCTTATTCATGTATTTGTCCAAATGCCTTTCAAATGTTTTAGTTATACCAACCTCCACCACTGCCTCTGGCAGTTTATTCCATACACACACTACACACTATGTGAAACAGTTGCCTCTCATGTCCGTTTTAAATCTCTCCCCTCCCACCTTAAACTTATGCCTTCTACCTTTGGACTCCCCTAGCCAGAGGAAAAGACTTTTTCTATTCACCTTATCCATGCCCCTCATGATTTTATAAACTTCTGTAAAATCATCTCTCAACCTCCTATGCTGCAGGGAAAAAGGTGCCAGCCTATCCGGCCTCTCTTTATAACTTGAATCCTCCATGTTCTCGAAACATCCTTGTAAGTATTTTCTGACCCCTTTCCAATTTAATAACTGCTTTCCTACAGCAGGGTGACCAGAACTGTATGCAATACTCAAAACGTGGCCTCATCAATGTTTTGTACAGCCACAACATGACATCCCAATTCCTGTACTCAATGCTCTGACCAATGAAGGCAAGCATGCCAAATGCCTTTTCACCACCCTGTTCATCTATGACGTGTTTTGCCATTTAATGAGATCATGGTTAGAGACAAAAAAAAACTGCAGAAGCCAGAATCCAAGGGAGACAAGCAGGAGGCTGCAAGAACACAGCAACACCTCATCTTCCACATGGGCAGCCTACAGCCCGGAGAACTCATTACTGAGTTCCCTAATTTCAAATAACCTCCCTTCTCATCTCCCGACTCCCTTGCCAGCCCTCCCCTCCATTCCTCTGACTGACCCTTACTTCCAGCTACCAACCGGATTCGTTCCTTCCATCGAATAATCAGGTCGTAGCCCCTACCCGTGTTCACCTAACCCTACCTCAGCACCCGGCTCCCACTCCACCAACCCCTTTATCTGCAGCTCCACTTACACCCACACCCAGCCCTAAAGAAGGGTTACAGCTGAAACATCGACTTCTCCACCTCCTGATGCTGCCTGCCTTGCTGTGTTCTTCCAGCCTCCTGCTTGTCTACATTTAATGAGATCATGGCTGATCTGTGGTCTAATTTCCCATACTTGCCTTTGGCCCATAACCTTTAATACCTTTGCTTAACAAAAATTAATGCATCTCAGATTTAAACTTAACAACCGAGCCAGCATCCACCACTATTTGTGGAAGAGAGTTCCAAAGCTCTTACCACACTTTGTGTATCGAAGGACTGGGATAGGTTTGAGATGGAGGAGCTGAGTTGAGGTGGGTGTTGACAGATCCACAGGTGTCAGAGATATGGGCCACAGTGTAATTGGGGTGGATCAGTGGAGATCAGGGTTTTAGCTTCATAGCTTTTTAACCCTCTCACATTTCTTGAATAACTGTTAAGTTTAAGCAAGTCAGAAATCCTTATCTCTAAGGGCCTTTTTCAGAGGGTTCCAAATGCAGAACAATTGCCCCCAGGAAATTTCAATTTCCCGGGTCATTCCAATGGAGTTTGCTGTGTCAGGAGTTCCGCATGGATCTGCATACAGCTCCAATCTATCCTGCAGAAATGACTATCTGGCCATTGGAGTTTAGACAAGTGTATACCTAACCAACTTGTAAAATCTTGCCTTCGGTTTAAAAGTTCCAAGACAGAGTCAGAACATATCACCTGGATGGCAGGCTTTGATACAAAGTGTCTTGGAAGCCTGTCCAAAATCTACTCATATTCTTATAACGAAAGAAGAAAAATTACAATGTAGACAAAGGGATAACTTAGCTGGAGTGGACAGAGTAATGTCAGACAGCACTCACATACTTCGAAAGTTAAATAAAATATAAAGTTATATCATTCTGTCTCCTCAGTTTACAAAAGTGACCCTGGTGAATCAAAATCAGAACAAGTACATCTGTTGAAAGAGAATGGCAGTTATTTCTCAGATTTTCGTTAGCACTTTAAGTTAAATTACATAAAACCCCCCTGAAAGAACTGTGGATGCTGTAAATCAGAGACAGAAACAGAAACTGCTGGAAAAGCTCAGCAGGTCTAGCAGCATCTGTGGAGAGAAATCAGAGTTAACGTTTTGGATCAGTTCTGAGGATGAGTCACTGGATCCGAAACATTAACTCTGATTTCTCTCCAAATATGCTGCCAGACCTGTTGAGGATTTCCAGCAATTTCAATTTATATGAAATTACACTATTTATTTCCAATTCCATCTGATTTTCACAGTTGTTAAGTTTTCTTTTCCATTTACAAATATCTGAGAAATTGGGTTTAAATTTCTTTTCGACATTCTGTTATGTCCTTTTATAAGATCATACCAATCAATTCAGAAAGTTGTTGCCTCCATCTCCTTTTGCTGATCTGACATTTAGGAGGCAAAAATGTGTCACGGCACTTTTTAGTCAAGATTATTCATGGCCATTTTAATTTGTTAATCTGCTTCCCAAATTTCTGACATCTTAATTTTCTCATGTTACATTGCTGTCTAGTAATCTGGGGTCCTACTGACTTCAAAAGGATTCTCAAAGGAGTACTGTTGCTTTGAGAGATATGACCGACAAACGCATATATGATCACAGTGTAAACTGAAAAAAAATACCTTCTGTATGGCTTCTGTATTTAGAATGAAGCTGATGTATAATTGTTGGATGTGTATTTGCAAATTTCATTCTAGAATGTTGGAAATGTATGGCAGATTTGTATTGCACCTGCATACAAAAAGTCAGACATAATTCTGGCACCAAATTCCAGGATAATGTTGAAATAAATGTGCAGGATCAAGAGGGGAGTTTGTGTATATTGATTCTGGCAGATCAGGCTTCCTTAATTAACAGGGGAATATATGCAGAATTGTACACATGGAAGATGAATGTCAGCCCAATGTTTTACCAGAAGTTACCGTTCTGTAGTTTTGGAAAAGACAACCTGGAATGAGCTTCACAAAATGGGATGAGGGAGATTGCTTTAAGCATATCATTTTGAGGCAGAGTGCTTCATCAGCGTTTGTAATATTGTGACAGGTAAAATGTTTTAACTGTGGGGGTGAAGGTATAATCTGACCGTTGGTGCGGTACTTCTGTAATCTGGTGACCCCTTTCTTATGCCAAACTCATTTAAGGCGAAAATTCAATGGTGCTCCGAATTAGGATTAGAGTGGTGCTGGAAAAGCACAGCAGGTCTGGCAGCATCCGAGGAGCAGGAAAATCGACGTTTTGGGCAAAAGCCCTTCATCAGGAATGAGGGATGAAGGATTGATGAAGGGTTCCTGCCCGAAATGTCGATTTTCCTGCTCGGATGCTGCCTGACCTGCTGTGCTTTTCCAGCACCACTCTAATCTTTACTCTGATCTCCAGCATCTGCAGTCCTCACTTTCACCTAGGTGCTCTGAATTGGACCAGGCAAGGGAGATAGTTTTCCCACTGGGAGCCACAAAGAGGGTGAATGGATTATGATGACAATGGAGTGCTTTGAATCTCTATAGGTCTGTCTTGTGGGCACATGAATAATTAGCTGTTCAGGGAAGTGGGAAGCATCCCTGTCGGGATTCCACAGTGTAGGGTGAATGAGAGGCCATTGGTTCAGCAGCCTACAGCTGGTATTATAGATGGATAGATTGGTAGATCAATCCTTTAACCATCGATATGTGTATGTAGATTCCAGGCATACAGTGATGGCACTCAGCCCCTTATCTGTCAATTCCATGCAGCCCTTCACTGGTTCTAAACTGTCAGATTACTTGTCTGAAATCCAATGTAACTCTTCCTCTGAAGTGGGGTCACTTCAGTGCCTGAATGGTGAGAGGGTTATATTCAGCTCCTGCACTGATGCAGCACTCATCTTAAAGATGCTGATGTCTTGATCCTGCACATTTATTTCAACATTATCCTGGAATTTGGTGCCAGAATTATGTCTGGCTTTTTTTGTACAGGTGCATCTTGAGTGTTAAAGCTTTTGTATTTGCATTATTTTCCAGATGTAAACAAGAGGCTCCTTTCAGATGCAGGTGAATAGTTGCTGCCTATATATCTTCCTATATATATAGCCTATATATATTCCTATACATTCAACTCATTATAACCCACCAGGCTGGACACAGACTTAATGTGATCTGCATGAAAACCTCAAACAGACTTACATAGACTCAATTAAAATGTTGGGTCAGGTAGTTTTCACAACATTCATGGAAGAAGTTATTGCTTTCATTTCAAAAGCCCTTTGAGACTTTTCTGACATTGTGAGGCTGTTTGAACTCCTAAATTTACTAGCATCTAAATTTTAACATCAGGTGGATGTATGTATGGAATGGAAAATGAGCGCTGGTTGGAGGTCTACCTGACACCGTGTATGATTACCTACAGTGTGGAAACAGGCCCTCTGAAGAGAAACCCACCCCCCTATATTTACCCCTGACTAATCCACCTAACACTATGGGCAATTTAGCATGGCCAATTCACCTAACCTGCACATCTTTGGACTGTGGGAGGAAACCGGAGCACCCGGAGGAAAGCCACGCAGACACGGGGAGAATGTACAAACTCCACACAGACAGTTGCCTGAGGCAGGAATTGAACCAGGGTCCCTGGCGCTGTGAGGCAGCAATGCCAACCACTGAGCCACCATACTGCCCTCATGGTTGTGGTTGTTGGAGAATCAAAAATACTGAAATGAATCATTTGCACCTGAGACTCCGCATGGTGTTCACTTTTTAAAATGTTCTGTCATGGTACATTAGGGGTTAAGACCCAGCTTGGCTCATTGAAAACATAGCTGGTGATTTCCTAAATGGAACACAAGCAGAAAAGCCTGGTCCAAGTCTCATCTAAACACAATGCAATATTGTAACTACTTGCCAGTTGGTGATCAGGAGGTTCGCTTCAGGGCAAAGCTATGGCATTCACTTCAAATAAAACATTCCATCTGACAGTTTTCAGAATTCCACCCCAATTGGCAGTGTTTTGAATTGAACGAGAAGTTATTTAAATTTACAAAGCTGTGATTACTGTTTCAGGTTTTATTTTGCTGTGTTTAGTGAGTGTATCTGTAGCCTTTCAAGAATAATTGTTAGGATATCACTGTTGAAGAGATAAGTTAACAATTTCAACTCACGAGGAAGGTAGAATTAATGACGCAGCAAATAGGGGAGGCACAGTGACTCAGTGATTAGCACTGCTGCCTCACAACCCCAGAGACCTGCATTTGATTCCTGTCTCAGGTGATGTTTGTGTGGAGTTTGCACGTTCTCCAGGTACTCTGGTTTCCTCCCGTGATCCAAAGATGTGTAGGTTAGGTGAATTGGCCATGCTAAATTGCCCATAATATTCAGGGGTGCATAGGTTTGGCGCTTTAGTCAGGGGTAAATATAGGGGACTAGGTCTGGGTGGGTTAATCTTTGGACGGTTGGTGTGGACTTGTTGGGCCAAATGGCCTGTTGCCATACTGTAGGGATTCTATGATAAATGTAATTATTTCATTCCAAGGGTAAGATGCATTTATTTTATACTCAGCAAGGAGTGAGTAAAGTTAAAAAAAAAACAAATTATAAATCAGTTACATTCCTGCAATGATATATTTGTTCATTTATTGTAGAAGAGCTTGTATGTGTTTAAACTTCAGGACAAATTCCTATGTATCTCTAACTGTGTTGCCTCTGAAGATAGAGTAAACATTGACGGGCACAACGTTTGGAGTGCTGAATGGGCACTGTGCTGTAACTCAGGCCCGGGCAATATTCGCACGAATATTAAACAGAAAGCCCCACAAGGCTACCTGTTGACTGAAAGGTCCCTTCATAAAGGTTCATAAAATGATACATCTTTGGCACTTTTTAAGCCATGTCTTAAAGGTCACCTCCGATATTACAAAGTTAAAAATCACGCAACACAAGGTTATAGTCCAACAGGTTTATTCGGTAGCACTAGTTTTCGAGGCACTGTCTCTTCATCAAGCAGTGAAGCTTGTATTTCCAAATAAATATGTTGGACTATAACCTGGTGTTGTGTGATTTTCAACTTTGTCCACCCCAACACTGACACCTCCAAATCAGATATTACACAGATAATTGCCACGAGGGTCTCTGGGTACAGAAAATAGAACAGGGAACCTCAGTGGACGTAATCCTTCCTCGGGGTAAAGCGTCCAAAATTGTGCACATTACTCAAACTGTGGTCTCTCTAATTCTCCACCCACTGCCATCTGGTCATGTGAACCACTGAGGGGCTGCAATGTGGTTCTTGCTGCTGCTAGGCAGAAGTGGCTACTGCAGATGCTGGAGATTAGAGTCAAGATTAGAGTGGTGCTGGAAAAGCACAGCAGGTCAAGCAGCATCCGAGGAGCAGGAGAATCGGCAAAAGTCCTTCATCAGCCCTTCTTGATGCTGCTGTTCACTTCTGATGATGGTGGTGGACCATGCTGGATGGTGTAGAGATGCAAGTTGTGGCGTGAAGAGTCTCCGGACATATGACCAGATGGCAGTGCCAAGCCTGGGTGGAGAATTAGAGAGACCAGACCTTGAGTAATGTGCACAATTTTTGACCCCTTAGTCCGAAGAAAAATGTCAATATATTGGAGGCAGTTCAGAGGGGATTGGCTGGACTGATTCCAGAGATAAAACCCTTAATCTGTGATTAATTGGCCAGTAAATTGATTTAATGTACTTTTTGAGTTAATACTGGATGAAACAATGGAACAGTGGGGAGGGACAGAACAACAAAGTTAGGATCCCTGGCACATAGGTACAAAAAGGAGCAGATTGAGAGTCAGGGGATTTAAGAAAGCCATAAGCACAAAAGTATAATAAATAATCAATCGTATGATAGCAATATAATAATAAAATGGGTTGCACTGAGGATAACCTATCAGCTAATGCCAAAACAGACGGTAAACATTTTAAATATAGAAATAGGAAAGTGAACATAGGCCTATTAGAGAATAAGCTTGGGAAGTAATAATAGGGAACCAGGGAATGGCAGAGGAGTTGAATAAGGACTTTGCATGAGTCTTCATGGTAGAAAACACTAAAGCACTCCAAAATACTTATTGATAACAGGTACAAAGGGGAGGAGAAATAAATGCAATGACTATCAGTAGAGCAGAAGTACATAGGAAATGCATGGGGCTAAAGGCTGATAAATCTCCTGAAGCTGACAGGGTTGCATCCTTGAAGGTAGGTGATGACGAGGCAATATTGTTACTGGATTAGTAATCCAGAAATCCAGGTAAGGTTCTGGAGGCCCAGGCTTGAATTTCTCTACACCAGATGATGGAATTTGCTGGATAAATCCAACCTGGCCAGTTATTACTCCATCAGTTCATCTCTAGATCTTCAGTGATGGTAGTCGTCATAAACTGTGCTAACAATCAGCACTTGCTTAGTAATAACCTGTTCACTGACACCCAGTTTGGGTTCTACCAGGGCCACTCAACTCCTGACCTCATTACAGCCTTGGTTCAAACATGGACAAAAGAGCTGAATTCCAGAGAGGAGGTGAGAGTGACTGCCCTTGACATCAGGGTGGCACTTGACTGTAAATCATCAAAATACTCTAGCAAAACTGGAGCCAATGGAAACAAAGTGTAAACTCTCCACTAGTTGCAATCAAACCTATACAAAGCAAGATGGTTATTGGTGGTGGAGATCAGTCATCTCAGCTCCAGGCTTCAATGCAGAAGTGCATCAGGGTAGTATCCTTGGGTGAGCCATCTTCAGTTGCTATATCAATGACTTTCCCTCCATCAAAAGGTTAGAAGTTGGGATGTTCGCTGATAATTGCACAATAATCTGCATCATTTCTGAACCTTCAGATATTGAGATAGTCCATGTCATATGCAGCAATATTCAAGTCTTACAGATGGAGAACTGTGTGGGCAAGTATGTAATTTTGCATTTTTGTAGAAAGAACAAAACAGCACATTCTCTAAATAGTGAGAAGTCGCAGAAGCTCTGAGGTATAGCGAGATCTGGTGTCCTAGTCCATAAATCATAGTAGGTCAGTAGGCAGGCATAGAATTATAGAGTCATAGGGTCATACAGCATGGAAACAGATGCTTTGATTCGACTCAACTAGGTTTCCCAAACTAAATGAGTCCCATTTGCCTGTGTTTGGCCTCTATCCCTCAAAACCTTTTCTATCCATGTACCTGTTCAAATATCTTTTTGAGGTAGTAATTATAGCTGAAGCTACCACATCCTCTGGCAGCTCATTCCATATACGTATCACCCTCTGTGTGATAAAGTTGCCCCTCAAGTCCCTTTTAATTCTTTCTCCTTGCACCTTAAACCTATACCCTGTAGTATTGAACTGACATGTCTTAAGGAAAAGACCTTTGTTATTTATCTTATCCATACCCCTCATGATTTTATAAGCTCTATTAGGCAACCAAACCATCCTATGCACTAGGGAAAAAAGTCCCAACCTATCCAATCTCTCCTTATATCTCAATCCCGGTAATATCCAGGTAAATCATTTTGGTACCATTTCCATATGTTATAATTTTACTGTGAGGGGAATTGAATGCAAGAGTAGGAAGATTATGCTTCACTGACACAAAGAACAGTGAAACTGCATATGGAATACTGAGTACAGAACTGGTCACTGCACTTATGGAAGTATGTTAGTATTTTGGAAACAGTTCTGAAAAGGTTTACTAGACTAATACCTGGAATGAGAAGATTGCCTTGTGAGGAAAACTCAAAGAGGCTAGTCTGCATCTTCTGGAGGGTCAGGAGTTGCAGGTAGTCAGGGTAGTGAAGATGGCTTGCCTTCATTGGTCAGCGCTTTGACTATAGGGCTTGGGAGGTCATGTTGCTGCTTTCAGGATGTTGGTGAGGCCACTTTTGGAATATTGCGTGCAATTCTGGTCTCCTTGCTACAGGAAGGATGTTATGAAACTTGAAAGGTTTCAGAAAATATTTACAAGGATGTTGCCAGGGTTGGAGGATTTGAGCTACAGGGAGAAGCTGAACAGGCTGGGGGTTTTCTTCCCTGGAACAACTTAGGCTGAGGGGTGGCCTTATAGAAATTTATAAAATTGTGAGGGGCATGGACAGGGTGAACAGCCAAGGTCTTTTCCCCAAGTAGGGGAGTCCAAAGCTAGAGGGCAGAGGTTTAAGGTGAGAGGGGAAAGATTTAAAAAGGACCTAAGGGGCAACTTTTTTATGCAGAGGGTGGAACGTGTATAGAATGAGCTGCCAGAGGAAGTGGTGGAGGCTGGCTCCATTACCAAATTTAAAAGGCATCTGGATGGGTATATGAATAGGAAGGGTTTAGAGGGATATTGGTCAAATGCTAGCAAATGGAACTAGATTAATTTAGGATATCTGGTCAGCGTGGATGAGTTGGACCCAAGTTTGTGTGTCTGTGCTGTGTAGAGGTCATTCTGCTAAAATGCATGTTTTGTTAATGCAAATTTGATGTAATGCAATTGACGAATTGGGGGGCAGTTTGTAAAGCGCAGACTTTTAAAATGTGTGTTGGTTGTAACACGATTACATCACCAACACTTTAAGTGCTCTTTCTAAAGCGTGATTTTTCTGTAATGCAGGGTTGCACACAAACACAACCATTGTTTAATAGAAGAACTATCTCTATCTCTATGACTCCGTGACTCTAAAACATAATGATCTTGAGTGGCGACAGATATTGAAATGATCCCAACTACATGTTCACTGATGATAAAACACAGCCCATAGTTTCAGATTTAATTGGAGCAGTATGGAAACAGACCCTTCAGCCCGACAAGTCCACACCGACCCTTCAAAGAGTAACCCACCCAGACCCATTCCCCTACCCTACATTTACCCTTGACTAATGCACCAAACATTAGGTCAATTTAGCATGGCCAATTCACCTGACCTGCACATAGAGTCATAGAGCTGTACAGCATGGAACTAGACTCTTCGGTCCAACCTGTAAATTCCGACCAGATAGCCCAACCCAATCTAGTCCCACCTGCAAGCACCCAGCCCATATCCCTCCAAACCCTTCCTATTCATATACCCATCAAAATGCCTCTTAAATGTTGCAATTTTTCTAGCTTCCTAAACTAGCCTCCACCACTTCCTCTAGCAGCTCATTTCATACACATACCACCCTCTGTGTGAAAAAGTTGCCCCTTAGGTCTCTTTTATATCTTTCCCTCTCACCCTAAACCTATGCTCTCTCGTCCTGGACTCCCCCACCCCAGGGAAAAGATTTTGCCTATGTACGCTATCCATGCCCCTCATAATTTTGTAAACCTCTATAAGGTCACCCCTCAGCCTCCGACGCTCCAGGATAAACAGCCCCAGCTTATATCTCAAATCCTCCAACCCTGGCACATCTTTGGATCGTGGGAGGAAACCGGGACACCAGGAGGAAACCCAGAGGAGAATGTGCAAACTCCACACAAACAGTCGCCCAAGGCAGGAATCAAACCCAGAGCCCTGGTGCTGTGAGGCAGCGGTGCTGTGACGCAGCAGTGCTGACCACTGAGCCACCGTGCCAGCTTTCAAGTAGGCAAATCATAGTTATTCAGAGGATGAACCAGAGAGTGAACTTCTGACTGTTTTGATTTGGATGTTTGTAAAAATTACAAAGTAATTTATAAGCTTGATGAAAGATATGGTAGAGAGAATAAAGAATTTTACCATTTCAATAATAACATACTGCAGAATCTTTTAGAGTATCAAATGTTGACACTAACATCAAGTTCATCGATTACTTTTCAAACTTTACCTCTCAAGTGTTAGCTTAAAAACAATATTCAAGTGATCTAAAAATAAACAGTTTCATGCCATTGGTCCACGTTTTGGATACCATTCTGAGCATTGTCATGCATGTAATTTCTAGGATAAATCTAGGGGCACTGGATAACCACTTAAAGTAATTCATGTTGCAAAAGGACATGTGAAAAGTTAACTGCAGATAGGTGGAGTTATTTTAACACTGTCACAATTAGGTCAAAGTAAATACTTTATAGTCTTGTTTAAAGAAAAGCATTTATCTAAAACATAAGAGACACAACTGGAAAGTGCATGCTTGGAAAGTCAAAATCATTTTTGTCTACCTCTATCTTTTCCATGGTATTACATATCATTTCCCATTTGAGGCTGAGAAACTTTGAAACTTGATACCATGTGTAACATACCATTTCTCATTGCTTGATGTTTTCTTATCTCAATTAATTATTTCAAAGTCTGTGTGGTTCTGGATATTATTGAGCACTGTTCATTTCAATCCATTGCTATAACCCACCAGTCATCAAAACAATTAAATTATAAAGTAAGTTAAATTTTGTACACAAATGAATCCCTTTTTCCACTTCCATGGAAAAAAAAATGTATTAACGTCAAAATGGTTGATTGTCAAAGAGAACAGTTTTAACACCAAAAGGTATCTATTACATGAGAACTTACTTCTGGCGCCAAGAGGCATTTAGATCGTTTGCTCTGCTATTCCACTGAGGAAAGCGTGCTGAAAGTTGTTGATACCTGAGCAACACAACCAAGGTTTCAGAAAATAAATGAGCTTGAACAATTATTATAAGTCATTTCCTCCAAGGTTATTCGATTTTCACTGATGTGTCGAAAAGCAGTGAATACTTTGACCAGAACAACCCTGACAACAGACAGCTTTCTCAAGTGAAAGGGATCAAAAAGGCAACACTGTTAAGTCAAAGGGGAAATATCTGTGTCATGAATAACACTGAGAATATATTTTGAAATGCTGCCATTTTAATTTGAACACTCATGACCAATAACACATTTCCGATAGATTGAGCTTTGACAAAGGGTCAGTTAGACTCGAAACGTCAGCTCTTTTCTCTCCTTACAGATGCTGCCAGACTTGCTGAGATTTTCCAGCATTTTCTCTTTTGGTTTCAGATTCCAGCATCTGCAGTAATTTGCTTTCATCCAATAAATTGCTTCTGTCTTGCCCTTGTGCAAATATACTCAAATGCATTGATACTAGTGACTTCACCTCTAGAGTCATAGAGATCTACAGCACAGAAAAAGGCCCTTCAGCCCATCTTATCAATGCCTATCAAAAACAATGACCTACCTAATCTAATCCCATTTTCCAGCACTTGGCCCACAGCTTTGAAGACTTGGCATTGCAAGTTTAAATACTTAGACTCTTAGAACCATAGAGTTGTACAGCACAGAAACAGGTCCAACATGTCCATGCTGACCAGATATCCAAAATTAACTTAGTCCCATTTTCCAGCACCTGACCCATATCCCTCTAAACCCGTCCTATTCACATACCCATCCAGATGCCTTTTAAACGTTATAAGTGTCCCAGCCTCTACCACTTCCTCTGGCAGCTCATTCCATACACGCACCATCCTCTGCGTGAAAGTGTTGCCCCTTAGGTCCTTTTTAAATCTTTCCCCTCTCAGCTTAAACCTATTCCCTCTATTTTTGAATTCCCCCATGCTAGGGAAAAGACTTTGTCTATTTGCCTTATCTATGCCCGTCATGATTTTATAAGCTTGTATGAGATCACCCTTCAGCCTCCGTTGCTCCAGGGAAATTAACGTCAGCCTATTCAGCCTCTCCATGTAGCTCCAACCCTCCAACCCTGTCAACATCGTTGTAAATCATTTCTGAACCCTTACAAGTTTCACAACATCCTTTCTATATGAGGGAGATCAGAATTGAACCCAGTATTCCAAAGTGGCCTAACCAATGTCCTATACAGTCATAACATGACCTCTCATCTCCTATACCCAATGCACCAACCAATAAAGGCAAGTGTACCAAACACCTTCTTCACTATCCTGTCAGCCTGCAACTCTGCTTTCAAGGAACTATGAACCTGCACCTCAAGATCTCTTTAAATTGTACCAGTTTCTGCCTCTTGTGTCCTGAGGGGCAGTGAGGATCACACTGAGGAGCTTCGGTGGGCAGTAAATTTATTTCAAAATCCTTTTGAGTCCTGGCCTGCTGTTGACTTTGAATTCTTTAGTGAGGCCTACAGTAGTAAGGTCAAGAGGTCTACCTTAGTCCCTATACTTCTCTTGTAACTGGTGTACGGGGATGATCATGTCCCCTGTCAATCCACAGAAACCACAGCTCAAGGACACAGCTGGTCTGAAGGTAGATGAAGACGTTTTAAACACAACCTCACTGATACTGACTGAGGTGTTCCTGTGGTTGTTGCAGTCTCCTATGGCACCTTGAAGTTTGTACGACACATGTTCTGTGCAATACAGGAGGAGGAGATCTTGATGTTGCTGAGGAAGTAGTTGCTACTGAACTGGGTTATGAAAAAAACATTAGTGACAATAGTGCCACACACCTGTCTTCCAAAAAAATTACAAAGTTGTCAAAAAAACTTTTTTAATTATAAGAAAATGATTCATTTGTAAGGAAAGCTTCACAACTATTAAACTATTAAAATGATCTATTAGGATCAAATTTCAACTGGTTATGTCAGATTCCTAAAGATAAACAATATGTGAATTAATAAACAGATCAATTAAATTTCATGTTTTATGTATTGCTGAAGAAAAATCATTTAGTTGAAACTTTGCACCTTGCACTCCATCAGGACAATTTACAAGAAATACCGATATAAGGGAAAGGTAACATTATACTGCATAAGAATTAGAATTAGAATCCCTACAGTGTAGAAACAGGCCATTTGGCCCAACAAGTCCACACTGACTCTTCGAAGAATATCCCACCCAGACTCATTCCCCTAACTAATGCACCGAGCCTACACATCCCTGAACACCATGGACAATTTAGCATAGCTAATTCATCTAACCTGCACATCTTTAGATTGTGGGAGGAAACCAGGGTACCTGGAGGAAACCCATACAGACACGGGGGTGATGTGCAAACTCCACACCGACAGTAACCCAAGGCTGGGATTGACCCATTGAGCCACTGTGCTGCCCACAAGAGGCAAATGATAATTGGTTCACAAGTAGATTCTGATCAGCAGAAGCACTGACAATGGGAATGTATCAGTTAATGATGACTAATAATTAATAGCCAATCTTGGTTAATGTTTTAAGGTTGATGCTGAAACATAAACCTAAGAATGGCTGTTGCCTATTTTGTTTAATGGAAATAAGCGCAGCATTTGTAGTTGTTTGTTACGTCTGCAAAGATCAGGGTCCCATGCATTAGAGTATTCAACTTCTCGTAACTGCACCACACTGCAAGTCTGACTGATCATCCTCAATTAGTCATCAGCAAAATTCTTCTCACACCCTCAGGATTAATTCGTGAACATTTTCCAGTCACAGTATCACATCAAACATTGCAGATTGTGAATTTTGGAAGTGTGTACTGTTTAGGTAATCAGTACCTTCCTTGTTGTTAACAGCCAAAAGCTGTTTGACTATGATCTGCCAGTCTTTGACATATATATGCCTGCAGTACACCGGCACTGAATTCTATATAACACATTACTCATTTCTGTGATAGGCATAACAATGCTTTAGCTGGACAGCAGATTCCTGCTAGTGACAAACACCATTTGTTTTGCTACTGCATAGTTGCAGGATGAAACAGCCAGATTTGCCTGTTGAGCTTTCAGTCTGGTGCACTTACATGTACCAGAAGCTGCACATATTGTTTCACAGTTTTGAAACAACAAATGTGTGATGACCATTTACTGGATCATTGTTCAGGACAATACCTTGACCAGTGTGAACTTGCCAGATTTAATATGTAAATAAAGCTTGACAGTTATTTGTCAGTCATCATTAGCCAGTACATTCTTCATACCAATAGCTCTACTGATCAGACTGCACTTGCCAACTCATAGCCCTCTCCTTACATATAGTATACAGGATAGGCATTCAGTATGTTGAAGACAATCTGGCTTTGATGGCCATAGTCATAATCTGAAGTGTTTCTCATGTCCCACTTCTGAACCAGTGTCCACATTTTCTCTGGTCCATTCACAAGTGGTTGAGCATTGTCTAGATTTTCTATAAAAAGGCTGAAGCCAGAGATCCCACCACACAGGGCAGTTACCAGGTTGAGGGTAGAGTGGTTGTTATCCGTGCAGCTAAACCAAGTCTACACCTCCCTTTGTGGTAGGCTTACAGCCATCATCAGTTTAGGTACAGGGATCCACAAGGCCTGCTTGGTTATTGTGATAGAGGAAACCACTTACTCCTCTAACTAGAGGAGTCTTTTGCAGTTAACACGCTTTTTTTTTCATGTTAACAACCAATGGAAAGTTACATTGAAAGGAATAGACATTGTTACAGAGACTATGAATCTTAGGTCTTGTTCCTTTGAGATTCTAAGCTGTTCTTCTACATGTCCATAATACATCATTATGGTGCTTATTGCAAGCCTCAGTATTAACACTTCCTGATCTTTTAGAACCATATTTTATTTAAATGCCTCCCATGCTTTAGTCCCATTATTAATATTATAGATTTGTGCAAATAGTTATACTTACTGCCACTTCATCTCTATCCAAGTCTCTGGCTTTGAAAATTCACTCTGTCCCAGAATGTTTTCTGTTCGGAGTTGGAAGACTCAATGGAAGAGTATTATTTTTAAGCTATTCCTGACAGGTCTGCAGGTTCCTTGAAACTGGAAACCATTTCACCTCTTGGATTTCCTTCATGAGAGATACCTTCCATGCAATTAAACACTGCAGTATCTTCGTCATTGGGTGTTGGTTGCTCGTAGAGGGCAGATTTGTACTTTATACAAACAGTTTATAGATCTAGAAGGAACTAACTCTCTTTACTTCAACTTGTTGATTGCTTTGTTGATTTTTAGTTTGCCTAAAGCAATTGCATTAATGGTGAACTCAACTTTTCCTCACTCTTACTATTTGAGGATTGCTTCCCGCTTAGCATGATCTCTGCTAGTCTTACTAAGGCTTCCTCTTGAGGAAGTGAGGAAGTGAAATATTCTGCTAGAAGCTACCTCTTCTGAGCTACCTCAGACTTGAATCCGTCATAGTTATCTGTTCACCAAGCTGCGTTGGTTATATCACTTACAGATATGTCAGTTGGCTCAAGTAGTATTGCTCACACAACTGCGGACAATGCTGGAGAAACTCAGCAGATCTGGCAGCATCTGTCGAGAGAGAAAAACAGTGTTAAGGTTTTCAGTCTTGTATGGCTTTCCTTTAGTATAGCAAATAGGTCAGGCTCCAGACCTTAATAGTCTTTGTCAGCACTGTGGAGCAAAGAAGCCTCGCAGGCACAGACATTGTCCAGTTATTAAAATTAAATGTTTTGCGTGTCAGACCAAAGGTCATTTTCAGAAAATGTAGTCTGTTCTGAACCAGAAATGCCAATAAAAGGGAAAGGTAACATTTACACTCCATAAGAAGCATATGTCAATTGGTTCACAAATAGATTCTGATCAGCAAAGGTGTTGACAAGGGGAATGTACCATTAATGATGACTAACAATTAATAGCCAATCTTGGTTTATGTTTTAAGGTTGACTCTAAAAAAAACCTAAGAATGGCTGTTGCCTATTTTGTTCAGTTGAAAGAAGACTTGAAATGTTAACTCTATTTCTCTTTCCACAGATGCTGACAGAACTGCAACGTTTCTCCAACATCCTCTGCATTTGTTTCAGGTTTCTAGCAGTATTTGAGTAATACTGCATATTGGCAACCTCATTGCTTGAGATTCCTTCCAAAACCTGCTGGTTCATGCAGTCCGAACTCTCTTTAGGTGTTGATAGCAATGGAAAATACTTCTGTCAAATCAATATATTCACAGATTCCCATCTGAGTGATGGTGTGAAGCAATTTTTTTATGCCAACAAAACTAATCTCAATGGATTTTGCTTTCTGTCAGGTGTTACCATAAGTCTTGGAAGGCTTATGAAATCTTACATTTGGCTGGTTATTCCTCAATCTAAACTAATTTAATTCTTCCTGTCATTTGAAGAAGATTGAGATCAAGACATCCAATTCCACTCATGACTGAGAATTCTTGGTTGTGAAGTGTACATATAGATCTTCCACAATTTGCCATTCCTTATACTATGTAGTTGCTCATAGCATACCTTTATTCTTAAATGTTATATCTCCTGGAACATTTAGTCGCACTGCTCTCAGATATGGACAGTGTTCTCTTAACCATGAATCACTATCTGATAATATGGTGATGTTCTCAATAGCATTGAACTGAAATTCTTAAAATGGCCATTAACATAAATATGAGCTTTCTCAAAAAGTTAGACCTGGTCAACTTCTCATGAGTACACATCAGATTTTCTTCTATTGCAGATTGTTCCTACTTCATTAGCTCTTTATGCGGGTAGCTATTTGATTTCTTGCTTTTGCATGACTACGTTTTCTGAAAATGACTTTGTGTCTGTGGGGCAAGGTATTCAATGTTAATAGCTGGACAATGTATGTGCCTAAGAAGCTTCTTTGCTCCACAGTGCTAAAAAGGACTATTAATGTCTGGAGCCTTATCTACTTGCTATATAGGTCCTCATATGTGCTGTAGTAGCTCAAGGATCTTCAGAATTGAATGGACTCCATTGATCTTCTGTGCAAAGGTTGATTTTCCCCTCTTAGTCTTGATATGTATGACTTCCAGATTTTCGATTCACTCACTATCTGACTGGTTTTCTCTAGAGTCAATACTTCTGACAAAGTCTCATCAGCAATTCTGTCTTCAAGAATACTGGCTTCATACCACCGCACACACAGAGATCATTAATGGACTCATCTATAAATTCTTTCAGATGTTGAATCCATCTATTAAGTCTTATTCTTTCAAAATTATATTTTTGTGTGATTAAAGTATTTTTTAAAAATCCTTTCTATAACACTTCAATGGTGTATGTTGCTTCTTTTACCTTTTAGTAAGTTATAGAATTGTCCCATTACTCCTTATTATATATAAAATGTATTAACTTGTTCAGCTTCTGATTCAGTATCTAGTTTCCAAGCTATTCTCCATCTTTAGAGTTGTTTTCTCCAAGGTGTCTAATTGTTAATTCTATTTGACTCATCCCTTAAATACAATCGTCTTGTCAATATTATTGCTGATAAAATGTCTTTAAAGGATAAAATTTTGAAATTTTGCCTGAAGTTGTATAATAATATTATAAAGTTAAAAATCACACAACACCAGGTGCATGTGTGTGTGCAACACACACACATACACTTTCTCACACTCACAACCCCCAACCTCGACAGACAGACACACACAGACAGACAAAGACCCACATGCACACAATTATTTTGTGGGGTGAATTTGTACTTGCAGGGTTACATTGTACTTTGCTCAAAAACTGCATGCATTCATGTAGAACTCTGAGCTCAAAAACTGCATGAATTTATGTAAAACTCCGTTATCTCACTTTTTAGATTAGAATCAATCTAAGCATCATGGCATAGACAGAGAACACAGGGGGCTAACACCTTCAACATATAGTCTAGCTATCACCATTGTTAACAGCTAACCTGAGAATGCAACATATTTAAAAAAAAAGGTTTTGTGATTTACACATGAAAGAAGTGAAACTATCACTGTATTCTAACAGATGAAAGGCTTAACAGACAATCAATTTTTCAATGTATAACTTCAGTTACATCACACTGTAAATTTTTGCTATAAATTCTGCGTTACGATTGAGCCCTCCACTATCACCTGATGAAGGAGTGTCACTCCGAAAGCTAGTGTGCTTCCAATTAAACCTGTTGGACTATAACCTGGTGTTGTGTGATTTTTAACTTTGTACACCCCAGTCCAATACCAGCATCTCCAAATCATGAATAATATTATAATAATAGTAACATGACTGCTCTGTGATGCTGCACTGCAGGGATTTCCTGCATTTTGCAGCTAAAATGGAGGACTCCTGCTTTTTGTAGCCTGAATGGAGGATAGTCACCTTTTCCTGGTTTCACTGGATGAATCCTTGACTAAATGATTCCCAATTCATTAACAGTTTTAGTGACTTAATCTCACTGCCTGTAGCCTTAATAAATGATGTTTACTTTATTCACGATTTTACTAAATGGCTTTCACTATTCATTACTTTAAGAGATGAATCCGGCTTCCTTTAATTTCTTTTTCTGGATGTTTCCAGCTTACAGTGGCTCAAAAAATGATCCCCATTTCTTTCACAGTTCTTTTCCTAAATTATTTTCTCACTTTTCACCATTTAAATAAATGCTTTCCACCTTTAGCACAGTTTTGATGGAGCCCTTAAAAAAGTATTCAAAGTTTTACTTTAGTTACACCAGAGCTGCTTAGATTTCTAATTTGTCCTCGGGCATTAAAGTGGGTCAATGGTTAGCACTGTTGCCTCGCAGAGTCAGGGACCCAGGTTCAATGCCAACCTCAGGTGTCTGCCTGTGTGGAGTTTGTACATTCCCCCCACCACCCTGTATCTGTGTAGGTTTCCTGTGAGTGCTCCAATTTCCTCCACCAGTCCAAAGGTGAAGTCAGAAGTCACATGACACCAAGTTATAGTGCAACAGTTATTTGAAATCACAAGCTTCCAAAAGCATGGTGTGATATGACTTCTGACTTTGTCCATCCCAGTTCAACACTGGCACCATCATGGCGGCCAAAGGTGTGCATGTTAGGTGGATTGACCATGAGAAAATGCTGGGTTACAGGGATAGAATAGGGGGCTAGATACTTTTTAGAAAGGACTCAATGGGCTGAATGGACTGCTTCCACACCGTAGAGATTCAATGTTGTCACCTTAATACAGTTTCCATAAACTCCCCAGCTCTGCAGCCATGATTTAAATTGTTTTTTGTGGCCCTTAATCTCCTGGCTGTTGAGAACATTGTGCAACCACCCTCTTTACATCACCCCTGCCCAAAATAACAGTGAGACTTGATCTGAGGCCGTGGGTACTTACCTTCCTTCTTGTTTTTCCAGCCTGTAAAATTGTGCCATATCGAAAGTTTCCCTTGCCTACCCGGGACTTCCAGTGCCTGTGTGAGAAGAGGAACACCACTTACTGGTCTAACTGGAAGAGGAACTCATATTGAACAAGAAGTGGTTCATTGTATATTAATAAAGAATTACAGGTTACATGGGTACGATAGACATTAGTGGGTCCAGACACTCTGATTGGGGTTGGAAAGCCTATTTCCAACACTGATCAGACAAAAAAAATGTACATGGAAAATTTTAGATGACTTCCACGCTGGAAATTTCTGAACCGAAATGTCCTGTTGCGAAACAGAGGAAACCAATCCAGGAATTCTTGAAGCCAGCAGGGAAGAAGATTAGTATCGAAAACACAGCCACTTTTGCAGTACTGAGTACATCGTGTTCTGTGATTTAAATGTCCAGCCACATGGATTGCTTATGTGAAAGGATAAGTATTTAAAGTGACTGTGGGGCTAGGGTAGCAGGAAGGCAGGTAGGGTGTTAAAGTGTCAAGCTGGTGTAGGGAGTAGGGTACCAGGTTGTTGAGGAGGTGGAGTAGCAGACAAGTGGGTGAGTGTTTAGGGTATGTCAACAGGTCTGGTCTGGGGAGGGGATCCAGTTGGCTCCTGAAGGTGGTAATGTCAGGTCAGATGCCAGGATGTGGGAGGCGTTAAGTTAGTTGCTATTACGCAGATGAGTTATGTCAGGTTGTGTCATGGAGGTGTCTGCCTGGATTTCAGGGGAGGGCTGGGGAGCCAAGGCGGGTGCTGGTTCCTGTCAGAGTTGGGAGGGGGGTTGGCTTCAATTAATGGGGGTGGGGTGCACAGTGGATGTCAGGTCTGGGAAGGGGGGTTCAGGTCAGAACTCATGGTAAATGGTGGGGTCAGATCTCAGGAAGCAGGCCACCTAATTGGAGGGGTGGGGCCCTTCAGGTTGAGCGTCTTCAGTCCTGAAGAAGGGTTACACCCGAAACATCGACTTCTCCACCTCCTGGTGCTGCCTGGCTTGCTGTGTTCTTCCAGCCTCCCGCCTGTCTACTTCAGGCTGAGGGGGCAGGGATCAGGAGTGTGTCATTGGGTAAGAGGAGGAGGTGACTCAGTGCTGAGCCAGTATATAGTTACCCAGTCGTTAGAATAGTATTTAGTCCTCTAACATTATCTGAGTAATTACTAAGCTTACATTCATCAGAAGCTTTGAAATTCACCTACCTTAAGGGATTTTTTGAGGTTTCTAGGTGTAGGTGAATTGCCCAACAGAATAATCAGTTTTCCTCAGGGTCAGCTGTGTCAGGAATTCAATGTGGTCCCAATACAGATCTTCAATCTCTGTTGGTTGAACTGAAATAAATAATGATTTGACTATCTGGGCCATTGTTATAGACAATATATGGAGGACATGGCGGCACTCTGTCCAAAAACCCTGCAGCCTATTAGTATCCTCCTCATAACACACACTGCCACCCAGCTTAGTGTCATCTGCAAATTTGGAGATACAGCATTCAATTCCTTTGCCTAAATAGTTAATAGATATTGTGAAGAGCTGGGGTCCCAGCACTGAACCCTGCAGCACCCACTGATCACTGATCACATTCTGAAAAGGATCCATTTATTCCAACTCTGCGTCCTGTCAGCCAACCAGTTCTGCATGTCAATATACTTTTGATACCATGAGCTTTAATTTTCCTGACTAATGTTTTGTGTGGAACCTTGCCAAAAGTATTTTGAAAGTCCAGACACACAGCATTACTGATTCACCCTTGTCTACTCTCCTGGTCACATCCTGAAAACAATTTCTAGCTAGCTAGTTTCTCCGACTCTAATTTCTTCCTCCTGATTGATGGCATGGTGGCTCAATGGTTATCGCTGCTGCCTCACAGTGCCAGGAACTTGGGTTCAATGCCACCCTCTGGTGAGTGCATGGGGTTCCCCTGAATGCTCCAGTTTCCTCCCACAATCCAACAATCCCACAACCCTATAACCTGATGAAGGAGTGTCGCTCCGAAAGCTAGTGTGCTTCCAATTAAACCTGTTGGACTATAACCTGGTGTTGTGTGATTTTTAACCTCACAATATTCAACATCCAATTCTCGTCATCCTGCAGCCATGACTCTGTACTGCCGATGATTGTGTTTGCTCACTTCAACAATTCAGAACTGAAGAACAGTCACACCGGGATCAAAACATTAACTGTTCCTCTCTCCACAGATGCTGCCTGACCTACTGAGTTTATCTGTGTTTGTTTCAAATTTCCAGCATCTGCAGTGTTTTACCTTTATTTTCAATGAATGCTATCAATTTATTGACTTTGCCATGAATGCATGTGAAGGTACAGGTATAACCTTTGCAACATTTAGTATTACATTTTGCTGCACTCATGTGTTTTGCCTCTCTGTCTCTTCCTGCTATTCTCAGACCTTCATTTCCCATAAAACTATTTTCCTTTATGACTCTATGACAATGACTCTCTCGCTTACCTTGTCTATACTTTCTGACATATCACATCTTTTCACATTTGATCCCTTGCCTCAAAGTTTATTTTAAAAGCTTCTCTATTTTTCAAGTTATGCAGTTCATAAGAACACTGGTCCCAGCACAGGACAAGTGTAGACTGTCCTGACTCTACAGATCCCACTTTCCTCAGAACTATTGTCAGTGGCCCATGAATTGGATTTCACTGCGCCCACACCAGTCTTTAAGCATTTGTCTCTCCAATTATATGTACTCTGTCAATTTGCACGTAGTTCAGGTAGTAATCAGAGTTTATAAGCTTTGAGGGTGACTAGCTTCTCATATTCTCTATAGACAAACTCTTTCTTCCTTCTACCTATGTTTCTCTCTAGACCTGAGCACATGTCCTGAACCCTGGCACTGGGCAAACAACATGGACCCCTGCACTTTGCTGCAGAACACAGTGTTAATCCTCCTCTCTTTGGTATCCTTAACAGTCACTGTTTACCTTGTTTCACCTCCTGCCTCCACTTGAATGGCATTCCCATTTGATCCAAGGTACCATGGTCAGTTTTCTCATCCACCCTGCAGTCCTCACTCTCAACCAGACAGATTGAAAGAACCTCCAAGATTAGAGTGGTTTTGGAAATGCACAGCAGGTCAGGCAGCATCCCAGAAGCAGGAAAATCAACATTTCAGGCAGAAACTCTTCATCATTCCTGATGACGGGCTCCTGCGTGAAACGTCGATTTTCCTGTTCCTCAGATGCTGCCTGACCTGCTGTGCTTTTCCTGCACCACTCTAATCTTGACTCTAATCTCCAGCATCTACAGTCCTCACTTTCGCCCTGAAAGAATCTCCAATCCATGGACTGTTTCAAAAGTTAATCCTCTGCCTCTATGTCTACTTACCCACCTAGCTCACAGTTACATTCTCTCATCACAAACCACTGACCAAACCAGAAGACCCTATTATTCCAAGTGGTGTGACTGCCTCCTGGTGCAAAGCATCCAGGGTAAATTTTCCTCTTCCTGGTGCATTGTTACAGCGTCCACCTTCAGCCTCCAGCTCAGTGACTTTGAGCAAAAGGTCTTTGAGCACCTGAAATGTGAATAGCTGGTATCAATATGAGTGGGTGCCATTTTGAAATGTGATAAAAGAATATTAAATGAATGCAGCTCAGCTTATTGATTGAATTACCTCTACAGAAAGTGTTTAACCACAATCTATGCAATTTAATACCATCAAATTCATTGTTATCAGATTCCAATGCAACGAATTCATCAATTACTTTCTGAGTCTCTCTGACTATGGCATTGTCGTAGTCATATGTGGCACTTTTGGTTTCAGAACCATCCCTTCACAACAGATAATCTTTTTCTCCACCCACTGAGCTGAACGTTCAGCATTTTTTTTTGAATGGCATTTTGCACACCATTAGCATCCCATGAGTTGATATGGAAACTAGTCACCTATCCCATTTGGTGCCCACAGGATCCTTGAATGGCTTGTTGAAACATCTAAGGGTGAACCCTTGGTGTAACTGGATTGTGAGCATTATTCCATTGCACTTCATGAACTCATTTCTTCAATGGGAAATTACAGCTACATTCTTTAGATTTATTTTCATTCATTCATGGGATATTGGAGTCAATGACTAGGCCAGCATTTATTACCAATCTCTAATTGCCCAGAAGGCTGTTAAAGACCAGCCGCATTGCTGAGGGTCTGGAATCACATGTAGGCCAGACCAGGTAAGGATGGCAGATTCCTTCCCTGAACCAATCAGCAATGGATTCAGGATCATTATCAGACTCTTGATTCCAGATTTTTATTGGATTCAAATTCCACTATCTGCCATGGCAAGATTCACACCCAGGTCCACGGAACATAACCTGGGTTTCTGGATGAACAGTCCAATGATAATACAAATAGACCGTCACTTCCCCACAGGCAATCAAGACATCATTCCACATATTACCAATCCATGGCTTCACTCTATCCTCATCAATCCAACTATTGTCAAGGACTTGCACAGAAACACCTGCAGGAAACATGTTGTAGTTATATATTTGAAAATCACCAAAGCTACTATTTTTCTTTTCTGTTGTCAATGCAAGCTTCTTGTTTCCTATCATTCCCAATAGAATTGGTTTTTATCCTGATCACTCCACATTCTACCTGCTGGACTTATTGAAATTCATGGGCATTTCATTCGTGCTGCTGAATTAGCGTAGTTGGTACTCCTGTTTGTGCCGCTGTCTGATGATGAATGGCTGGAACCTGGTAATTTTGGCGTTAAGGTCCTTTGGTAGTCTCTGAGCAATCTTGGTCTTCTGTCTCAACACTAGGCTTCTTTGTTCCATAAAGCAGCTGTACCAACTCGCTGTTGGTCTGAAATTCTTGCTGGCTTTAGTGATTGATTTAAATCACTTAAATGTGTATATATGCACTGTATTTCTGGTGATGATGTAACCATTCCAATGATTTTTTTGTGGACACATGCCAGTATGTGTTCTCAAGATCAGGTCAGTGTTTGGTTTCTGTTCTTGTGATATACTTGGTCTTGAATATCTTCTTCAGAACTGTTATTCTTCCATTCTTGTAGCAGTTTTTTGACTAACGACAAATTCACTCACTGTAACCCTTTAATTTTAATTCATTCTTGGAATGTGGGCATTATTGGCTAGGCCAGTATGTACCAGCCATCTCTAATTGCCCAGAGGGCTGTTAAGAGTCAACAACATTGCTATGGGTCTGGAGCCACATGCCGGTTAGATCAGGCAAGGATGGCAGTTTCCTTCCCTACAAGACATTATGGTTTTTCCAAAGATTGGCAATGGATTGATGGTCATCATCAGACTCTTGATTCCAGATTTGTATTGAATGCAAATTCCACCATCTGTCATGGCAGGATTCTAACCTGGGTCCCTGGAACATTACCTGCATCTCTGGATTAACAGTCCAGTGATAAGGTAAAAACAAGGACTGCAGATGCTGGAAACCAAAGTCTAGATTAGAGTGGTGCTGGAAAAGCACAGCAGGTCAGGCAGCATCCAAGGAGCAGGAAAATTGACGTTACGGGCAAAAGCCCTTCATCAGAAATAGAGCTCTGTTCCTGATGAAGAACTTTTGCCCGTAACGTCGATTTTCCTGTCTCTCGGATGCTGCCTGACCTGCTGTGCTTTTCCAGCACCACTCTAATCTAGAGTCCAGTGATAATACCACGAGGTCATTACCTCCCCCTGTTATTATTTGATGAGTCAGTAATGTTATTTTTTCTTAGCTTCAAAGCTGCTTTGTACTTCATTCTTTTTGCTGGAGGATCAATTTCTGTCCTTCTCTCATGATATTGTGCATGGTATGCTTTGTATCTTCAAGTTCAGTGCACCTTATTGGCAACACAGCTCATTTATACACTGGATCAACTTATACTCTTTGATCTATGGCATCTCCTTTCATGGCAGGAATGTTCAATATTTGTAAGTTTTCTTCGTGTGGCTCCTCCTAAGGTTGTGGATTCAAGCTCCATTCCAGAGCATGAGTATTCCATACATGCTGACATTCCACTGCAGTACTGAGGCAGTGCTGCATTGTTGAGGTACGGCCTTGCAAATGAGATGTTAAACCAAAGTCACCTTCTTCTTGGTCAACAGTGCATAAAATAAATCTCAGGGCTGTGTTGAAAAAAGAACAGAGTTGTTCTTGTAGTGCCCTGACCAAAATACATCCTTCAACTAACACAACCAAAAGAATATTTTTAATAATGGATCTCATTCAATAGTTGTGGCTTTGTTTTGTGTGTGAATTGGCTGCTTCATTTGTGTACAAACCCTAGGAGTACACTTTGAAAGTGATCTCTTGATCTTGAAGTACACAGGCTCACCCAAGACAATAATAAATGCTAATTTATTATTTTATGTTACTTTATTATTTTGTTATTTTCTTTAGAGAATAAATATACAAAGAAATACAATCTCTGAATTTCGCAGACACTTTAATTTAAACAGTGATTTAACCAATGTTGTAACCTTTTCGATGTTTTCTTAAATAAATATGAAATGTTTGGACAAATGTATGATTACAAAAATGACACTATTTAACAAGAGAGGGCTGTTTTTTGGCTGAAAACGCATTTAAAAGAGGAATAATGCTGGGGACGATAAGTAAGTATATACTTAACTTTGGATGGAATTGAAAAGTTTTAAAAACAATTGACAAAGACGTCGCCTTTTCAGGTCTGCTCCATGGAGTTCTGTATTCATTAGTGTGTCACTGTTCATGAAGGTTGGACAGGGCGAGATGGCATAAGCTGATAACTTATGCATAGTATTTAAATTAAGTTTTAAAAGGCAGAAAGATATGGGTAATCTCATTAAAACTATTCATTTAATAAATGCAAAATTAATTAGTTTTCCTGATATTTGGTGGCTATTCAATATACAGCACCACCTCACACATCAGATATGTAAATGGAAAGTAGTTGAACTATGACCTTGCACTATCCATGCCATAATACAGGAACAGTATGGAAAATTGAGACATTTCCCATGTAGCCCATAAATGATTCTGAAGTGCTCTACTTTCTGTGAGACTTCAAAAGAATGCTATGTACTTTCATGAGAATTAGTCAGCCCTGAACAGTTAAATTGTCTTCACATAAGAACGTGGGCAGAGATCCTGCCTTGAGCTCAGTACTATGTTTAACCTTTCTGCTTCAATAAAATAGATTCAAAGTTGTTGGTTTTCATCATGGCAAATCAGTAAAATGAATTAAGCATATATATCAATAAATCAGTATACCAAAAGATGTAGTTTATGGAATGGTGTTTATAAATTAGACAATTAACTACATCTTTTAGTATACTGTCACACATGTGCAGTTTAAAAGATTACTCATTAGAAACTCTTAAAAGTCACACCTTCTAAACTAATCAAAGAAAACAAATAATACTGGAATAGCTTGGCCTTACTAATTAATCTTGTTCAACTTTATATCCTGTAAAAATCCGTGTCATCAAGTTTGTAAAGTTTGATGGGAAGCAGTGAGAGTGTTTCAGTTTTTCAAGTTTTCCCTAATCATTAAATGCCAGTAACCAGCATATTCTAATGCAGGTTAGGGAAATGTGAGCCCATGCTTCAATCCCCTGGGTCAAGGGATTACATAAATTCCATCTCATTACTTTTCTGTAAACATTATGCTAGCTCCACAAGAAAGGGCATTGACGTTTTCGGACACAAATGCGGATTGTCTTAAAATACATTGAAAACCACTGCAATGACATGAATAAGATTAGGGTATAATTTACCTGATGCACTGGGCATGTAAGATGGAAATTCAATGTCTTTGTTATATTGCTGGCGAATTCAGTGGAATAAAACCATTAAGTCATGCTGATTGTATTTGCTCTTTTGCTGAGCAGTTTGGGAGTACAGCAAGGTAGTACAATTATATTGCCAATTTTGCATTGATATTAAGTTGTTTCAGGTGCTTGATTGTATGAAAATGGTGGTGGAACTTGGGAGTCAAGCCAGCATGCTGCCACGAAAAATTGTGAGACCACTTCTAACAGTTGTCTTCATACTTGTAGTGTGCTTTTTCATAGCCATCTGGTTATGCCAGACTTTATTTTAAATATACTCAAGTAGAACCTCTTGGGAACCTCCGTTCATTTTAATGTCCAGAAAATGTAGATCCTCTAGTAATGTTGAAAAGTAGCCAACTGGGAGAAGTGGTCTATATGTCTCATATGCTATTTGTACAAAATCAACACTCAACACTGTCAACTGACCATTTCCCTCTCTCAGATCAACATCTACAGTATATTATTTTTGTAATTGATTCTGAGTAAATTTGGCAATATTAAAAGCATTGCAGGCAAATAAAAAGCGGAAAGAATTCATGTTTTCACAAAAAGAGCAGTCATTAACTGGAAATAGGTGAAACCTGACAAGGCTTCTATATATGTCAAAATTGTGGTTTTGCAGAATAGAAGAAGATCACTCAACTCACCAAACCTGTATCATGGCCAGTATGCTGCAATTGATAACAATGAGGTTATCAGCACTCACAGTCGTTCTGGAGTAAGTCAGATAGCAAGTTTCTGCATCCACTCCTCTGCAGTTACACATGGAAATTCAGAAACATTTGCCCAACAAACCCGACTGCTCCAGAAGTTCTACAATACCAATATCTGAGTGAGAGATTCAGCATTGAAACACACTATAGAGGTGAATTTGATAATGTCGTAAGTCTTAATTACTTCAAAACAACCTCTCTGACCCAGAAAATCTGTATTTACAAGATTTTAATCTATATTTACAAGAATAAAATGTTATTTACAAGATTTTAATTAGAAATTTTTAAATCTGTAATTTGTTTTTACTTATTTTATTACTGTCCCTTTTTCACAGTCCAATCATTCTTTCATACTTCATTTTATTTTGCTTTGTATTGAATTAAATGTTCAAGTTTATGCATGATAGTTTGAATTCTGCATGAAGGATTTTTCAATCAGATTAGTTGAAAAGGCACACTGTTTTGTTGTGCTCACTCAGATCCCAGATTCCTATAGATGTTACCACACTAGTTTGACCATTTGATACAGTTACAATGCATTGCAAAAGCCTATGGAAATTCTGTGGCTGAGTAAGCATAACAGCATTCCCCAGTTATTGACTACAAAATGGGTGTCATTTTAAAGGAGAGAAACAGATCATACCTATCTCTTTCCAATGCACTTATCCTAATGCCCCCTCAGAAACCCCGATAACCTTGCAATCACAATCTTCGAGAAGAGGCAGTAAAAAAGAATAGAAATAAATCTTATATTAATTATACACAGCAAACTGTGGGGAACTCCTCTCTGACTCTGAAAAACATTTAGAAAAATTCCCCAAGGCACTAAACCCTGATATCTCCAGCTAACACCTATACTTCCAGATGGTACTCATACACAGGGTCTTTGTTTGACCGGTTTGGAAGACCTGTAGGAAAACTTCATTCTCTACATATTATGGAAAGTTAGACCAGAGGTTAGCAACTGGTGAACAAAATCTCAGCATCTAATTAGATGAATTTTCTGCCCGCACAGATAGAACATAATTATGTTATTATTTTAAAGACATTAATCACATCTCCTTGATATTTACATTTTCCCAGAGTTTTTTTTTCAAATTGTTAAGTTTTCCTGATAACAATGCAATTAATGAAATGCTTTCCAAAGCTCAATATTCCCCCAACATTTAAAATTGATATTCCAGTAGATCCAGACCAAGTCTTTATATATTCTTCATCAAACTTATAGAGTCAAAGAATCAGAGATGTCTACAAGCGAGGAAACAGGCCCTTTGCACCAACTTGCGCATGCTGCCCAGCTTTCACAATTGCAGTCCCATCTGCCTGTGTTTGGTCCATATCACTCCATACCTATCCCATCCTGTCCAAATGCTTCTCAAATGATGAAATTGTATTCACTTCCACTATCACCTCTGGCAGTATGCTCCAGACACTCAACACCCTCTGTGTGAAAACATTGCTCCTCTGGATCCTTTTGTATCTCTCCCCTCTCACCTAAATTGCACTGCTAATTGTGGTTATTTTATTGACCTGGCTATATATTCCTATTATTCAATTCACTTTTATGAGCAGCTTTGTAACGCTGATCACGCACCTTCATTCACTTATCAACAATGAGTTCTGACCATTCTCCCACTAGCAGGCCATCACAGAGCCCTGCAAGCTGCTAAGATTATGTTTAAAGGCAGGTCCAGAATAGCTCCTAGCCAGTGGTGTCAAGCTGCATTAGTTACATTGTAAGAAAACTGCTACAATCAGGGGAGAAGGTTCCATAAGTGTCCCATTCCTCAATGATGAATGAGCTTAGCATGCCCTGGCCTTCTCCTGAAGTCCCCAGCTTCATCGATGCCAATCTTCAGCCAATTTGATTCATTCCACATGGTACCAAGAAATGGCTGGAGTTACAGGTAATTCAAAGGCCATTGGCCCTGACAACATTCTGGCAATAGTATTGAAGATTTATGTTCCATAATGAGCTGCATCCATGGCCAAGATGCTGATATCTGCCTGAAAATTGGCCAGGGATGATCTGCCCAAAATTAGGAACATTCAATCCAACTAATTACTGCCCTATCAGTCTACTTCCTGTCATGAGAAAAGTGATGGAAGGTGTCACTAACAGTGCTGTTGAGCAGCACTTGCTTAGCAATAACTTGCTCATGAATGCACAGTTTGATATACCCCAGAGCCACTCAGCTCTTGACCACTTTATAGTCTTGGTGAGAACTTGGACCAAAGAGCTAATTTCCAGTGATGAGGTGAGAGTGACTTCCCTTCACACCAATGCAGCACTTGACTGAGGGTAGGATAGAGGAGAGTTGAGTAGAGGAGACTGACAGAAGACAATTACAACAAACGGGGAAATCTTCCACTGATTCAGATCAGAGCTAATGTAAAGAAAGATGGTTGTGGTTCCTGGAGGTCAATCTGCACGGACCTGGGACAGCATTGCAGGAGTTCCTCAGAGGGTGTCCTTGACCCAACCATCTTCAGTTTGCTTCATCAACAACCTTCCCTCTTCATAGGGACAGAAGTGGGATGTTCAGCACCATTTGTGACTTCTCAAACATTGAAGCAGTCCATGCCCATATGCAGCAAGACCTGGGCAACATTCAGACTTAGGCTGTTAATTGGCAAATACCACTCGTGCCATGCAAATGTGAGGTAATGACTACCTCAAACAAGAGAGAATCTAACCATCTCCTCTTGACACTGAACGTCATTGCAATTTTTGAATCCCAATCTATAAACATCAATTGCCATTGATCAGAAACTGATTTGGACCAAGCAGAAAAATACTGCAGTGGCAACAGCAGATCAGAGACTAGGAATTCTGCCATGAGAAACTCACATCCTGTCTCCCAAAAGCTTGGCTACCATCTCCAAGTCAAAACTCAGGAGGATGATGAAATATTCGCCATCTGACAGGTTGAGTCTAGCTCCAACAATTCTCAAGAAGCTCCCACATCCAAGATGAAGCAGTCTTCTTGACTAGCAGACCATCCAACACCTTCAACACTCATTCCCTCTTCCACCAGTGTACAGTGTTAACAGTGTGCAGCATCTACTAGTACAAGGGAGAGGTGTCATAGGGCCCTGGTGCTTTTCCTACCTCAGCATACATAGAGCAAATTCTCAGTGTACTTTGAGTCCTATGGAATAGAATATCGTAGCACTCATTTTATTCATTGATACATCCACATACTAACAACACCTTCTGTAATTAAGTTGACTACTGGTGTATTTGGACAGAAAAAGAATCAAAAGAATTCATCAACATCCTTAATTATCAACCATTTATTCAGCTTCAGCCACAGAAAGTTATTAATTTCCAAGATATCACAATAGCTAACTTGGAACAAGCCATATATGAGCAGCAAAGCTTTATTGTTCAAAATAACCAACAGACACTTCAGCACAAAAAAAATCCATCAAACTAAACACACCATCTGCAAACTGATGAGGTCACACCTAATGCATAACGATTGCATGTACACAACTTTATACATTGCACCTTGAATCTCAATCCCAGATTGACAGGATTTATTGCAACATCATCCACTACATTTTTCATATGTAATAATGCCTGAACTTATAGTTATGGACCAGACCAGACCCCCTCAAAATATATTAATAGCCTAGACCCAAATTTTTCCCACTTTAAAGGTAAGTATAAGGCGTTGCATTCCAGATGCAATTTGATTGACCAAACTACTTGACTTTAAACAAAGTATGTTTTATTTTTACACAGCAATTAAAATACAAATAAAATAAAAATAAAAATAAAATAATTGGTTTAACTAGCACATCCTTGGCAAGGGCAAATTCAGAAGAACCGATTGTCTCTCATGCAATTCTATCAGCAAGAAGAGAACCCCGGCTTTTAGCTGCAACACAGAGCTTCAAGACCTCATCCAGCTTCAAGACCCCAGCAACTGCTGAAAGCTAAAGCTAAAAATCCTGCTTCTGTGGGAGCTTGACCCCACCCATCCAAGCTGCTTTTATTGTTCCACTTTAAATAAAAACCTAAGGCCTCACAAGCTGTTTACTTTATTGGATTTGAGCAGACTGCTCATTACCTTTGTCTCAGCCTTTCTTCATTAGAAAGAAAGGACAAAATACAACTCTTAAAGCCATAATATCATTGCCTATGCAGCCGTAAGCTAGAGATTCCACATATATTTTCAAGGGATGCATTAACTTGGTGATTTTAAGTTCTCCTAGCTACTAGTTGGTTGAGCATTCCTTTGTTGCATGGTTTAAACTGCTCCCTCCTCTTTCTATCCTCCCCCTTTATTTCTCCCACCTTTTGCAGCTCCTCCTTTCCATTGCATCCCCATGTTGCAGCTGCATTTCCCTGCCCACTCCCATGTAAACTATTTCTTTCTCATCTACTCCTACAACATGTCTGCCACAACTCAACCATTTTAGCAGCAGGCAGCATTAAGTAGATCCAACACACAGCACCCCACTGGCCCTTCCCAAACTCATGGCCTCTACCACCTAGACGGAAATGTGCAGCAGATTCTTGGGGATGTCAAATCTGCAACTTCCCCTCCAAGCCACACACCATCGTGCATGGCTATTATATTACCATTCCTTCTTTTTGTTGGGTCAATGTTCTGGCACTCCATTTCTAACATCAGTATGGGTGTACTTATTCCCAGTACAAAAGCCAAGTCAACAGCACCTTCTAAAAAAACCATTAGTGATGAGTAATAAATGGCCCAATCATGATGGCCACACTTGAGGAATAAATGTAAAACGTAGTTATGTTATATCCTAATTGGCTTCTTTATCTGAAGATGCCAACAGGTATTAATAAACAATTTTGATCCACTAGCTTAGTCCACACATACTCAAATTGTTTCTGTTCAAATTGACCCCATATTCTGTGTAAAATGTAATTGCCCATTTACAAACCACAGATAACCTCTCTGTTTTGCTCCATTCTATATCTTTTGAATCACAGTGTTTTCTCCCCACATAATCCATGTAAGACGTCCTATCATTAATTTCACTCCCAGTCGCTCACACAATAATTATTTTCTGAACGCTGATTTCCTTTTGTAGATTTTTCTTCAAAGCTGGCTTGTGCGGATAATTCCATGTTATAATTGTTTCCTGGAGAACTTGTGAAGTTCCCATAACCTCCCTTTTAATTCTAGTTGTACTTATCTTGCTGACTAATGGAAACAAATGACCACTGGTTAGCTTATCATAATAATTCATCATCAATTCTTATGTTCTTAAATTTCTCAGCCTGAAATGCACATTTTAACGTATCAGTGGCAAAAGTACAGGCAGCCATACTATACCTTTCTCGCTGTTTTATCTCCATGAATGAGGTTTCCAATTATTGCAGCTTACCTCAGATCGTGTACAAATTCAGTATCACCACCTTCCCCTTGAATTCTATACTTCAAAGTAGAATGTCATTTTATTTTACTCACTTTTTATGTTTTTAATAAGTACAAAAGTTTTTCTTGACTCTTTTGCACATCACTTCAGTGTAGCTGGGTACAAATTCTGGAACCCCCTCCCTAACTACAGAACATAGACAGCAGGGGCTCAAGAAGGCACATTGAGTGTAAGAGTTGGGATGTCGTGTTGCAGCTGTGCAGGACATTAGCTGGGAATACTGCATTCAATTCTGGTCTCCCCATTATAGGAAAGATGTTGTTAAGCTGGAAAGGATGCAGGAGAGATTTACAAAGATGTTGCCGGGCTTAGAGGGTTTGAGCTACAGGGACAGACTGAATAGTGTGAGGATATTTTCCCTGAGCATCAGAGGCTGACCTTAACAAAGTTTACAAAATCATGAGAGGCATGGATGGGGGGATTAATAAATTTTTCTCAAGTTAAGGGATTCCAAAACTAGAGGGCATAGGTTTAAGGTGAGAGGGTAAAGATTTAAAAAGGACCTAACGGGCAACTTTTTCACGCAGAGGATGGTGCGTGTATGGAATGATCTGCCAGAGGAAGTGGTGGAGGCTGGTACAATTGCAACATTTAAAAGGCACCTGGGTGGGTATATGAATAGGAAGGGTTTAGAGGGATATGGGCCAAAAGCTGGCAAATGGGACGAGATTAATTTAGGGTATCTGGTCGGCATGGATGAGTTGGACTGAAGGGTCTGTTTTTGTGCTCTACAGTTCTCCGACTATGATTCTTAAATGCGACTTGGGAAGGCCAATAAATACTGCCCAGCCAGCGTCACCCACATCCCACAAGTGAATAAAAATGATTTACAAACGCTACCTGCTTCAGTCCCCTATAGACCTGGGCTAAAGTCACTCTTTCTTCTCTAAGTTAAAACCCCACTATTTAAGCAGTACCTCCTCTCCCTGTTTTTACTACCAGAACCTTCTGCTGTACTTCACAAGTTAGCAACTACAACTGCATTTGCCATCCTGTTAGCCCATATCGTTCTGAAAAGATTTCCGCCCGTTATACATTGTTAAACCATCAAATCGGGCAACATCAACAGATTTAATTCCATGTCTGTCTTCTCAGATACCGCACTGTTAACTCATGTCTCCGACTGCAAAACTCTTTTAATAGATAGAGAACAAGCTGGATTTAGGCCAAGGTAACATTCATTTTGACATTTTGGTATCGTCAAATTATTTTGAATAGATGTTTGGGAGGTTCTAATCTTTAATGATTATAAGGGCTGGTGTAGCTTTGTTAAAATAACTTCAGTGCATATGTCTTTCTATTCTGAAGCATTTCAATGCCTTAGAAAAAATTCTTTGGTTAATCTTTACCATTCTCGGAATTTGGCTGCAAGACAGAATTGGAAAAAAAACTCGTTTTAAAGGAAACAACGGACAAGGTAAATGAAAGCGTGGATTAAACGTGTTAAAAAATCAAAACTCGTTAAATTAACGGCCTTCACATTTGAAGTAGGGTGACATTGATGGAAATATTTAAGTTTATTTTTAATGCACATTTCTCAGCCCAGGTTAGGGGATAGTTTTTACTCACTGTCACACATTATTCTTTCCCTGCAGCTCATTGCAGTGCGGATGTACTCCTGAGCTTCCGTTTGAATCAAATGTTCGAATATTCCCAGACAAAATCTGAGCTGGTCAAGCGTCTCCGCCAAACTATTTGCAAGGAAACAAATTATCCCCTTAAATATAACGCAACGATTTGGTACCGGAAGGGCCATCGAAGCACTTAAAGAACGTTTATTTTACCTGGATCTAATTCTATAGAGATTGACAGTTGGCAAATGGGGAGATGGTTAGATAACTCGCCCAGTGGCTGAAAGGTAAGAATGTCACAGGTCACTGAAAATCCATTTTAATCAGATAGTTTGGGCAGGATTGTAATCTTACAACACAGTCATTTCAAATCAAACCAACAGGATGTTTTTAAACATATATTTTGGTATAATGATTAAACATAATTTAAACCCCATATTCTCCTTACATTTGCTTGTAGCTATAACCAAGTCCCTGATCAGCACAGAACAGATTCACAGGAATTAAACTCTTGTAATGAGGTCCATTTCTATTCGGGAACAAGTGTAAGAGATTTCATCGAAGCACACAAAGTTCTGTCCCATTTTGATGTATGAATAGGGGAAGACCTTTTCGGCGGATCATCAGTGTAAAATAATAATGTTTTAATAATAATATCTTCACACAGGCGGGTGCTACAATTCTAGGGTAAGATTTTACCACGGCGAAAGATCACAATGCATTGTGACCCGTAAAAGGGAAGGATTTGCGGGAGTGGTGGGGAAATGGAGGACCCTGGGGAGAGCAGGGTCGAGGAGTGATGATGGCTTTGGACTGTTGAAACACAAACCGAAAAATAGTGTAATTGTTACACATTTTAGTGGAGTTTATTAGATGCGTTTCTGTGTGCGCTATTGTACAATATTCACGCTACATTATACACAGAAATGAATCTCCCTGATGATAGTACATAAGGGCACTGTGCACTTCTACAAGAACCGAACGGAATATTTCGTGCGCTCAATTTATGATATTTGACCATCCTTGAAACTTGAGAATGTTCTGCATTTTGTCAACATTTCAATGCACATATGGTTTAATGTGGGCCTCGGCGTTGTGAAATGCAACATTTAGGTCGAAACAGTATGAATGTTATTTATTTAAAGTTTTAATTATTTTGTTTGGTAACGGGGTGCACTTGAATTGTTAGAGCCACGTGTAGCAGGTTAGAGAGCTTGAGTATCATTAGTAGAGATCTGCAGTCTGTTTACAAGTTAGCCGTTGGAGTATTTATCAATACATCTGTCCCTGGAAAAGGAAGATTGACCCCACTGGAACCCTTAGCCAATCGATTTCCTGCTTTCTTAAGACTTTGTCTCGGTAGATGTAACTGGATCTGAAAAACGTGGGGCAAACACAGCATCGAGCATTTCTGCAGGTTAAGCCATCCATATAGGGCTCGGTTTCCTTTGTCAACGGAGACTTCGTACACTGGCAATTCCTGATGTTTTAATCTCTGCCCCTTCCAGTCAAAATAAGAAACCGAAAAGGAAAACTCACCGTCAATTTAGTCGGGTACCTGAGAAAACCTCTGTTGACTATAAATGCCAGGAGAAATCATTTGGAATTAATTTGATGAGATTTCCTTTTTTTTTCTGTTCACCTACTGGGTTTTATGACTCGAATATAAAAGACTACGCAGGCTCTGTCTGAAATATCCAAAGAAACCCTTTGTCATCAAACTCTTTGCAATAACAACTTATAAAACCAAACAAATTACGGCAGAGGACTCTTTAACAGAAACCTTGTTTCGAAAAAAGACACTCGATCAACGTGTGTGATTTTCCGGATTATACTTTTTTCATAAGTGACTTTAAAAGTCACTTTTGTTTTAGTCAATCAGGATTCGACCACATTTTCGTTCGGGGGTCATCTCATTTATAAATGTTCGCTTATAAAATCGGACAGGTTGAAACCGTGGGACCAAAGAGCGGGTGGGGAGGTGCATCCCATACCCACACGAAAATTTATCGAGTTACTTGCACGGTCTCCTCTGACATTGCACGGTCTCCTCTGACAGGGATTTGGTTCCATTCCCTGCCACAGGTCTGATCAGAGCCCGTTCCTTTCCTCTAGGCTGTCAGCCGCACGGTTATTGAAGAAAGGCCCAAGATAGGAAAGTGAGACTTGAATTCATTCTGAACTCGAGAGGGTCTCCACAACTGTCCACAAAATCAATCAATTCGGCCATAAATCTCCTGGGAGCGGTCAAATCAGAACATACCTGCACAACCAATCAGGGCTCCCCCCAACACTCTCAACTCTTCAGACACTAATGTCATATCTTCTGATAAAATCATCATTCTTGTTGTTAAAAGACTATATTAGATGCTAATCTTCTTCCCTTCCAATTAGATGCGTTCACATTCCACATGGAACATGTGCTACTTGCAACTGACTCCTAACTGAAGTGCTAAACATTTTTTAAAAAGCTTTACTTATCCTGCTTCACCGAAGTCAAATGGGTTTTTTTTTAAATGATCTATCTTGGCGTTTCAGTGACACAGGCATTGCAGGAATACAAGGGGAACATCTAAAGCGTGAAAGAACAAGAATTGAACACAATCGTTTAGAAGCTACAAATACACGAAAGAACTCTGGACGCTGAGGAGCTGAAACCGAAGCAGAAGTTGCTGGAGTAATACAGCGGGTCTGGCAGCATCCGCGGGGAGAACGCAGGAGTTACCGTTTCAAGACAAATGTATTCAGACAGTCAACTCCTAAGCGAAACATTGTGTGAAAGGACGACAAATAAATTAGGATAAACGCATTTCTGGATTAGTGGTGCTGGAAGAGCACAGCAGTTCAGGCAGCATCCAAGGATGCTGTGCTCTTCCAGCACCACTAATCCAGAATCTGGTTTCCAACATCTGCAGTCATTGTTTTTACCTAGAATAAACACATTGTCGAGTTCTAGATTAGAATAGATTCCTTACAGTGTTTGGCCCAACAAGTCCATACTGACCCTCCGAAGAGTAACCCACCCAGACCCATTTCCCTCTGACTAATGCACCTTACCACTATGGGCAATGTAGCATGGCTAATTCACCTAACCTGCACATCTTTGGATTGTGGGAAGAAACCGGAGCACCCGGAGGAAACCCACACAGACACGGGGAGAATGTGCAGACTCCACACAGGCAGACACCTGAGGCTGGAATCGAACCTGCGTCCCTGGCGCTGAGACACCATGCTGCCCTTCAATTAACCTTACCCTATAGCTAGACTTCAAGTAAAGTTCCAATCATGCATTAAAGCATACATTTTTTTCGGGAAAAATCATATGCCAATAATTTTGAATGTTTAGGGTTTAAGAGATACGATTCTGTCACATAATAGTAATTGAAGATAGTTCATTCAAAATATGGGTTTCATTCAGTAAGATTAAAGGAGCCCTGACTTGCCATTTACTTGTTGAAGTATTTGTATTTAGACGTACACTTTAAACATTTTTAAAATAAAATCTGAACTGAGGGTGGGTTGTTTTATGTTTAATTATATGGCCCGAAATTAAGAAGCCGTTTAAACGACCATTGCTGTAAACAAGTCGGTTGAAATCTCTGAAGAAGGAGCACTGGACTCGAAACGTTGACTCTGCTTTCTCTCTGTGTGTGTGTGTGTGGAGACAGTCAGACCTGCTGAGTTTCTCCAGCAAAGTCCCTGTGTTTGAGTGAGAGTTCGAATCCCCAACGCTGACGGAACGTACCATTTGGCACAGAAGTTTTTTTAAAAATGAGGTGTTCATTTCAAAGTTCAGACTCCAGGCGTAAATGTAAGGTAGGAAAATGTTTAAACAGATCTTCAATAAGAAAGAAAATAAACTAAAAGAATGGAAACGCCCCCCCCCCCCCCCCCCCCTGCCCTTGTTGAGAGGAATTGAGTCTCTGTTGTAGAGTTTCTCAGTCATTATCAATTGAATGGTTAGATCCATATAGCGCAGGTACATCCCCCTGTTACAAAATGATAGTGGAAACACTCAGAACCAGCTGGAGGTGGGGTTTCATTTGTCGACAAAGGATTTTTTTTTGCATCGGTCTTTGGTATTTAACAAAATTGTACAGGGAATCCTTTTCCAGTTGAGGCCCATTTCAATTTTGCAGAGAGCCGCTGTCATGTCGACTGGATCTGTCAGTGACACTGAGGACTTGCGGGAGATGGAACTACACGGGCTCCAGCTCCGGTGTAACGGTTTCAAGCACGAGGCGAACGACACGGGGTTCTACATCTCGGCTGAAACCACCGACGAGGCGTGCGCCGACTGCATCCCCAAGAGGAAGAGGCGCCCGGGCGCCCGCAAAAAGCAACTGCCCAAGCGAGTCAAAGAGGGAAAACAGACTCAGAGAAACGCTGCCAACGCCAGAGAGAGAGCCAGGATGAGAGTGCTGAGCACAGCCTTCTCCAGGTTAAAAACCAGCCTTCCCTGGGTGCCATCAGATACCAAACTGTCCAAACTGGACACCCTCAGACTGGCAGCTAGTTACATTGCACATTTAAGGCAAATCCTGGCCACCGATAAATACGAAAATGGATACGTCCATCCGGTAAATCTGGTAAGGAAATGTGAATGCGACATGAACTAAGATTGCAATCATTTTGATGATCACAGTAGTTGGGATTAACCCTGGGGCTGCTATTGTGGCAGGTGGATATCCCGTCTTTTAATTTCAAGTTCTGTCCAACAGGATAGTTTTCTTAAAAAAAATGACACAGGGCAAGTATTAAACCAGCACCGAGGGTGAGTTGCAAAGTAAGCGCACTTGTAGACGTAGCGTGTGAATGTTGCAAGTGAATTGCTTACTCTGTGATTTAACTTGGGATTACTGTTCCAGTCAATAACTAGCCTGTTTTTGCTCTGTCTGAATTCTCCCGTTACATAAACCTCTCCATTCCAACCGAGAGTCGAAAACAGACAGATGCCTCTTTACCGTCCATGTCGCACTTTGAAAAAAATAGCAGGATGTGTGCATCTGTGGCGGGGGTGGGGGGGGGGTGAGCGAACATGGATTATGGCATCCACAGCATGATATTAGTTCCACATTCAGATCTCCCCCCAGTAAACTCGCAAGAGATCTCCATGGGGAAGTTTTCTTTTGAATACAGCGCGGCATTAAACGCTATTCCACAATGTTATGGGACAAACCAGAGAGATCTTCCAAAGAACAGTCACCTTGCCACTTCGAGATAAAAAAAAAGCTTAACATTTTCTTTCTCTCGCCAAGACATTAGCCACAAAATGTGGGTAACTCTGCCTGAGGGGAAACCTAACACAGAGGCCAGGCATGTCAATCGGATGTCATTCTGTCGCTCCGAAAGCTAGTGTACTTCCAATTAAACCTGTTGGACTATAACCTGGTGTTGTGTGATTTTTAACTTTGTACACCCCAGTCCAACACCGGCATCTCCGAATTATAGATAATAGGGTCACCGTGATTCCAGGATTTCTTGTTGCTGATTTTATCGTCTGGTTACAGATTTTGTCAGCTACCAACTCGGAAAGTGGCCGGTTCTGAATACCAACATCGTCAAATTGTTTTAATGGCCAATCTTTTAATGTTTGAATTATGACGGTGGCGCATTATATAATTAGTCACTAATTACATAATGTGCCACCGTCATAATTAAAATATTAAAGCTTTGCCGCTTTAATAAGAATTAAAATACTTCAACTTTCAAAACAACACAACTGCTTTTTTCGACGTGTTTCATTAAATTATAAAATGTCTGTTTTTGAGCTAATTCCATTATGTGTCTATATACAATATCCTTTCCATCTTAGGGGGAACTGAATTCTGTGCAGCTGAAAGGAGGTCTCATGATTAGTAACTGGGATTGAGCAGGATTTTCACAAGCACTAACATTGCCTTGGAATTAGACACTACCAATTATTTGCATTTCTATTAAATGGGGAAGTTTACACCAAGCTAAACATTTCTGTGAAGATTCCTTCAAGTTTTCATTTACAACAAAGGAATGTTGTCACTTAAAATGTGAACTCCTATAAAAATAAATGCTCATCGTTTGCCGAAAGCTTGTCCGGATTAACTTCTGTCTGAGTCTCACCCTGCTTTGTTTTATTTCGAAGGACAGGCTTTTCAAAATTACATTTGAACATCTAATCTAAAACCTCTGGGAACATCAGTACTAGGAGCAGGAGTAGGCAGTGAATTCTACAGTTTCACGCCCTTTTGAGAGATGTAATCTCCCCTCATCTCTGTTTTCAATTCGCTATGAGCTCTCATTCGAGATTGTCCCACATGGGGAAACATCCTCTCTGAGTCTGGTTTGTCAATCCCCTTTAGTATCTTACATGCCTCAATTAACTCTTCTCTCAATCTTCTAAACTCCAGACAGCATCGTCCTAAAGCCCTCTTCAGCATCCCTGGAATCAATCTAATGAAGCTTAAAAATGTGTTGGTGGAAAAGCGCAGCAGGTCAGGCAGCATCAAAGGAGCAGGAGAATCGACGTTTCGGGCATGAGCCCTTCTTCAGGATTCTCCTGCTCCTTGGATGCTGCCTGACCTGCTGCGCTTTTCCAGCAACACATTTTTAAGCTCTGATCTCCAGCATCTGCAGTCCTCACTTTCTCCTAATCAATCTAATGAACCCACACCAATCTGGAGTATCCCAGTTAAGGCTTCTTGTTGTGATGCAAAAGGAAAGGACTTACTGTTCTTGTAAACAGCCAAGAAAACAGCACAACTGTAAACTTCCTGTTCAGGATAACATTGTAACGAATAACCTCCCAGAGTTAACTGCTTACAACAACCCTTAACAAATGATTTCGTATGGTTTACATTTGTACAACTCCATGTGGTCAGGAAATGATGGGTTACCCCTTTGAACCTATGAATCTCTATGGGCATTTGTCGGTATTGGTCCAATTATTGAGCATCTGTTTGATAATTCGATCTTCCAGGTTCTGCCAGCTGATCGGTTCAGAAATGTATCTCGTTGATTCTTTTTGCAGCAAACTTATTGCAAGATATTGCAAATTATACAGAATCTTTATGTGATGTGGAGGTGCCGGTGTTGGGCTGGGGCGGAGAAGTTAAAAATCACACCACACCAGGTTATCAGGTTTATTTGGAAGCTGGTACTGTTGGACTATACACTGGTGTGGTCTGATTTTTAACAGAATCAGTATAAGTTGATCTGTATTCCTTTTGAATGTTATTTCATGCAGAGTTGATTAAAGAGCTCAAAACGCGGAAACACAAGTGCTGGCTGGGAAAACGGGCTTTGCGAAAATATTTAGCTCCTCGCTGTCACACTGGGGACCAGAGGAATATTTCATTCCGAGGAACGGTCACTGGACCCGAAACGTTAACTCTGACTTCTCTCCACAGACCTGCTGAGCTTTTCCAGCATTTAGTTTGTGAATATTTTGCCCTAATCCTCTTGATTTCACTTTTCAGACCTGGCCTTTCGTAGTTTCGGGACGATCAGACATGGACAGCAAAGACCTCACAGCTGCGTCCAGACTGTGTGGGACCACGGTGTAGCTGCGACATCCTCTCACTGCTCCCTGCTCTCTGAGCAGCGTTCCCTGCTGTCTCCCCAGACGGAGCATGTGGGTCTGCCTCAAGTGGCCGAGTTCCCGCGGTCCATCACCTTTCGATGTAATTCCAGGCTTTCGTCTTTTAACTACACACTTTGCAGGACAAAGCTCTGATTTGCGGCAAAAAAAAATGTCTCGAGTTGACGATGGATTAGGAAAACATCAGTGGTAACAGGATAGCCCAGAGGGTTGTTGACTGGGAGATACACAGGATGCAAAAACACACACACACACACACACTAAGGACCAACGGTGGATGTTTACATGACAGGATATAGGATAAGGCACGAACAAACTACAGTGAAAGTACACCCAGTATTAAAACAACCATTATTAATAGAACGTCGCTAGTTTTAAATCTGAGATGGATTATTTTTTTGTTCAGTAAAAGTATGAAGGGATATGGGACAAAGGAGGCAGCCCACAGATCAGCCGTGATTGAATGGTTGGAGAGACTGATGGCCCTGATCCCTGACGAGCAGTATTATCTTGCGATATATAAATTGTGGAATGATGACCACAGTGGGTAGCAGAAGGAGCAATCTATTTTTCCACAGTACTGCAGAGTTATTTTTGGAATTTGAGTCAAGGTGCCATTGTCCTGCTGGCTTCCAATATTTTGTTACAAATTTGTACCACGCCTATTGGTTTCACAGGTCGGCGCAACATCGTGGCCGTTTTCGGGCCTGTACTGCGCTGTAATGTTTCTACAGCGCACTCACCTCTCAGCCCTGCTTTCCAGGATTATGGTTTATTCATGATAGTGTACAGTTTAGTTTTTTATATAAAAATTGATTTTTTTTTACTGTAGTTTTGTTTGAAAATAATTTTATATGTGGAAGCAAGAGCACTTTATATGTTTGCCATCAAAATATCAATTACTGGAAGATTTTACCTTAAAAAGAGCAATGGATTTAAGGTTGTTAGCAATAATATCTCAATTTCAGTGGGATTTCCAAATGTTTAATTCCTAGTTTCTTTTGACCAGAGTGCTCCCAGTTGCTGGAACCATTTTTCATCTTTTAATCGTGACTGATTATTTTAGTTTTGATGTGTGAATTTGGTAACTTTTTATTTTGGGAAAAAACACGCTGCAATGTGTAGGATCTACAGGATCCATTGCAGCCTTCTTTGATCATGTCTCAAATCTGCAGCTTCCATTACCTAGGCACACAAGGTTTGCAGATACATGGGAACACCGTCATTTCCCAATTCCCTATTAAGTCTCACATCATCCCAACTTGGACATATATCATGATTCCTTCATTGGCATTGGGTTAAAATCTTGCAACTCTTCCCCCAAAAGCAGCACGGCGGCTCAGTGGCTAGCACTGCTGCCTCACAGCGCCAGGGACCTGGATTTGATTCCACCCTTGTATGGAGTTTGCACATTCTCCCAGTGTCTGTGTGGGTTTCCTCTGGGTGCCCCTCCCACAATCTAAAGACGTGCAGGTCAGGTGGTTTGGCCATGCTAAGTTGTCCATAGTGTCCAGTGCTGTGTGGGCTAGATGGATTAGCTATGGGAAATGCATGGATAGGGTATTTGGAGGGTTGGTGTGGACTCGATGGGCTGAATGGTCTGTCTCCACACTGCAGGAATTCTATAATTATCCACTTAATGTTAACTAGGGATGAGCATCAAAAATGTGGCCTTTGCTTGTGACTCTCATACCATAGGAATGCATTTCAAAACTCCTCCTCTCAGATGTCACAACACTACAGAATGTGCCCTAACACCCGTGTTCTTTAGTATTTTGTTTTTTCCACAGAAAATTGTAACTTTTTTGTTGATAATGTGTGGCAAACTCTGTATTAAAACATCTGAATAAAACCCGGTGAAACAATATTTTTTAAATAAAACTGCGGTCAGCTTGACCAAAATATTTCCTTTTGATATGTAAAAGGTGCTAAGAACTTTAACCGTTTTAAAATGAATCATTAAAATATCTGCAATGTGAAGGGTTGCATTTTAACTTTCTCAAAAACCCATTGACTTACAATTTGGACAGCATTGTTCAAAAAGCCAGACTTTCATTAATAATTCCTTGACCTCAGTTTCATTCCAGTGGTGGTAGGCAAGTATGAAAATAGCTTTCTGTTCAAGTGATAATGAAAGTAGAACTAATACCATACCTCTTTGTGTGTGATGAAAGTGGTTACTAATTTTTATATAGTGCAGTTAACTTAATAATTCAGTATTAAGTAACTTTATGTATCCCAACACATTGAAAATCAGTTATTAGTCATTGAACATTATGGCTCCAATTCAGAGAACCACTGCAAATAGGGAAATAGATTTAAATAAAACAATTCACAGAAGCAGCAGTGTATAAACAGGAGTTATATAGGACTTGCACTTTCAGGAAAAAAATGTAAGTTATGTTACATTGCTAAAAGAATTAACTTTAACAATATATTAACTTTGAAAATGTAACAGACAAATTTAACTTTCTACTTAGAAATTGTAATTTTCCACGGCCCTTATCTTCTCCAATATCAACCACTTTCTTATTTCCTGTTCCATTATGCAGTTGCTACTCTTTCAGCCAACTTGCTTTCATTTGCTGGAACTCCCTCCCTTAACATTTCTCTTCTTTTAAAGATAATGTGGAGGTACTAGTGTTGGACTGGGATAGACAAGGTCAGAAGTCACATGACACCAGATTATAGTCCAACAGGTTTATTTGAAATCACAAGCTTTCGGAGCGCTGCTGTGTTGTTCACCTGAGGAAGGAGCAGTGCTTTGAAAGCTGGTGATTTCAAATAAACCTGTTGGTCTATATCCTGGTGTTGTGTGACTTCTAACATTTAAGGAATTCTAGAGTTGCTACAGATGTGCTGGGGCTGTTATAATCAATTATTTTTTAAAAAAAATGACTGCCAAAGCTGCTGTCTCTCACTTGCAGTGCTCACATCAGTACTTTCCTATTCAATTAGATCAGGAGAGGTTGCTGTTTGGCATCACGAGTGGGGAAGTTAGATGGAGCTAAAAGGCATAGCATAGGTCACAAATTGAATGGAGGAAAGTGAGAGTACAGGAAAGGCTGAGAATAATAGTGTTAAACCGAATCTTATGGCACTCAACGTGCTTATAGGCCACATTAAGTTTCGTACATTAATGTAAAATAAGAGTAAATGGGATGAGATTAAATAAGGACGACCTGGAGCATGCAATAGCTGAATTTCAGTGTATAACCAATAAGCTAGTGAAAGAGTGATCATTTTAAGGTAAGGTTTGCAGCTTATTTAATTATTTGGCAATCCTTTTACCCCAAGTTAAAGTAAAGTATTATTCCAAAATAGAATCTTAAATCAATTTACTTTGAATGGCTCTGTACAGTACAATAAACCACAAATTATGTCACATATTCAGATAATAAATGCATTTGCAAACCACTATTTTCACTGGTTTTGTTTAATTTATTTGTTGTAATTAGTCATGAAAAAAACGCTTGGAGGTATGCTGTACAAAAATTAGTCTTTCCTTACATTTGTTAAAACATGTTATCAAGACCCAACACTGAGGTGATTCGTAGAATTTTAGCAAGATATTATTGGCAACATAGAAACTCTATACATTTAAATGATAAAATATATAAATATATATTTTTACAATAAAGTTTATTGTTCTGTTTGAACTTCATTCATCAGATATATATACATATTAAGAACTAAAATGATATTATGATTTATTTAATAAACAAGATGGTTTTAAGATCTAATTAACATTTGCTTTAACAAATGCTTCCTTTCCTTGTCTTTGTCTGTTCTGGGACTGCAAAATAAATACCAAATGAGGGATGAGTGAAACTATGAAGAAGAAAGTAAGTAATTTTGATATGCAATATTATACATTATGTGTAAGTGACAGTTTCTAAGCTTTAGCTATTGGATTTAGTGATTGGATGGGCATATTGAAATGATAATAGTTGTTCAGGTAGAAATGCAAAGCAGCATCCTGAGCTATAAAGTTATTATAGAGTGGCGCATCAGATAGCAGTGATGTAAGTCAATGAGCTGTCCAGAAGCTAAGCATAACATAAACTTTAGCATAATTAAATAAGTAAATACAATGAAACTAGTCTAAGATAGCAGCAGAGTGTATGTTCAGACCGCAATATATCACATTTTGTTGGTGTGATACTATCCTGAGCAAACATGTTGCAGGAAGTGTCTCCATCTCCGATCTCTTCAGTGTCTGAGTTAGACTGCAAGCTGGAGAGAATTTGAGACATAAAGGAAGTGGAGGAATTTCTGAATTGTTACACCCAGAATATTGTCATGCCCTAGAGGAGAATACAGTTTCAGGAAAGCATGAGTGTGACTCATGGGAAGCAGGCTAATGGTGATTTGGGAGCCATTGAGGAGGAGGTGCTTTAGATGCTAGTCCTCCCAAGCGGGGAGGCACGGTGGCTCGGTGGTTAGCACTGCAGTCTCACAGCACTAAGGTCCCAGGTTCGATTCCAGCCTTGGGTGACTGTCTGTGTGGAGTTTGCACATTCTCTCCGTGTCTGCGCGGGTTTCCTCCCACAGTCCAAAGATGTGCATGTCAGGTGAATTGGCCGTAGTGTTAGGCAATAGTTAGAGGGAAATAAGACTGGATGGGTTACTCTTTGGCGGGTGGGTGTGGACTTGTTTCCACACTGTAGGGAATCTAATCTAAAAACAGGTATGATCTGTGAGAAAGGGAGCTGAGCTGTAATATAGTCAAAGAGACGTTGGTTAACAATAGCTAAGGAAAAAGAATAGAACCGAAGTGCAGTAGAGATGGGCGACTCTAAAGTTTGTGGATACATTGCAATCTCTGTCGCCAATAACAAGTATCAAGTACGGTATAAGTTGCAATGGATGGGAAGAAAACTGAAAAATGAGAAAGGTGAATACAATTGTTGTGATCTGTGATGGAATAAACGACATAAGCAGGAAAGGGGGAGAGCTCTTGTTGAAAATGTCTCAGGAGTTTAGCTCGAAACAAAAAAAAACTAGAATCTCAAGTGTAGCAATCTTATCCAAGTCACAAGCAAATTGACATGGGAGCAGACAGATCAGAAGAATTGACATGAGACTGACGGGCTACTGCAAGAAAGAAGTATTCCTTTCTATGGGAGACTCACACTATCTCTACAAGAGGAATGAGCTCTGCCAGTGGGGTGGGTTTCACCTGCTATTGAATGAGACAGTTGTCCAAACAGAAAGGATTAATAAGGAACTGCAAAAGAATTTAGACAAGGGGAGGGATTTACATCAAATGGAAGAAACCTAAACATAAACAAAACAAGGCAAGAGAAAATAGGTTAAGAGTAAAGCAATGGAGGACATTGATGGGGACAGAATGAATAGTTTTACTGAACAGGAGTTTAAAGGATGGTTAACCATAGAGTGAGAGGAAATCCTATGAGTAATAAGTTTGAATGTTTGTAAAACCCTTCGATGTCTATAATAAAGTAGGGAGCTGGATGCAGTCATGGATTGGGTCACTTGATTAGAAACATTAACTCTGAGATCTGTCCACAGATGCTGCCAAACCTACTGAGCTTTTCCAGCAATTTCCAATTTTGTTTCTGACTTACATCATTCGCGGTTTGTTCAGTTTATTTTATAGATTGAGAGGAACTGGATATATAGGGATGACTGAGACATAATCACAGGATAAATCAAGAATGGGAATTAAAAATTGCAGATATATAGAAAAAATAGAGACGGTATAAAGGGAAATAGTATGTCAATATTTATGAGGATAACATAATGGTGGTAGAATTGTGTAACATAGACATCAGCAACACAACCATAGAAAACACAAGGATATGGTGATGATGATAATCAATAGTGGGAGAGATGAGACAGAAGAAACATGCAAGTTAGGGAACTGAGGGGAAAACCATGAAAATTAATTATGGGGAATGTCATTGATCTTGATAATTAATTGGAAAAAAAGAGAAAAGTAATGGGGATAAGGAAAGAGTTCCCACAGTGTGTACAAGACTTGATTTAGATTTAAATGCATACTTAAGACAAAAATTAGAGTTTTAGAATGCAGAAAATCTGAATGTGAAAGTTTGAGAATAAAACATGGGAAAATAAAATGAGTGAAAATATTGGCTATACATTTTTTAACCTCATGGTTCATTTAAAAAGCTGTTGAACAGAGTGCACAAAAGCAACATTCTGCTAAAAGGAAAGAACCAAGAAATCACAAGTGAAGCTTCCAGGATGAATTGAGGCATAAGAGAATAATTGATGTTTAGGAAAGAGGCTGATGATAAATACCTGGGATGCAGATAAGTGCAAATGCAAGGAGATTAGGAGGAAAGTTTTAAAAATGGGACATATAATAGAAATATTGTTATATTCTCCATCAGGATCTTTGACTTTTAAAAGGAGATTCAGTTGATAGCTGAAATAATGGCACAAGTTTTATTCTTTTTTTAGAAAACTCAATTGCATTAATAAATGACTAAAGGAATATTGACTCAACACTCATGATTTTGTAGACAAATTATACTTTAAGTTACAGAAATCAGCATTTACCTTTTATACTTATGAGAGCCCGATGAAGTATCATGTAGATTCAAAACATTAGCTTGCTTTCTCTCCATGGATGCTGCCTGACCTGCTGTGATCTCCAGCAGTTTTTGTTTTCAGTCAAGATAGTTTTGATATCACTGGTTAAAACCATTGATGACTATTTCTTTGTTAGGGACAGTTCAGGAGGGATGATCTGTATCCTTATTGTCTCCTGTGTTTGCAGCACCCCTGAAATTATAACCGTGAAATTTCACAAGTTACAGGTTAACTTTGTCCCTGGGAAGTTTCTGAAAAATTGTAGACTTTAGACATTTGGAATATTTTATGGTTAATAATGTGCATTTTAAGTACAGCAAGATCCCATTTTAAATTAAGCAAGGGAGTATCATGATGTAGAATCTCTCTTCATACATCAGGGACATGAATTTACAAAGATGATGGCCAGGGATAATTCAGATAATGTTTCTGGTAGATCATCACAACCATCAGATCTAAAGATGATAAATAATTTGTGTATTAAAATAATGAGCGCAAAAGGAAAACATCAAGTGAATGTAAAATGTTAAAATGATGATTCTGCTCCTTTAACAAAGTTACGTTTTCCTTGGTTTTTTTGTTTCAAGAGGTCGGAAAGACACAGGTTTCAAAATGTTTGGCTTTAATCCATTTGGAGAAGCTTTTAAGTTAAAAAAAAGCTTGCATAATGAAAGGGGAGTGGTCAGTTCTCCCAGCTCAGCTTTCCTCTGGTTTGGTTTGGTTTTAGTGAGCAGTGAGTTGTGAAGCTGCTGGACCCAAAGAAGCAGGTCCATGCTAATCCTCCCTCTCTCTGGTATTTCTCCTGTGAGACCCTGTGTTTGATTTTCCCTTTTGTGCCAAGGGGTGGTTATGGGGATTGTTGCAAGTATTTGGAACAGCATCACTAAGTTGAGATAATCTGTTGGGTTTTCAGAGAGGTTAAAGTATTCTATATTCTGCTCTCTTTTGTTTGTGCTTCATTTGGTATTGTTGGAAATAAATTCTGTGCTTCATTCGGTATTGTTGGAAATAAATTCTGTTTTGTTTTAAACTAAGTGGTTTGATCAGCTGCATTACTCCTGGAATATCCACACTTACACCTGCTTAAAGCAACTAGCAAAGTTAGGGTCTGGGATACTTTCTTAAAATGTTTTTAAGGAGTCTGACTTGGTCCATAACATTAGATAGGCACTGGTGCTACCTGAAACAGTATGAGCTAAGTGGCTTCAGGTAGAGATCCAAACTTTAAACCCACTGAAGCTAAGGTTACAGTTAAATGGTGGCTCAGTATTTATCCCAAAAGAATAAACAAAACTGATACCCAGTGGGAAGATTAAAGATGGAAACATCCAACTCTGTCTCTTTCTCCTGCTTTCCCTCCATACTTTTTGATCCCTTTCCTCCTAAGAACTATATCTTGAAAGTATTCAATGTTTTGGCCTCCATTGCATTCTATGGAGGTCTGCAGTCAGATAATGGATGTTAAATAAATCTCAGAAGGAAAACCCAGAAAACAAAGGTCCTCTCCCACCCAGCACATTTCCCTGCAATAGATTGCTGTACCATAGAAGCACCTAGAAGCATGGGGATTGCTGCGCTCTGATAAACCTTAGCCTTCCATCCCAGATCCAGGACCTCAAATACTCCTACCCTCAGTCAACAAAAGGCCGAGCTCACACATTGGAGTCAATGCTGAATATTATCATTGATGTCTGCCTTCTTCAATAGGAGGCTCCCAAGGGATCCAATGGTTCACATTGTCCAGGATCTTCTGTTGATCTACATTGATAGGGAAAGTGTTATGCTATGGGAGCTGGATGGGAGAGGACCTTTGTTTTATGGAGTTTTGGTGAAAGGCTCTTTTCTCTTACATGTTGGAAAAACAACTAACAATGGCCTGACATCCAATTTTTGAGTGAGCGCACACACACACACACGCACAAATATTATTTGTTTCCTGGGACTCAGTGACTGATGTCACAGGGATTGTAGTTTTCAGATGGATGGCGGTGTGAGTTGAATGGTTTCCTATCGTTTCTAAACATTATATCTGCATGTGTGGGCAATTTTCCTGGAGGTCAAGTGCTGGGGGTTGCAAAACAAAACTTGGAGAAGTGGTCAAAATGTCTTGTTTGACTCAGATATGATCTATGGTAGTTTCATTGATGGGGATCACATATAATAGTGGCTCAATGAATACGATAAAAGGTCTTACTCGGACTGTACGAAACATTTGTCCATTAATGCTCACGGGGGTGTGGGAGTCTGAAATCAGGCAAGCTGGAGAGTAAGTGACCAGGGAGTGAGCTGCACAGAATAAGTGAATGGGAGAAGTTGATGATTGGGAGTGAAGAGTGTCTGTGGTCAGGTGGAGAGGGTGTCAGAGATTTCAGAAATAGACGTATCAGTGATTGGGGGAGGATTATGTTGTGGAAGCTAGCAATTGGGGGTAGGTTTGTGGTGGGGTCTGGAATACAAGTGATTGTGGTTTGGGGAAGTCAGTGGTCCTGGGCTGGGGAAAATTGAAGATTGCGGAGTCTGTAGCAATGTGAGCTTGCACTGTGAGACTAGGAGAAGCCCTCTGGTCCCTCCTGACAAATGAGCAGTGCTATACCTGAAGGGCTTAACTCATTACTCCATTTTCTCATTATTCCTCATTACTCCTGGGTTCGAATCTCAGGGAGTAAAATTGGAAGATGTTTTTAAAAATCTCATTAAAATAGAGTTGCACAAATCACTTTTAAAGGTTTCTGTAACTGTCCTGTCTCCTGTGAGTTACCCTGATTGTTCACATCCTATCTCCATTGAAGGCAGAACGGGATGGGTTACTGTGCTGTTGGAGTTGGGATTGAGACTTTGAAAGTCCCAACTGAAGTTTACGATTCCACCAGATGGCCAGGATCTTCCAGCACTGTCAGGTGCTTGCTTTCTGAAAATGTGGGGAGACACCTGAGCTGATATTTTGCAGCATGACCCAACCACAATTTGGAGGACAGCAACAGGACCTTTTCTGAGATCAAGACTCTCCCCCCAGGGTGATCATTCCACTCAGCGAGAGCCGCCAGCAGGTCGGAGCTGCTATGACAGGACACCCAGCATCCTGGCAACCAAGATGACGTGCAGGTGTCCTTTGTAGGGGTTCCTGGGGTCTTGGGGGCCACAGGGAATCATGGGGTGGGAAGGTTGGAAGCAAGGATTGGGACATTGCTCTCAATGGCCATCCCTGCAAGTTTTCTCTCCCTTTATCAAGCACCAATCATTGCAGATCACCAATACCCTCTAACCCACAGCAACATGGTATACCAGTGCAGTGGGTTGACTCTCTTTGTGCAAACTAAAGCGAAGATAATTGCAGCCCGAGCTGTAAAAGGCCCTTGAACAATACTGTATGGGTCTTAATTGCTAATGGGTGACAAGCTTAAACTTGGGCCTTTCCTCTCAGACTGGAATTTGAGCTGAGTTGGGAAGGCAGCCCATTCTCTGATGTTATCGTCCTGCATTATCGTGTCTCCAGACCCACCACCTCAAGGACTGGAAGATCCCACCCAATGTACTGACCCCATCAAACCACATTATCATGTTCAACATCTCAATCTATTCACCCCCTCAAAATTCTAGACCACAGGGTAGTATAAATCCAGTTTGTGTAACATCTTGTCACAAATTAACTCTTTTATTTCAAGTATCGCTATGATTAATCAATATCAAGTTATCTCTCCTGCAGTCTGCTGTGCTCAAAAAATATTGGTCCATTCAATATAATTTCATTAAATTTTGGCATGTGAAAGTATAATTATATCATAAAAGGAAAACCACAAGAAATAGGGCAATAAACTTAAACTAAAGGCATTTTGGCTTATGTTGAAAGAATGAAGTTAGTAAATATATTGCAAAATACTGGGGATCATGGTAGAAAGATACATCTTAGTTGATATAGCCACAGATAAGGACATCTCTGCAGGAGTTCCTCAGGGTAGTGTCCTAGGCCTAACCATCTTCAGCTGCTTTATTAATGACCTGCTATTCATTGTAAAAACAGAAATGTTTTTTGCTGTTGATTCCACAATATTCAGCTTCATTTGAGATTCCTCAAATACTGAAGCAATCTGTTCCTGCTTTCAGCAAAACCAGTCTAACATTCTGGCTTGGGCTGATATATGATGAGTTCCAGGAACTGTCTGTCATCAGCAAGAGAGAACCTAATCACCTCCACTTGATGTTCAGTAGCATTATTTTGCTCAATTCCCTCATCATCAACTTCCTGGTGGTCACCATTGATCAGAAACTGCACTGGACTAACTATACAAATACTACGGTTACAAGAGCAGATCAGAGGCTGTGCAAACCTTAATGTACCAAAGAGCAGAGCCTATAAGGCACAATTCAAGAATGTAATGGAATGCTCTCCATTTCTCTGGATGAACAACACTCAAGAAATTCAATTCCACCCAGGAGAGAGCAGCATCCCGCCTTGAAATGCCATCCACCCCTTAAATAGTCACAACCATTGGTCCCCAGTGGCAGTAGCATGTACTATCTACAAGGTGCATTGCAGCAGGTCTCCTTTGAAAGCAAATTCCAAACTCATGACTTTTACCACCTCGTTGAACCTGCGAACATCAACATTTGCAAGTTTCCCTCTAAGTTATGCAGCAAACGTAGAAATATTTTACTGTGACTTCACTGCTGCTGTGCCAAAAATCCGGAAGTCTTGTCCCAGCTGTGGCACATGAACACTCATATTTGATGGATTGCAGCAATTCAAGAAGGCACTCATCACTAACTTCCTAAGGATAACTTGGGATGGTGAACAAAAGTTGGTCTTGTCCAGAATTCTCACATCCCACGAAAGAAATTTTAAAAATGCACGGTCCTATTTCATTACAATAAAGTAGAAAATTGTAAGTGCATGAGCCAGATTTTAATTTGAACATTAATATTTAAACTGATATACATATTAATATACCATATACTTGTATAAACATGTTACAGTATTCAGCAGTCACGAATACCATCTATCAACATTTGTGACAATTGAGTTAAAATGAATTATTAATGGAGTTATTTACCAGATTGTTAAATAAAATAGAACATTGTTTAACCACTTATGTTATAATGGATATGTTTACAAACAATCCTGATACAGCTTAATATATCAGCTGACTGCTGCAATTTTAAACAAGTACTTGTTCTTTGAAATCATTCTCTTCTGCATGAGCTTTGGCAAGTTTTCACATTAATAGGTTTATTTTGAATCATGCTACCTTGGAATGCAGAATGTAATGCTGCATATGTGATATGTTTTCCAGAAGTGATTTAAGGGTGATTTAAATCACGGCACATATCTCAACAACATTTGGAACCAGTTATCTGATGGTTGATTCAGCATTACTCCATAGAATGGCTTCAGTTACAGTGACAGATCCTAAGCTCAGAGGATATCGGTCAAGACAAAACTGAATGAAAAATTCTTATAAAAACAGGGGTTTGATCAGCAACACCAAATGTCTAATAGGTAGATCATGTCTACAGTTTCGTGCTTCCAACATTGAGTCACAATTAACAGGAGAGGAGAATTAAGTGTTTGATTGTTGGGCCATCCCAATCATATTCTTAATCATAACAGTTAAAGCTAAGCAATTAACTGTTTAATTTTGATTTAAGCCATGAATCCCTTTTGTATTTAAAATTTACTGTGGTGCAGAAACTCTGTAGATTTTGTGATATCTTTTTAAATCAAAGAATTTAGTTCCGAAACAAACACTAATTTTCAAGTCCGAGCCAGAAATGCTCTCACTATAGATCCACCACTCTGCATGTTTGAAAAGACAGCATTAGACATTCCAAATGTGTACCCTTTAACAAGTTATCAGTTCTCATTTTTTTTTCAGAACATATGGTGGGAGATTTTCAATGAGAGCACAGAAAATCTGTGGAGGGTGAGTGTGGAAAATTGCTTTACAGTCACTGGGGTCAGTATTAATTCCTGCAACCGGAGGGGAACAGTTCTGGGCTTTAAAACTGAAAACTCGGGGAACACTTTGCATATGTGTGTCTACTTGGAGAGGAAGGGGCTTTGGAATGATATTTAAATCAGGTTCCCACAGTAAAGCTGAGAACCTAATTTAATATTAACAGCTGCAGGCCAGATCTCCCAGGACATGAGAAACTGAGCAACTGGATGGAGAAGCTGCAGAAGTTAAACGCTTTTTAGAGCATTTCTTGAGAGTCGGGAGGAGATGGTGTGCTTTACTCAGTCTGAGGGGAGGCAATGGCTCAGAGGTGTTGTCATGGGACTGGTATTCTAAAAATCCAGGGAATGTTCAAGGGACCTATTTTTGAAACCCATCACTGTAAATGGTGGAATTTGAATTCAATACAAATCTGGAATTAAAAGCTTAAAGATGACTATGAAACCATCGTTAACTGTTGTTGAAGTTCATCTGATGTCCTTTCGGGAAGAAACCTATCAACTTACCTGATTCGTTGACATGTGACTCCAGGCCACAACAATATGGCTCTCATCTACCCACCTATCTTCTTCACCCTTCACTCCGAACTATCGTCCCCCGCCACCTGCATCCACCTATTGTCCCTCCAAGTACAGGACAATAGTTTGCTTTACACTGAAGCTGATACTGAGCAATGAGGGAAAGAAAGTCAATGAGTGTTAACCTGAGATACTTCCTTATATTTTTGAGCAGAGGTATAATAATTCCTCACCTACTGGAGAATGGTGCATTCCCATCTGAGGGACCGTGAGAATGGGAGAATATCATATTTTGCCACACAGACTGGTGCTAACAGTGCGGCTTCAACCCCTGCACCAGCTGATGTTGTATTGGAGATCCTGTCTTCTCAACTTCTCCTCTTGGCTGAGACCTCAGGTGACCCTCAGGTTAAACAAAGGAGAAAGGGGGACTAAGATACCTGTATGTTTAGTTCGCTTTTAATATGACACACACACACACACACATACACAGACACGCACACACACAGTCACACACACACACAGCCCCCCCCACACACACAGCCCCCGCCCCACATACACACAGTTTGGCAGTTTGAGGAAGGGTCATTCAACCAAAAACGTTAACTCTGATTTCTCTCCATGGATGCTGCCAGACCGGCTGAGCTTTACCAGCAATTTCTATTTTTGTCTCTGATTCACAGCATTGGCAGTTCTTTTCATTTTAACCACTAATGGGATGTTGGGGTGGCTGGCTGGAAGGTGGTGGTTTCAGCCGCCTTCTTGAACCACTGCAGTCCATGTGCTGGAGGTAGACCCACAATACCATTAGGGAGAGAATTCCAGGATTTGGACTCAGTGACAGTAAAGGAAGGGCTATATATTTCCATGAGAAAGTGAGGTCTGCAGATGCTGGAGATCAAAGTTGAAACTTTATTGCTGGAACAGCACAGCAGGTCAGGCAGCATCCAGAGAACAGGAGATTCGACGTTTCGGGCACAGGCCCTTCTTCAGGAATGAGCAGAGAGTGTTCAGCAGGAGAAGATAAAAGGTAGGGAGGAGGGACTTGGAGGAGGGGCGTTGGAAATGTGATAGGTGGAAAGAGGTCAAGGTGAGGATGATAGGTCGGAGTAGGATGGGGGCGGAGAGGTCAAGAAGAAGACTGCAGGTCAGGAAGGCGGTGCCGGGCTGGAGGGATTCGGCTGAGACAAGGTGGGGGGAGGGGGGATGAAGAAACTGGTGAAGTCCAAGTTCATCCCCTGTGGTTGGAGGGTTCCCAGTCATATATATTTCCATGTCATGATGGTGAGTGGCTTGGAGGTGGAAATTGCTGGAAAAGCTCAGCAGGTCTGGCAGCATCCATGGAGAGAAATCAGAGTTAACATTTTTGGTTGAATGGCCCTTCCTTGAACTGCCAAACCCACTGAGCTTTTCCAGCACTATCTATTTTTGTATCTCATTAGTCAATAAGGGAAAAGAAAATGCAGTTATATCAACTGCCACAAAGGAATGAAACTGGGCTGACTTTTTGTCTTGAACATGGACAGTATTGAAACCAAAGTGAATGCAGTGGTTCAAGAAGACAGTTTGTCACAGTTTTTTGGTTTATAATTGTCACATGTAATGAGATACAGCGAAAAATATTGTTTTGCATGCTATCTAGGCAAATCATACCTTACATAGGTACATCAGGGTAACAGAACAGAATGCAGTATATAGAGCTACAGATACAGAGAAGGTGCAGAGAAAGATTAACCCTAATGTACCAGAGTAGAGAAGGGCAATACAGTAAATGCTGACCCAGCCAATGGCACTCACTCCCCATGAGTGAAGATTAGATTAGATTCCCTACAGTGGGGGGGAACAGGCCCTTTGGCCCATCAAGTCCACACTAACCCTCCGAAGAGTAACCCAACCAGACCTATTTCCCTCTGACTAATACACTTAACACGATGAGCAATTTAGCATGCCCAATTCACCTGGCCTGCACATCTTTGGGCTGTGGAAGGAAACCCACACAGACACGGGGAGAATGTGCAAACTCCACACAGACAGTCATCCGAGGCTGGAATTGAACCTGGGTCGATGGTGCTGTGAGGCAGCAGTGCTCACCACTGAGCCACCAGGCCATCCATGAAGAAAGAATAATAATTCCAGCAGCAAGCTTTTGTGATCTTAAAACAAAGAAGGTTATTTATTTTCACACACTTACCCCGATTAAATTGAAAATACATATCTCACATATAATGTGGGGTATGAGGCAGCACTGTAGCTCAATGGTTAGCACTGCTGTCTCATGGGACCTGGGTTCGATTCCAGCCTCAGGTGACTGTCTGTTTGGAGTTTGCACATTCTCCCTGTGACTGCGTGGGTTTCCTCCAGGTGCTCAGGTTTCCTCCCAACGGAGAGGTGCCCAAAGATGTGCACGTTAGATTGATTGGCCATAGGAACTGCAGGGTTACAGGGGTGGGGTGGGGGGGTGGGATGCTCTTCGGAGGGTCTCTGTGGACTCAATGGGCCGATGGTCTGTTTCCACCCTGTAGGGCTTCTATGTGTTCCCACATACAGTAAGATTGTTTGTAAGGGTACACTGTTATGTTTATTCCACTCTCTAGTTTACAAACAAAAGAATTCACAGCAGACTGTGAGGTTTTGTGTACCCATATTTCTAAAAGATTATTTCTCAGATGAACCTGAAGTTGGAATTGGCAGGAGACTCATTCTCCTCTTCCGGATCTCCTTTTCACAAAATCTTCTAAACCCAACAGCGCTTCCATCTAGAACGGCAAGGGCAGCAGATACTTGGGAACACCATCACCTGCAAGTTGTCATCCGAGACACTGACTATCCTGACTGGGAAATATATTGTTGTTCCTTCAGTGTTGCTGGTGCAAAATCCTGGGATTCCCTCTCTGAGGGCATTGTGAGTCAACTCACACCAAATGAATGCAGGTGTTTGGGAAGGCAGCTCAGCATCACTTTCTCAAGCTGAACATGTGTTGCTGGAAAAGCGCAGCAGGTCAAGCAGCATCCAAGGAACAGGAGAATCGACGTTTCTGGCATAAGCCCTTCTTCAGGAATCTGCCCGAAACATCGATTCTCCTGTTCCTTGGATGCTGCCTGACCTGCTGCGCTTTTCCAGCAACACATTTTCAGCTCTGATCTCCAGCAGCTGCAGTCCTCACTTTCTCCTCACCTTCTCAAGAGCAACTAGGGACGAACCATAAAGTGGAGGGGGGTGGGGGGGGGAATGGCTCAGTCAGCACCATCCTCCTTCCGTGAATTAAACAAAAGGTCCTGACCCTGGAGCACTCTTGACCACTTTGTGCAGTGTCAGCGATCAGCCCCACTGTGTGGCATGAGCGATGTATTGCGTCCTGGAAAGACCAATCCTTGTCCCAAAGCAGCAAACGCCTTCTGAGCTTCCACATTCTGCACATGGTACAGGAGCTGCTCAGTTTGCACCTTCGACCATCAAACCTTGAGTATGGCGGGGCTCTGCGTCTTCAATCTTGTCATTGGAATGACATTTGTTGAAAACTGTGGTAACATTTTAACAATGATGTGCCACCTATGGTGCTCTCATTTGCACCCACTACACTCCGCGGGTGGGAGCCATTCCTCCACTGTCGGGCCTGGAATTTTGGTTGGTTAACTGTGGATTGTTCAGATTTGGAGGCTCCAGACTGGAGGCAGGAACACCCTCCTGGTCTGTGAGTGGGGGTGAAAGGCCCAGTTACCTCTGGAGAGGCCTGAAAGGAAACCTCTAAGAAGTCATCAGAGACCAGACCAACCTCCCCCAAAATATATCATAGTGATAGCCTAGACCCTAAATTTTATTTTACTTTAAAGACAAAGCGCTGTATTCCAGATATGACTTGATTGGTCTACCACTAAGCTTTAATCAAAACACATTTTATTCCTTCAATATAATTAAAATGCAACAAAACAAAGAATCTGTATAACTTTACATTGTTGATAGACTTAACAAGGCAATGTATTATTTAACATCGGTGGGCGGCACGGTGGTTAGCACTGCTGCCTCACAGCGCCAGAGACCCGGGTTCAATTCCCGCCTCAGGCGACCGACTGTCTGGAGTTTGCACGTTCTCCCTGTGTCTGCGTGGGTTTCCTCCGGGTGCTCCGGTTTCCTCCCACAGTCCAAAGATGTGCAGGTCAGGTGAATTGGCCATGCTAAATTGCCCGTAGTATTAGGTAAGGGGTAAATGTAGGGGTACGGGTGGGTTGCGCTTCGGCGGGTCAGTGTGGACTTGTTGGGCCGAAGGACCTGTTTCCACACTGTAATGTAATGTAATCTAATCTTAACCACTCATCACCAACCATTCCAATATAGGCAGCATCCCATAAACACGCCCTCTATCAAAAATACAAGGCAATGGCACGGTGGCTCAGTGGGTAGCACTGTTGCCTCACAGCATCACAGACCCAGGTTTGATCCCTGTCTCGGGCGAGTGTCTGTGTGGAGTTTTCACATTCTCCCTGTGTCTGGGTGCTCTGGTTTCATCGCACAGTCCAAAGATGTGGTTTGGCCATGCTAAATTGCCCAGAGCGTTCAAGGCATTAGTCAGAGGGAAATGGGTCTGGGTGGGTTACTCTTAGGAGGATTGGTTTGGGCTGAAGGGCCAGTTTCCACACTGTAGATAATCTAATCAAAACAGTTATTATTCTCCTTGGTCTCTCTGAAAGAAACAATCTGCCCCTTCCGATATCTAAGAGGAAAACTATGTCTAAGTCTTCAATCTGGCAGCAGGGAGAATGCTATCTAATAAAAAAACAACAACTGGAAGCAAAACCAGAAGAATGTTGGGGTCTGTATGAATCTGACCCCATCATTCAGGATTATTTTGTCTTACTCTGAAAAAATACCCAAAAAGAAACCTATTTACAAACTGCCCTCCAGGGGGAGCCACTGTCACAGCACCCCACTTCAAGAAAAACAGGGCAGAACACATCTTTTAAAGGCACAGTGTCATCACAGTATGTATGTGGTTCCTTCCTCAGCTGCCTGCCTACTAGCCACACCCTGTCTCTTTGTGAGGAAGAGGAGCCCAGTGTGAGGTCAAGGTCTCTCAACCCCCTGCCAACTTGCCTGAACACAAATGGATAGAGCAATGAAATGCAGGTCTGTGCACATCTCCAGTAGACCCTGAGAGGGCTGGAGCTAGCAGCTACCACCATGCTTGTGGGGGCAACCAACCGCACATCTACCCCAGGGGATAGCAACCCGAACACATTCCTGCAGCCCTGCCTGCTGCCTTTGGGTCTACTTGTGTAGTGAAAATGAAGAGGTGCTGGTGTTGAACTGGGATGGACAAAGTAAAAAATTGGGGGGAAAGTGAGCATTGCAAATGCTGGAGATCCGAGTCGAAGAGTCAGGTGCTGGAAAAGCACAGCTGGTCAGGCAGCATCCGAGGAACAGGAGAATCGAAGTTTTGGCATAAGCCCATAATTGAGGCCATCCTCATAGGTATCAAACTTAGTGTGCGTATGTGTGCTTGTGTGAGTGAGTACGTGAGAGTGGATAATGTAGTGGGGTGACCTGTAGTGTGACATGAACCCAAGGTCCCGGTTGAGGCCATCCTCATGGGTACCGAACTTGGCTATCAGCCTCTGCTGATAGGGACATTTGGCCTCGGATCTTCGGGTGATCATCCTCCAAGGCGGACTTCAAGATACGCAGCAATGCAGATTGGTTGAGCAGTCTGACTCAAGGTTGGAATACAGACAGAATCTGACCTCACACCTTTAATGCATTGTCTGAGCTGAAATGTCACCTTTTTAAATACAACCTTAAGTTATCTCAGGAATGTGATTTGAAAGAAGTTCTGGGATTTACATGTTAATGAATTGAAACCATCGGGGAGAAGATACAATACCTGAACACATGCACCAGCCAGTTTCGCAACAGTCAAGATTAGAGTGGTGCTAGAAAAGCATAGCAGGTTAAGCAGCATCCGAGGAGCAGGAAAATTGATATTTTGGACAGGAGCCCTTTGTCAGGAGGAGCTGATGGATCAGGAATCATCCATTTCTGATGAAGGGCTCCTGTCTGAAAGGTTGATTTTCCTGCTCCTCAGATGCTGCCTGACCTGCTGTGCTTTTCCAGCACCGCTCTAATCTTGACTCTAATTTCCAGCATCTGCAGTCCTCACTTTCGCCTGGTTTCGCAATAGTTTCTACTCTACTGTTCAGAATACTGAATGGACCCACAAACTCTTAATATTCACCTGTATTTGTGTTTTTGTTTTTGCTGCTGTTTACCTATTATTTACTTATCTATGCTACTTCACTCTGTGATCTGCCTGTATTGCTCACAAGACAAATCTTTTCACTGTGCCTCGGTACACATGACAATAAATTCAATTCAAATCAACCAGCAACCCCATTCTAAAAGATGAAAGACTTAACAGCAATCTAGGTTTGTTCAATATATCGTATCAGTTACATGACACTGTGATTTTGTGCTATAAATTCTGTATCTTATCATCCTGCTCCACTACCTGATGAAGGAGCAGCGCTCCGAAAGCTTGTACTTCCAAATAAACCTGTTGGACTATAACCTGGTGTTGTGGGATTTTTAACTGTGCAATTTTATGAAGACCTTACAGGCTGCTGCAATGGTATCCTTTCCTACCCAGAGCAGAGCTGCGGCCTACTCTCCAGCTGCCTTCCCAGTGCCAGAGACTTGGGGAACTTCTTCCTCAACTAACTGAGGAGACTCTAATCGAGAGCTATTACCCAGTGGGGTGGCAGCATCACAGCTGGTGGATGGGGCAGGAGACAGCCTTGCCAGTGCATCCTCCAAGAGATCTTCCTCAGAGGTTGGTGAGGGATGTCCCAGGGTTCTGTCCATTTGGCTGAAGTTGCCACTCATGCCTGCAGGAGGCAAGAGAGAAGATATGCCTCATTCAGGAGGTAGATGTTCTGCCATGTCAACAGTCCATTTACAGTGGGGGAATGGGAGAGTAGCACAGCAATGGACAATGACTCATACTCCATTCCTGGGGTCATTGATATTTCTGGCTGACACAGGATTGGTCCTGGTCTTCTCAGATGACAAACAAAATTATCGGATAATGTGAATCATCATAGTGATTGATAAGGTGAATGTTGAACAGATGTTCCCCTGATGGGACAGTCTAGAACAAAAGGTCATAGGTATAGAGTGACAGGAGGCAGGTTCAAAACTGAGATGAGGAGAAGCTACTTCTCTCACCGGTTGTGAGACTCCCACAGTGGAGGCAGAATCAATCAGCAAATTCAATAAAGAAATAGATTTAATAAAGAAATCAATACATTTCTAATGAAAAGTGGGATAAAGGGCTTTGTGGAGCAGGTGGCAAAGCAGAGTGGAGTGATTCCTGAAGAAGGGCTCATGCCCGAAACGTCAATTCTCCTGCTCCTTGGATGCTGCCTGACCTGCTGAGCTTTTCCAGCAACACATTTTCAGCTCTGATCTCCAGCATCTGCAGTCCTCACTTTCTCCCAGAGTGGAGACCAGCCAGGTTAAGATCAGCCATGATCATGTTAAATGGTGGAACAGGCTAGAAGGGCTGAATTGCCTTCTCCTGCTCCTAACTCCTAGGTTCCTGTAGGAGATGAATGTTGACCATTTTATCATCCATCTTGGCTCTTTCTTTCTTTTTGTGGGCTGTTGTTCCTCACTGTGAGAGAGGAAGGGAGCGATTGAGATGAAAGCGGCTGGCACAGCTGGTATGTATGGGGGAATAGAGTGGTGAGGTGCCACCAGTGAGTGAGTAGGCAGTGTAGAGGCCATTTGGGGTTTGGTACTGTGGGGTTTGAGTGGGTGTAAGCAAGAGAGCGAAGATGTCATAAGCAATAGTGAGAGTGATTGAGTCTGAGCTCTGGCAGGAGGTGGGTTCAGTAGCAGAGACAGAAGTTGCTGAGATAAGATGGTGGCATTTACCCTGACAGAGTAGAAAAGGTCACTGACCTTCTTCCTACACCTGCTGACTGTTCTTTGGCACAGTTGAGACCACGTTGACCTGGGGGTCAAGCTCAGACTAGGCTGACTGGACCTGGAGTTGTTGCCTTCTTTTGGGGGAAAAAGAGAGCTCTCTTGTGTGTCATCAGGACTAGCTCAAACCTGTCCATAAGGTGGTCAAGCCATTTCACCTTGTCTGCCATCTACAGGGCAGTGGTGGACTGAGAGCAACTGACCAGGTGAACAACCACCTCAACTGGTGCCCAGGAATTCCACAATCCCCCGGCTGTTCTTCTGCCGATGGTGATTGGGAGACTTGGGTTAACATCAGACAAGTGGGACACCATCTTGGGGTGGTGCTGGGGAATGAGGGGTCTGTTTGGGATGACTGCACAGGAAAACCTGCCTGGACTCGGGGAGAATAACTCTCCGTGAAACCCAGTGAGATTGACACTTTACTGATTTCTGGAAAGGGTCAGCTCATTGTGTTTATTTGATATCTTTCAGCACCATCTTGTGGCAACAAATCATAGAGTTGCCACAACATGGCATGATGGATGTTAGCAGCAGGTGATACGCCTTAAATCTGGAATTATATCCAGTTAAGAGTGAACAATTTGGAATAGATTTTTCAATATTTGCTTTCTACATCCCCCTCAACTATTATATGGGACACTAATAAGCTATCATTCTTTCTCAAAACGTTGTCTATTTCTATTTTGGATACTTACAGATTACCTAATATTTCAAAACTGCACGACTCTGTAAATAGTAATAGGATTTATTTAAACAAACTCATTTGAAAATACTTTTACATTTGTAGTCCTGAAAACCTTTTCAATGTGCAATTATTTCACCATTTATTTAGTTATTTATATGTTACTTAGGCATTTAAAAAAAAATTTAATTAGATTACTTACAGTGTGGAAACAGGCCCTTCGGCCCAACAAGTCCATACCGACCCTCCAAAGAGTAACCCACCAAGACCCATTTTCCTCTGACTAATCCACCTACCACTAGGGGCAATTTAGCATGGCCAATTCATCTGACCTGCACATCTTTGGACTGTGGGAGGAAACCGGAGCACCTGGAGGAAACCCCCGCAGACAGGGGGTGAACGTGCAAACTCCACACAGTCACCTGAGGCTGGAACTGAACTTGGGTCCGTGGCGCTGTGAGGCAGCAGTGCTAACCACTGAGCCACTGTGCCGCCTCAAAATTAGAAAATATCAAGTAATAACGTTCAGACAGTTTTTGTTCAGGCAGCTAACTGATTCAACACCTGATTAATCTTTTAAATGAGATTTAAATCTCCTGATTAAAATTTCCTGTCATTCTTGGTTGTTATTTCAAAATCTAATTCCTTTCGAATAAAGCAATGTCAGTGACATTTAACAGAGGACATGTAAATAGAGAGGCGGGACCTACCACCAGCGCTTCACCGGAGACTCTCACTGATGATGTTACCCAGTATGGTGACGAAACGGTTTCCTCCCACAATCCAAAGATGTGCAGGTCAGGTGAATTAGCCATGCTAAATAGCCCATACTGCTAGGTACGTTAGCCAGGGGTAAATGTAGGTGAATGGGTCTGGGTGGGTTGCTCTTCGGAGGGTCAGTGTGGACTTTTTGGGCCGAAGGGTCTGTTTCCACACTGTGGGGGAATCTAATCTAATCAAAATGTATGAAAACAAACCTTCAAGCTCAGTGAGCTAACTCACATACTTATGTTTTGATTGTTTCATGGATAGTTTGTGAATGATGCACTTGAAATTATAAATTAGAACCCTAATTGTAACCCACCTTGAACAGCACGAATAGAGCAGGCAGCTTATTAAGGTGGAGTCGGAGTTTGATTTCTTCATATATTCCCTCATGCTGCTATTTGAATCAGGAACATTTCAGGGAAGGGAGATACATCTGTCACAGGTAGGAGAGGTTGTATTTAATATCCTGAAGGCATGCTCCAGTGATATCAATGGGACATTTACTTGAAATCACAATGCCCCACAAAATGAAGCTGACCTTGTATATAGAGTTACTCATTTTGGGTTGAAGATATTGGCCTTCATTCCTGATGAAAGGCTTTTCCCCGAAACGTCGATTTTCCTGCTCCTCAGATGCTGCATGACCTGCTGTGCTTTTCCAGCACCACTCTAATCTAAACCCTGAATATATTCCTGGCTGTTTGTCACATGACTTGCTCTTCATAGTATCAGTCCTGCCATTGGTCATCCAAGATGTCCATTGTCACAACATTCCTCCTTCCCACTCCTGACTAGAAAGTGCAAAGACTCTTTATTGCCCAATTAGATGATCCTGCACTGTCAGTTAAACTCCCCAAAAATAAGGGAACAAATACCAAGAGAAACAAATTTAGTTTTGCATCACATGGAGACCTCTCTAGAATCTTTAGGATTCACCTTCTATTGCTGGACACATCTACTAACTCTGGAGGAAGACCTAGTGGAGTCAGTAAGCTTAAAACTGGAGAGCTCGGTAAATATACGTTGGGCCGGGAAGCAATCTTTTGATCTCACTACCTCTACCTTTTCCTTCACGTCCCATAAGACTCTCTTATATTGGAACAGAATTAGACTATTCAACTCATTGAGTCTGCTCCACCATTCGATCATGCCTGATGTGTTTCTCAGCACCATTCTCCTGCCTTCTCCCCATATCCCTTGATCACCTTACTGATCAAGAACCTACCCATTTCTGTCTTAAATACATTCAATGTCTTGGCCTCTATAGACGTCTGTGCCAATGAGTTTCACAGATTAACTACACTCTAGCGGAAGAAATTCTTCTTCATCTCAGTTTTAAAGGGTCATCCTTTCACTCTGAGGCTGTGCCCAGGAATTTTAGTAGGCAAAAATGAGTACTGCAGATGCTGGAGATCAGGGTCAAGATTAGAGTGGTGCTGGAAAAGCACAGCAGGTCAGGCAGCATCGAGGAGCAGGAAAAAAAAAATAAAATCGACCATTCGGGCAAAAGCCCTTCATCTGGAATGAGGGGTTTTTGCCCGAAACGTCGATTGTCCTGCTCCTCAGATGCTGCCTGACCTGCTTTGCTTTTCCAGCACCACTAATCTCGACCCTGGAATCTTAGTCTCTCCCCATGAGTAGAAACATATTCTTCACGTCCAGTCTATTCAGGCCTCTCAGTATTCTGTACTTCATCTCTAGTATCATTCTAGTAAACCTCCTCTGGACCCTGTCCAATGCTAGCACACCCATGAAGGGAAACTCTTTGAGACTGTACACTAAGCATTGATCTGACTCTTTGGATGCTCCTGCAGATTTAAGATTGAACTGGCCTTCCATCAAATTTCCCATTTCCATCCATCAAATCTCATGTTGTTCCCACTAACGAAAACAGGATTGATGGAGACAGTTAAAAGAAATATGAAAGTGCCTCAGACTCCATTGTTCTTTGGTATCACCTGAATACTGCACACCTTTCCTACTCTGAACACATACTGAATAAAAATAATTGTCTCAGTCATCATTGATTTAAATGCAAACACAGCTAATGATGAATTGTGCTTTGAGGAAACTTTCAGTGATTTAAGGATGTTGCCAGGGTTGGAGGGTTTGAGCTATAAGGGAGATGCTGAATCGGCTGGGGTTGCTTTCCCTGGAGTGTTGGAGGCCGAGGGGTGACCTTATAGAGGTTTATAAAATCTTGAGGGGCATGGATAGGATAAATAGACAAGTCTTTTCCCTGGAGTGGGTTAATCCAGAACTAGAGAGCATAGGGGTTTAGGGTGAGAGGGGAAAGATTTAAAAGACACCCAAGGGGCAACTTTTTCACACAGAAGGTGGTGTGTATGGAATGAGCTGCTACAGAAAGTACAATTACAACATTTAAAAGGCATCTGGATGGACAAATGAATAGGAAGGGTTTGGAGGGACATGGGCCGGGTGCTGGCAAATAGGACTAGATTAACTTATGCTATCTGGTCAGCAGTAAAAATCTACATATACTGGTCATTTCTAATAATAACCTAAATTCAGATTTTAGATCCTCATCTCCCCACTTTGGTCATTCCATGACCATACCATAAAGGCACGGATCAAATTAATCCAATTCGATGGCAGTGAAAGACCGCCATACTTCCTCTTCCTCTGAGTGGGAACCAAGGGCAGGCAATGGTGTTTCCTCATCTTCATCTATAAATGGAGCAGAAGCATTTTCTGAGTGACACCAATGTTGTCAATAGAAACTAATATTTTAGCAATAATACACTTAACTATAGCAATACCAACAAAAAGACCAACTAAAACAATAGCAGCATAGATAGCCATATTGATCAGCCAGTTGTATCATGAACCAAAACTCCAATCTCCCCATCCTGCTCCTTCATTCATTTGGTTGACAAAAGTGTGGATGTTATCTATATGTTTAGTAATGTTTTTGATAATATTAGTGACCCCCATGATGCACTTTCCTTTGACTATGGCGCAAACTCCACCTCCCTTCTCAAGTATGTAATTGAGAGCATCCCGGTTTTGTTGGGTAAATAGGTGCAATTCTGAAAGCATGTCCCTAATTTCTATTAGGGCAGCAGTTGTCTGATTTCCCAAAATCGTGAGTCTGCAAATCAGATAATAACAGTCTTGATGACTAATATTTCCTGAAAACCCTCCCAGTGAAAGAACACTAAGAGCTGCATATGCCAATGAGTGTGTTTTACTTCTTGATATGGCCTTTGGATTCTTCCATTCTGCACAAAAGTCAGGAGAAACTGAACATTTAAAAGGGGAATTATGATCTCGTTGCCAGGTAATTGGACAGGGAACAGTGGTTGGAAAGAGTGTTCCTACATCTACAGCACAAGGAGTACTTGCTCTATTTCGGTCAAGGTAGTTAGATGCTTTATTATAACTGAAAAAAAAAGTCCAGGTTTAGCATAGATAATAGACTGACTTTCCCAGTAAGGAGCAGGCCTATCTTTGTGACTTCCTGGGGTATGTGGATAATCCATGATTACATAATTTGGCCCTGGGTGCTGAGGGTGAAAATCATCTAATCGAATGAGGTGAGTTTCTTCATACGAAATATAGTGGACATCCCAAAATGGTTCTACCCATCCAATAATTGGGAAAATATCAGCGCCGTTAGGGGTATCATGATGAAGGTGGTGTTTTTACCCTCTCCATATAGAGTTTGAATTCCAGTAGTAATAGGGATACATTTTTTATTAAGGCATACGCATGAGATGAGAGGTCCTTTAGAAAAGTAGTGACGACTAATACATTTAATCATAGCACAGGGAATAATTTTAGGCACTCTTACATAAGCGCACCCCCAACCCTTACCATTGTAGCAATTTGGATAGGATATTGCGGACTTATTGGAGAAAATCCATAAACAAGTAGCAGGTGGAGATAGGTAATAACTAAAAGATATTACATCCTGTAAATACTTTAGTACTATTCCATATGTCCATGTTAGGATTTGGAAGGATAAAAGGGGTCAGGGAGTCTCTTGCTGAAGTACGGGCATAATAAACTACTTCTTCCTCTCCAAATATTTTATTATGGGTTTCTAGAAACAAAATGTTAGTGAAGGATAACATCCCCCCTTTGTCTCTTACTACGTGATCTATCTGAAAGGGGACATTCATAAAACATGCATTAACTTAGTGCCCAATTAAATGGTCTGATCTACATCTGTAGTTAACAGTACTTAGAATTGAGTGTCAAAACCAGATGGTGATTTTGAGCAGAAAAGTTGGTGATGGATATTGGCTGGAGGGCAATGCTGTTCCCAAATTATGGTAACACAACACAAAGCTTTCAAACCACACTGAAATTTTTCTAATATTGAGCTAACCCTAGAATTTAGATATTGGTAGAGTCTTAAATTATAAACCATCATCAACCACGTCTGAGGGAATATGGGATGGCGAGCAGATGCGGTGGAGGTGAAGGAATTGACTCCCGACGGAATTGACAACCGACTCCCACGGCTACCTCTCCATTTCTATCTTGGGCAACCGACTCAACACGGACAATTATTATAAACCGACCGACTCCCACAGCTACCTAGATTACACCTTCTCCCACCCTGCCCCCTGTAAAGACGCCATCCCATATTCCCAATTCCTTCGCCTCCACCGCATCTGCTCCCAGGAGGACCAATTCCAATACCAAACAACCCAGATGGCTTCCTTCTTCAAAGACCGCAATTTCCCAGCTTCCTCATTTCCCCTCCCTCCACCTTCTCAGTCCCAACCCTCAGACTCAGCACCACCTTCTTGACCTGCAATCTTCTTCCCAACCTCTCCGCCCCCACCCCCTCTCCCGCCTATCACCCTCACCTTAACCTCCTTCCACCTATCGCATTCCCAATGCCCCTCCCCCAAGTTCCTCCTCCCTACCTTTTATCTTAGCCTGCATGGTACACCTTCTTCATTCCTAAAGAAGGGCTTATGCCTGAAACGTCGATTGTCCTGCTCCTTGCATGCTGCCTGACCTGCTGCGCTTTTCCAGCAATGAATTAATGCAGTCATGTTTTAAGTTAACCATGAGGCAAGAAGACAGATCACCGACAATGTGTGAAGGAATTAAAGACAAATGATCCTGCCAATAATAATAACTATATTTACTATTATTTATATTAATAACAATAAATATTTATAATAATAAATAAAATCATTATCTGTAATTCAGGTTGGGAACCCAACAAGTGACTAAAACATTTTAAAAACTGTACTGCTTTATCCTTCTTATCGCATCATTCTCTTCCCTTCTGTAGTTGATCTCCTAGCCTCTATTTTCATTTTAACATTATTTAACCAATTTATCAATTTATGTTTGTCTAACTTTAAAGCCTGTTCCTAACTATACATTTTGGAATCTTGATTGTCCTTAGCTGAAAGCTAGTTTTAGGATTTGAATTTTCAGCTAATCAAAAATTGCAAGAGGAGAATAACTAAATAGGTGATTTGTCTCATTTCCTCATCCTGGTCACTGTCACATGGCTGTGACATTATGGAGCCTGCTAACTCCATGGAATTGGTCAGTGATGCTACAAAAGAAAAAAGTGATTGATATACCACCCTATTCCTCGATATGTTTGGCTGTCCCTCTTGTCCAATGGGTGGGATGCTGGGTGACAGCAGTGCCTGCTTAATTCAGGCAGTAGTCCGTTTTCATTTGTTAAGGACACCTACTGATGTGGATAGAATTCAGTTTGGATTTTGGGGAGAGCACTGAATGGAGTGGTACCAAGCATACTTTGAGGAGAAAGTGAGGTCTGCAGATGCTGGAGATCAGAGCTGAAAATATGTTGCTGGACAAGCGCAGGTCAGGCAGCTTCCAGGGAACAGGAGAATCGACATTTCGAGCATAATTCCTGAAGGGCTTATGCCCAAAACGTCGATTCTCCTGTTCCCTGGATGCTGCCTGACCTGCTGCGCTTTTCCAGCAATACATTTTCAGTACCAAGCATACTTTACCCATTACTGAGTGGGGATCCAGCTGAAGAAGATTACGGAAAATAAGTTTTCATTTATTTTTGTGGGCATTGGAAGATCAGAGCTTAGTTCTCTTTGTCTTGTTTTGAGAGCAGATCTCCTCTGTGGTAATATATCAATGTTACCCATTACTGAGTGGGGATCCAGCTGAAGAAGATTACGGAAAATAAGTTTTCATTTATTTTTGTGGGCATTGGAAGATCAACAGAGCTTAGTTCTCTTTGTCTTGTTTTGAGAGCAGATCTCCTCTGTGGTAATAGATCAATGGTCATTATTTTTACAATATACATCTGAGTAACATGCAACATTTTATTTTCTTACAGTCATCAATATAAATTGGAAATTCATTTATGCAGTATTTAATATTTAAAATGTAAAATGCATACAGATACCAACATTGAAGTCCACTATAATTACCCGGTTTTAGTCTCTTGGATTTAAATCCATGATTAGGTTTCTTAAGTAGTCCTGAGCAGTCATTGCTCATTTACCATGCTATAGGTCATGAAATAGCTGGAGCTGCCTTAAAAGGTTTTGTCTATTCAAGTTAAAAAAAACTTCTAATGCATGAATAATGGCTGAATCCAAGGACACATTAACCATAGGATATTAATTTTTAGATGATTTATCACAACCTAATGTTGAATTGAAATGTCAAATGCCATTGAGGGAGGGGACTCCCTCTATAAGACTACAACTGTCCTTACCAATAATCATCAATAAAACACAGCAATCTTAAAATTAAGTGGAAACAAACAAGGTCTGAAACAAAAAAAAGTTATAGTGTTGTCTTCCTCCACATTAAACTAATTTGAAATTGAATAAGGTTGGCTTTCAAGTAAGGATAAAAGAGATTATTTAAGACAGTAGGGCAGTCATGGCCTGTAAAAAGAACAGGAGTTAATACTTTATTTCATAATCACTGAAGGATCCTTAACCTTAAAAGAAATCCTGTTAAATTTCCAAAATGCACATCAGATTCAAAACAGTGCTGGATCTTGAGCTTTTTCACATAATTTCACTTACATTGAGGATGGATGATCTGGTCTGTCTATGCAATTACCCATTTTAAAATTACTTCAGTTTTATAGCAACTAATTTAAAAAAAATTATTACTCACTAATCAGACTTCCACAAACCCTAATTAATTTCGCAAATCTTTTTTTTTTTTAAAATAATTAGCTTTTATTATAAAATGTCATGATAATAATAAAAAATCAATACTTAATTTTTAAAAGTAAGTTATTATTATTAGTTATTAACTTATCATTAAGTTCCAGGCCTCCTTTTTTCCTTTTATAAGCATATAAATCTTAACCAATATATTTTAAATTACCATCAACCACCTGTATTAAATATTGGGATCAACTGGCTCCGTAATAGTCACAAATATCGGGGTCCACTTGCTTCCCTAATAATTCCGAACATCAGGGGCCACCTGTTTCCCTAATAACTGTATTAAAACTGTTGGGGCCACCAGCCTGCTAAAAATCCAACTTTTGGAACCTGGAAATTAACAAAGCTCAGGAGATAGAAGTTTTCTTTTAAAAACCCCGAAATTAACAAAGCTTGGGAATTTAGAGTTTAACACTCCCCTCAGAGTTCAGCAACTTTCGGAAACCACTGTCCGTAAGTACAAAAGCACCCCCAACCTCCGTTAATCTCTCCCCCACTTTGTATAAACATTTAAAATGTCCCCCAGACCCAACACTTGCTGAGACCGATCCTTTCGGGCTGGACTGGGAAATAAACAGCGATGGTCACGTCGGACACCACTTGAACGAGAGGAGAACCAAACGCTCTTAAAATACTCACGTCTGACTGGCCGAATTCCTCAACACACAATAGTGCAGGACGTTTAACTCTTACACTGCTGTTCACAATCTGTCCGAGCCGAAACGTGTCACGTAAGGAAGATTTACGACCCCTCAAGAGGGGCCTCTTGGTTCAAGATTGGGCAAAAGAATCAACTAATGTGGCCTGTTCAAAACCAAGGGTCATTAGTTTATTGAATTAAGGTACCTTGATGCAATTCTATCCAGCAACACAAAGGTTAAAGCTTCTGTGTTCTGTGGTGAAGTTGAGCAATTACATTTGAAAATTACACATTACTTATATGTTTTTTTAAGAGATAGTACAGCCTTAATTACAAGAAAGACTAATCACATATAATAAGGTAGTCCACCACTGCTACTGGCAGGGCATTCCATGAACTCACGACTCGCTGAGTAAAGAACCTACCCTTTATATTACTTATATGTTTTTTTTAAGAGATAGTACAGCCTTAATTACAAGAAAGACTAATCACATATAATAAGGTGACATGATTTACAACAAGTTAATCCAATGATATTTCCTGGGAAAGGGTTCTTAATTACAAGAAAAGTCCAATCAACTGTAATATAGTGACGTGATTGACACCAGGCTAATCCAATGGTATTCCTTGGAAAAGAAATCTTATTTATGTAAATTGTCATGTCATTGTAGCAGTTCAAGGTTAGTTTGAATGGTCAATTAATGTGTCAATCAATTTTATAAAAACTCTATTGTCCTCTTATCTTTGAATTTCAGCTTAATTCTGCAAATCAGCAGTGCAGGTTCAGAGTTCAATCATTATTCTCAGCCATTTTATAGTGTTTTTTAAATTGAAAAACCATTTTGTGGTTAGTAAAAATCTATATATACTTGTTGCTTCTAATAATAACCTAAATTCAAAATTTAGATCCTCAGGTCAGGCAGCATCCGAGGAGGATGCCCGAAATGCCGACTCTCCTGCTCCTCGGATGCTGCATGACTGGCTGTGTTTTTCCAGCACCACACTCTTGACATCTTAGTTACACTGTCTACCTTTTTGTTCTTACCTTGTCTAGGGCAGATGTTTCTCTTCTGAATGTCAATTGTTAAATTTAAATTTGAGATTGAGATCTGGGATTAGAGTCGTAGAATCTCTAAAGTGTGGAAACAGGACATTTGGCCCAACAAGTCCACACCGAGTCTCTGAAGAGCATCCCACCCAGACTCACCCCTCTATCCTATAATCCTGTATTTCCTGTTGCCAATCAATCTAACCTATATATCCCTGGATGCGATGGGCAATTTAGCCTGGCCAATCCATCTAACCAGCACATTTTTAGAATGTGGGAGGAAACCGGACCACGAGGGGGAAGCCCATGCAGATGCAGGGAGAATGTGCAAACTCCACACAGACAGTCGCCTGAGACTCAAATTCTACCCAGGCCCCTGCTGCTATGAGGTAGCACTGCTAACCAATCATAACTATGATGGTTAAATGTTCCAGTTTTGTATTGTATATGATGAAAGTACACTGACCTCAGTAGTCTGTAGAAGGTGCGTTTGCGATGATTGTTTTTTGTAAGTAAAAGTGCACGTCATTCAGTTTGAAAAAAGAATCTTCTGTTACTAACTTACACCTATTGTCTTCTGTGTGTCTCAGTAACTAATGCTTTCCTTGTGGGTTTGTTTTTTTAAGATTAGTTGAGGCTTTAGTATTATTGAGGGTAAATTATTAGAATTCTTCTAATTCTACTTTGATCTGAGCTCAAAGACCCAATATGTCAACATAAATACAGAAGGTACATGATAACATCAAGTGATAAATGGCTTAGTGGGAATGAAAAGGAGACCCGGAAAACTAAAATCTAAATCAAAAAGTCCCCTTTATGGAAATCTCAAGAAAAGTCTTCAAAAGAAAAAGCATTATTTTTGGCCTAACTTCAGTTCCTTGCAGAACTTTCGACAAATCCTTTTACTTAAAAGCAAAAGCCTGATGATTACAGAGCAGTGCTGAGGCTGTGAATATTCTATGGCAATGACTGTCTCCCTTCTTTAGAGGAACAAGGGCGGCAGATATATGGGAACACCACCACCATCAAGTTTCACCACCTTCACACCACCTGAAGAAGGGCTTATGCCCGAAACGTCGATTCGATGCTGCCTGACCTGCTGCGCTTTTCCAGCAACACATTTTCAGCTCTAAATAAAAAAAAGACCAACATAGGGTGGCATAGCGGCTCAGTGGTTAGCACTGCTGCCTCACAGCACCAGGGACCCAAGTTTGATTCCACCCTCGGGCAACTATCTGTGTGGAGTTAGCATGTTCTGCTCATAACTGTGTGGGTTTCTGTTTGCTGATCCGGGATTCTTCCTGTTACAATGCGGAAGTCAACCCCCACTGCTAATTAAAATTAAAACACTCAGAAAAGCTTGCCTCATAATCTCCTTAAGTGAAAGAGAGCCTCTAACTTCCATAGTTGAAACAAAAAAAAATTATTTTTCTAACCCTAACAGAAAACAAAAACTATAAACAAACCCGAGCCTCTTTTCTCTTAACTAATTATGATCTGGTCCCAACTCTATAAAAATGCTGCTCCAATAATACAATTATTAAACATTAAATTACCTTAATCTTTCAAAGTCCATACAAAGTCTGTTATACAGTCTTCCTTCCGATCTTCTGAATCTGCTATTTCCTTCCATCCCTCCGATTCTTCTGTCTTCTCCCTGGATCTCCTTCATACTTTTTAGTGTGAGGTTCTTTGTACACAATTTCTTGGTACCTTTAATAGATCATGTGTTCTGAGAGATTTCTTTTGAGAGCCCCTTTCAGGCGACATGTGCTCTCCATCTGAATAGGCAGTTAGCTCTGAATAATTTTCAAAATTTCCCTCCTTTATTAATCCCAAAGACTTGTACCCTCTCATTGGTCCGATGTCAATACAATAAAATACAAATTCAACTGTTTCTTGGTATTTAGATTTAGATTAGATACAGTGTGGAAACAGGCTCTTCGGCCCAACAAGTCCACACCGACCCGCCGAAGCATAACCCACCCAGACCTATTCCACTACATTTACCCCTTAACCTATTCTGGGCTGAAAATGTGTTGCTGGAAAAGTGCAGCAGGTCAGGCAGCATCTAAGGAGCAGAAGAATCGACGTTTCGGGCATGAGCCCTTCTTCAGGAACCTGCTGCGTTTTTCCAGCAACACATTTTCAGCTCTGATCTCCAGCATCTGCAGTCCTCACTTTCTCCTCTTGGTATTCTGGGCATAATTTAAATTAATTGGTTAAATTCAAAAGCTGACTGTTAAGAATTATCAATTCTCCGCACTCTCCATCAGCAAGTCACAGACACGTGCTGTAACAATCTCTCAGTTCAGAAAAGACATCGCTCTCTTAAAGTGACCATACACTTTTTGAACTTTGTAACACCTCTCCGCTTAAGAAGAAAACTAACCATCATCATGAAATGGTGGCTTCATTTTTTTTCTTCTAAATCTTAAAGCCATTATTATTAAATACATATGTCATTAATCTAAGTTATATCTTTCATATTAATTCTGCACACATATATAACATTGGACTCTATCAGTTCAATCCTTTTTATACATCTTCTATTATATTTTGGTCCTCTTGTCAAAATCCCACTACTACACTCATACCCCCAACTCCAACATTCACCAGTCCTTACTTGTTTCCAGGGGTCACTTTTGTCTCTTTGTTTTTGTGGCCTGGCTCCTCAACTATCTATTTGATTCCTGCCTGCTAACAGTGACATAATTCCGACTGGCATTGGGTGGGAATATGTGGGTCTGTGTAACCACGTCCCAGGAAATCACATGCTGCGAGTGATTCATGTCCTAATCCAGCTCCTGGAAAAATGCATTTGAGTTAAAATCAGCCACAGAGTCATAGCACGGAAACAAGCCCTTTGGTCCAACTCATTCATGCTGACCAGATATCCTAAATTAATCTTTTCCCATTTGCCAGCATTTGGCTCATGTCCCTCTAAACCCTTCCTCTTCATCTACCAACCAGATGCCTTTTAAATGTTGTAATTGTACCAGCCTCTACCACTTCCTCTTGCAGCTCATTCCATGCATGCATGAAAAAGTTGCCACTTAGGTCCCTTTTAAATCTCTCCCCTCTCACCTTAAACCTAGTTTTGGACTCCCCTACCTTGGGAAGAAGACTTTGGTTAATCACCCTACCTATGTCCTTCATGATTTTATAAACCTCTTTAAAGTCACTCCTCAGCCTCCCTCGCTCCAGGGAAAACAGCTCCAGCCTATTCAGCCTCTTCATATAGCTCCAACCCTCCTTCATTGGGGTTGTGGACAGCCTGGCTTCAGAACGTCCATTGAGGGAGAAGATTGGCAGTGGCCAGAGAGAACGTTTAAACAAATGCCTCAGGCTTCCTGATGTTGAGTTGGAGGAAGCTAAGGATCATCTGAAAGTTGAAATCAGGCAGATAGATTTGGATCCTTGATGACTACAGGTGGGAGACTGCTCAGACAGCAGGACTAGACAAGTAGTGCTGCTTCATGACAATTCTCATCTTTTAGTTGTTGGTGAAATGATAATGTGCTGCAGCTGGAGCAAACCCTAATAACATCTTGAATCATGTTTTTCATGACTGTAGCGCTGGAGATCTTTATATGGCCATAAATCAAATTAGCTCACAGCAAAGCAAAACTAAATCTGCATCCCAGAGGTAGGAGTTTTGTTCCATAGCACATTAACAGCATAGGCAAGTGCGGAACATTTACATGACCACGGGTAATTCAGAGCAGCTGCTAATTTGCAGAAAACTGTGTAAACAGGGTATGTTGTGGTAGGAGAATCAGGTCAATCTGTGTTGGAGGCGTGAGCATGTGGTGAGTCATGTGAAACGATCCACAACCATTCAACTAAAAAAGTTGTTTTCATAGCTCTTGCAGTTTCTTTAAAATGATTGTTCCAGACATCATATTTATTTTATATTCGGTCTCAGTTGGTAAACAAACCTTTCCTCAAATTCTGTCGGATAAAAACCTAGTTGATTGAAGAGTATCTCTCTCATTGTGCAATATCTGTGCAATGAATGAACCTGACTGTACAAAACTGGAAAACTACAAGTCCACTACATTGCTTTGAGTCCATGAATTGTTCCATCATGAAGTTATGGCATGCCCAACCATGGTACATCTAGCCATGAATTTCTTCATCATATGGAGAATGTGCTGAGATATATAAAAAAAGTTCTATCATATTCACTTTTTGTGTGCTCATCATAATCTCTGCAATGGTATCAATACAGTCTAACTGTGTCGGTACTGTATTAAGCTTGAAAACTATTATCCTTTCTATCAGCTATGTTTGACAAAGGGCATCTTCATGCCACTGGGGGTGGAATTTCGCAGTCATTGGGTGAAGTGGGCAGTGTTGAGAAAGTTGGGAAAATCGCATAGGATTAACAGTAAGAAAGAGTCTCACTGTTGAGAGCAGAAAGTCCCATTTTCCAAAAAGGTGTTGAACACTAAGATGAGAATCTCACTCGTGAGCAATGAGAGACCTGTTTGCATGCATTAACATCTCATCATTGTTAATCTCACCTCATTGATATGTAATTTCTGATTTCCATACTCGCTGGTTCGAGATTATATGGAAGAAATTGCTGGCTTGAAAGTTGCAGTCATTGGAAGTATAACCTCCAGCTCGCCCCTTGCTCCTCTGATTCTCTATCGTGGACAACTGGCACAGACATCTCAAAACATGCTCCTTAGGCAGTGACCGCACACAGTCTCCATTCATGGACATGGATGGGTGGCACAATGGTTAGCACAGCTGCCTCACAGCACCAAGGACCCAGGTTGGATACCAACCTCGGGCGACTGTCTGTGCAGAGTTTGCAGTTCAGGCAGCATGCTCCTTGGATGCTGCCTGAACTGCTGTGCTCTTCCAGCACCACTAATCCAGAATCTGGTTTCCAGCATCTGCAGTCATTGTTTTTACCCTGTGTAGAGTTTGCACCTTCTCCCCATGTCTGTGTGGGTTTCTTCTGGGTGCTCCAGTTTGCTCTGAAGATGTGCAGTTTCCGTGAATTGGCCATGCTAAATTGCCCAGTAATGTCCATCAATGTGTGGGTTAGCCATGGGTAATGCAGGTGTGGGTGTAGTGGGTCTGCTCTTCAGAGGACCAGTGCAGACTCACTGGGCTGAATGGCTTCTAACAGTACGGTAGGGATTCTAAGACTCTATGACATTGGCATCAGACACTTAGCAGCCTCATACACCCCTGTGGCATGTCGCTGATCCACTTACAACATGGATCTGTATTTCATTGCTGCCCTTTCAGTAGAATAGGCACCTTTCATTACAATGTTGCTGCGAGGAAACTTTGCCGCAAGGACAGTCTCCTACTTGGTGAATGTCTCTCAAGGATCCTTAATTGCCCTCTTAGCACTCACTCACTTTATGCTCACAGTATCCCTGTCTTGGCTAATGGGCAGGAAACAGCGAGTGTGGAGGTGAGATTAACAATGATGAGATGTTAATGCATGCAAACTGGTCTCTCACTGCTCACGAGTGAGATTCTCATCTTAGTGTTCAACACCTTTTTGGAAAATGGGACTTTCTGCTCTCAACAGTGAGACTCTTTCTTACTGTTAATCCTATGCGATTTTCCCAACTTTCTCAACACTGCCCACTTCACCCAATGACTGCGAAATTCCACCCCCAGTGGCATGAAGATGCCCTTTGTCAAACATAGCTGAAAGAGAGGATAATAGTTTTCAAGCTTAATACAGTGCCGACACAGTTAGACTGTGTTGATAACATTGCAGAGACTATGTTACGGACTAGACCAAACCCCCTTCAAATATATCAAGGAGGTATCTAGACCCCGACTCTTATCTTAATTAACAGCAAGTGTAAGATGCTGTCTTCCAGATGTATTTCGACTGGTTACACTACTCAGCTTTAAGCAAAACACACTTTATTCTTCCCTACAGTTAAAATGCAAACAAAAGAAGATGAATCGATATAACTTTAACTATGTTGGAAAACTTAAAGGAACAATAGATTATTTAACTACTAAACTACAACTGTTCCGATATTGTAATATCCCATAAACACACCCTTGGCAAAGGCAAAGTCAGTAAAACAGATTGTCTCACATGTGATTCTGGCAACAGGGAGCGAATCCAAGCTTTTTAGCTATAGCAGAGATACAGCAACTTACACAAACAGCTTTAAAACCCCAATAACTACTGAAAGCTAAACTAAACCTGCTTCTGTGGGAGCCTGACACCACCCGTTCAGGCTGCTTCAATTGTTAAAACTTTAAAAAATAACCTAAGGCCTCACAAGCTGTTTACTTTATTGGCTTGGAGGACACAGCTCAATACCTACGGCTGAAAATCTCTCAGAAAAAAAAAGACAAAAAACACCAGCCATAGTAATATCAGAGAGTTTTTTTTCAGGTTGCTGACCCGTGACCAGTAGGGTTCCACATAAATCAGTGCAGAGATCACAATATATATTAATGACTAGGAGGTAGGAAGTGAATGTGCTGGAGCCAGTTTTGCAGTTGATACAAGAAAAGGTGGAAAGGCAGATTGCAAGAGGGATTCAGACAGTTCACAGAGAGATATTGATAGGTTATGTAAGTGGGCAGCAAATTGGCAAATGGAGTATAATGTTGGAAAATGTGAACTGGAAGGGAGAACAAAACAACTGAGTCTTATTTAAATGAGGAAAAATTGCAAAAAGCTGCAACACAAAGAGACTTGTGCACAAAGTCTTTGTCTTTTGGCATTTTGATTATGTGGAGAGTCTTTTATAGACCAATGTCCCCATGATGACAGGATCTTGTTGAACCCATACAGTTGAGTAAATTTCTTAAAATCTCTGATGTGAACAGGGTGCCATTGTCACATGATAGTCTTTCAGGAGTCTCTTTCTCAGAACTGGTACTTGAGATGATTGTTGCGGGTCTCAAGGTTTGCACTTTCCAGATGCAAGGGATTTTGAGTCGCAGTCTGTGACTCTGAGATACTTGATTATGTGTGATTTAATGGGCTCCAACAGTATGCCATGGTTTGGATGGTCCTTCTGATGTCATAACCCAAATGAGAAGACTGCACAAATAATTGAACTCCACTATTCCACAAGCCTTCACAAAGTATAAGAAAACAACTTAAACCAGCTATCAAAATGATCAACATTCCTGACCTGGGACAAAAGCAACTCACACCAGGTTTAGTCATTAACAAGAAAATACTTATTTTTTTCAATAAATGGCAATTTAAAAATAAGATTACTAATATATTACTTTGTGACTTAAATTATAGCCCTTTAAAATCTAAAATACATACACATTCATGGAGCCATTGTTAAAAATCACACAACACCAGGTTATAGTCCAAAAGGTGATTGGACTATAACCTGGTATTGTGTGATTTTTAACTTTGTCCACCCTAGTCCAATGCCGGCACATCCACATCATACAGTCATAGAGGCATAGAGCTATACAGCATGGAAACAGACCCTTTGGTCTAACTCGTCCATGCTGACCAGATATCCTAAATTAATCTAGTCCCATTTACCAGCGTTTGGCCCCCTTCCTATTCATGCACCCATCCAGATGCCTTTTTAAAAGGTTCATTCAGAAAGAAGACAGACAAAAGACAGATAGTTTGACACAGATACAGGTCACTTTGTGCATTTTGTAAAAGCGAATTCATTATAACATGATTGATGAATTGGAGACACTGTTTCTAAAGCATGAACTTTTAAAGCGTGTACTGGTTATAACACAATTCCAGCCCAATTTGTTTAAATGGTGCTGCTGCTGCTATGCGATTTTCTATGGGATTGCATGAGAATGGAAACACCGCGTTATAGCAGAACTGACTGTACTATGGGTGGAAAGATATGGTATGGAAATGCCATTTCTATAGATCAGAAGTCTAAATCACAAGGTTGGGTTGTAGTTTCTGATAGTTCTTTTGATGTTAGCAAAGATGCCAGGGTACTGTCTGTTAAGTGATGGTCATTCTACTGTTTGATAGTTAATCAGGTGGACCTAGGTCTTTTCTTTGTATTTGAGTTCTTTCTTTTAGATTTCCAGACTGTTTTTGCATCACACAGAGAGAAGGAAGAGAAATGTTTTCTATTTGTTGGCTCCAGACGTTTCTGGCAACTGTGCCTCTCACAGATCTGAAGAAAACTATGGCTGGACTCATTGTCGTCAGACAGTTTATTTTGAAGTTAAAATCTTGTGGTGCCTCTGTGATCTTATGTGTAAGTGTGGCTTCATGACTAACAGCTAAAGCTCAACAAGTATGGTCCTAAATTTACAGAGAGACCAGATCAGGGTGTGAAAGGAAGAAGTAAAACTAGACTGCTGAGCAAGGAAAATTGCTGATGCTAAAGATTCTTTGATATCCGTGGTTGCAAAAGAGTTCAAATAAGACTGATAAGAGGAACCATAGACACAGATGTCTCATGTTTACGTGAACTCTTGGACAAATGAGCTCAGGACTATGAGGGTCTTGTGCAAGGGATGCATGATGCTGAACACTCTGGAAAACCCTAAAAAAACGCAAATAATGAAAGCACGTTGATGACATTGACAGTGACAACACGAGTGGCAATGTGAAACAAATTGTCACAACGGGGAGACCCTCAGGTCAGAACTCAGAGAAGACTATGACTCATCCAAGGGAACCTGCCCAATTCATCATGTATGGACAGTAGGTAGATTCTAGTCAATCAGTTAGATAATGTGTTGATGTGTGTTTTCTAGGAATGTAAGAATTACTATTAAATGGAAGTTGCATTAGATTCTAATTTGCCAGTCTGTCCTTTACTTGTCATGAAATTTTAGATGTTAGCAAAAAGAGAGGACAATACTGGACTAGCTGGCCATCATAGAAGATGAGTTGCCTGATTGGGGCTGTTAATCTGGTTCCATCAGGGAGCCCTGGCTGACATATACAAAGGGTGAGTATTAGGGATACTGACACTCTGGTACCTGACTCTTAATGAGACTGACCTAATGCCAAGGAATGTGCTTGAGTAAATAAAGGGTGACTTGGTGAGAGATACTCGCGTCTGTGGAGTTATTTTATAAAAGCACTCTTTAACAATCTTACTGCTCCAAAAAACAGCACAGTCTTGAACAGCTGCAAATGTACGGCAATTGAATTTTCAAGTTGCAATTTTAGCTTTGTATCACTGTCTGACATTCAATCTAGTTTATAATCTAAAAAAAACATATACGTTTCCCCTTACATGTGTTATGGACCAGGCCAGACCCCCTCAAAACAGTTCAAGAAAGTAGCCCAGACCCTAACTTTGCTCGTTGTTTTAAGCAGGTGTAACATGGATATTCAACAGGGGTTGCAGCTGGTCAAACCAATTAAATTTAAACAAAACAGAATTTGTTTACAAGATTACTGAATCAAACACAAACAAAAGAGAACAGAGTACAGAATAACTTAACCAATGCAACAACCCAACAGATCATCCCAACTTAATGATGCTGTTCCCAATAAACAAAGAGCAAAGAAAATTTACAGACCAGGAACAGGCCCTTCGGCCCTCCAAGCCTGAGCCGATCCAAATCCACTGTCTAAACCTGTCGCCAAATTCCTAAGCATCTGTATCCCACTGCTCCCTACTTACTCATGCATCTGTCCAGATGCACCTTAAATTAATCTACCGTGCCTGCCTCTACTACCTTTGCTGGCAACACGTTTCAGGCACCTACTACTCTCTGTGTAAAGCACTTGCCGCATGTATCCCCCTTAAACGTTTACCTCCCACCTTGAAAGCGTGACCTCTCATTATTGAATCCTTCACTCTGAGAAAAAGCTTACCCTGCCTACCCTGTCTATACCCTTCATGATTTTGTAAACCTCAATCAGGTTCCCCCGCAATATCCTTTTTTCAAATGAAAGCAATCCTAACCCACTCAACCTCTCTTCTTAGCTAGCACCTTCCATACCAGGCAACATCCTCATAAATCTTCTCTGCACCCTCTCCAAAGCACCCACATCCTTTTGGTAATGTGGAGACCAGAACTGCACACAGTATTCCAAATGCGACCGAACCAATGTCTTGTACAATTTTAACATGACCTGCTAGCTCTTGTAGTCAATACCCCATCCGATGAAGGCAAGCATACTATATGCCTTCTTGACCACTCAATCCATCTGTGCAGCCACCTTCAGGATACAATGGACCTGCACTCCCAGATCTCTCTGCTCATCAACTTTTCCCAAGGCTCTTCCATTTACTGTATGATTCGCTGTAGAATTAGACTTCCCAAAATGCATCACCTCACATTTGCCTGGACTGAACTCCCCATCTGCCACTTCTCCGCCCAACTCTCCAGTCTATCTATATTCTCTGACAGTCCATTATGCTTTCTGCTACTCCACCAATCTTCATGTCATCTGCAAACTTGCTGATCATACCAACAGTGTCCTCTTCTAGATCATTTGTGTATATCACAAACAACAATGGCCCCAGCACTGATCCCTGTGGAACACCACTGGTCACCTTTCTCCATTTCGAGAAACTCACTTCAACTCCTACTCTCTGTCTCCTGTTGCTCAACCAGTTCTTTATCCACCTAGCTAGAACACCCTGCACATCATGTGACTTCACTTTCTCCATTAGTTTACCATGGGGAACCTTATCAAGCACCTTACTAAAGTCGATGTATATGACATCAACAGCTCTTCCTGCATCTAACAACTTGGTCACTTCCTCAAAGAACTCTATTAAATTGGTAAGGCTTGCAGCATTCCCCATAAATACCCATTGGCACAAAAAGAAAAATCAAATGCAGGGTCTTACAGGAGAGAGAGAGAGATGGCAGCATGGAACACCCTCTTCCATGTCGCAGTTTCTTGGATCACTAGCCTCGAAACTACCCAAACCAAACCAAACCAGAGAAAAGCTGAGCTGGGAGAACTGACCACTCCCCTTTCATTGTACAAGTTTTTTTTAAACTTAAAAACCTTTTGCCTGAGGCAGTATCTGTTAGTTATATTCAAATTAGTCCTAAAACCCTTCAATCCTAGACTTTTCCAAACCATGTCTTTATGACTTCCTGAAAAAAAAGGACAACATAACCTTGTTAAAGGAACAGTGTCATCACATATGGAGCTATCGTTTCCTCTTCCTGCTGTGTACTTCTGTGCTTCTGGCATTCATGACATGAAGATACATATTTTCAATATCTTGGTAGATGCCTATTCAGTGCACAGCTGATCTGGCTTTAAGGTAACATGTTTTTGTCAATACCATGTGATCTTCATGCATGCCCTATAGAAGTTCTTCCTGCATCTTTTTGGGTGTGCTTATTCTGGCCATAAGGTCTTCCTGTGGTGACAACTAAGAGGTGTCTGTCACCAAGACTTTTCTTCCTTGACGATGTGCCATGATGGAATAATTCTGGGGCTTCACAAGTACTCTCATGTGCAATAGATTCTTCTGACCTCTGTGGATCTAACCCTACTCCATCACGAAGTATCTCACATAGAGTTGTTTGTGGAATGTCACAAATCCATGCACCACTCCCAACAGCTCTCTTTTGATGTTTGCATATCCGGTTACAGCTGAGGTTAGAGTTTTGGAGCTGAACTCTATTGGTTTTCCTTCTTGTGTTTAAGCTTCTCTAAGTCTTCTGGTAGAAGCATCTACCTACAGAGTGATGGGTTCTTTCTCTCACTGGAGGAAGTGCTTGTTTCTTGTATATTACCATTTTGAGTTTGTTGAGGTTGCTCTCATGGGCCTTGGAAAACTGTGTTATACCTTTTCTATCCTCAGTTCCTGTAGGTTTTCAATGTGTTCTGTCACATGCAAGAGGTTAAGCTAAAGCAATGTATTAGTTCCCTCTTTGGGCTTCCATTCCAGAGATAGCCAGGATTCTTTCAGGCATCAGTTTGATTCCCTCATGTGTGTATATCATTATGGAGAACCGGCATTCTGTCATTTTTGCAATGCACCGATCTGGGTTTAACTTGATCGCAATGTTACTGGTTCACTCCATGGCTTCATGAAGATGGTTGTCATGATATTTCTTATTTGCATCATATCTGGATAATACCTGCTATGCTAACTGCTCCTGTATGGCATTTCTGTTGCCTGCTAGAATTGATCCATGAGTTAGAGGAGCCGCTGTTGGACTGGGGTGGACAAAGTCAAAAATCACACAACACCAGGCCAACCACCCGATGAAGAAGCAGCGCTTTGAAAGCTAGTGCTTCGAAATAAACCTGTTGGACTAAAGCCTGGTGTTGTAGAATTGATCCAGGCTCACTTTAAGGTGAATAAGTGAATGTAAACGTTTGCGCTGTCCATGTAGTGTGTTGAACATTGTCAACAATAAAGATTCTACATCTAGCTTCGTGTTCCAGTAAGCATGTCTGACATCAAACATGCTGAAAATTTTACTTCTGTTAGTGTTGTTGTGATCTCTTCTAATGCTGGAATAGGTGGTGGTCCCTCTTACTGATTTTAAGATCTTTGGGATCCAGTGAAATTCTTGGCTGTCCTTTTGGCTTTCCTGTTACAATGCTGGAACACAGTCAATCTTTAGGTTCCATGACTCTGACGATTGTCTTTTTTGTTTCCATTTCACTTTCAAACATTTCTCATAGTTCTGTTGAGATCTAATGTCGGACTGAGAACTGGTTTTATTGCTGGTTCAATGGTGATGTGCTATACAACATCTTCAAAGCAATCAATGGTTTCATCGAAGCACTCTGGGCACATTCGCACCAGATCTTCTTTGCATCTGATCACAGAGTATTTTTCAACGGGTGTAATATCTTCACTGGTCTGTATTGCTTTCATTACCTCATAGTTTACTGAGTTAATTTAGAATTCTTCACAACTGTTGAACCCCAGAATAGCAGGACGGTTTTTAGTGGCATCTTTTCCTTCGATGTTTTCTGATATTTTATGAGCAGGATGATGTCATCAACTATCACCGGAGACTTATTGTGGATTTCTTTCTCACCGTCGAACCAGTTGTTTGAATTTTGTTTCTTGGAACTGCTGCTTCCTACCTTTTCATGCATTTGCATAGTTCTTATTTTTATCATAAACTATCTGAAATGTATCATCATCATCATCATTCAAAGTATGAATATTTCGGTGTATTTCCTACATACTTGCCCAGTTGTCCAGGCTCTGGATACTTGTCTGACCCCTTGTTCCTTTGACCAGCACATCTTTTTTCCCAATGATTGGCCATTCCACAAACTCTGCACGTTGATCCATATGAGGGACATTTCTTTATGTCTTTGAATTGTTTCAGTTTCTGCACATCCTACTGCAGTGATTGTAACAGGGTCAGCTGGCTGGACTTCATAGAACATGAGTTCCCCGACTATGGCTGTCAACCTGGTCCAATCAGGGAGAACTGGTTGAAAGAAAGTGTGAATGGTCGAGATATTGAGACCCCCAAATGCCTGAGAGGCAGTGCTGTTGTCAAAGGTTATGCATTTGTAAATAATGGGTGATTGATGATGGGACACTGGCGTCTGAAGAGATATTTCACTTTCTCTTAGTTTGGTGCACATTGTTTAGTTGCTGGTTCATTGCATCAACCCTGCTGCTTTTCTATTAGTTTAACTGGAAGCTAAGTCAACATCTTTACCAGTCTGCTTGCAGCTTCAGGTGTGCTGTCAGTATGTGAAGTTGGCAATATTGCAAACTGGTCCCATTAGTTTCACACTGCCCACATCTCACAGTGTACACAACTCCAAATCAGATCAATCAGCCTTACCTCTCTGAACTTAAACTTACATTTTATGGCTGCATTTTTTCAGTCATGTTGCAAAATTCTCAATGGATCATTTGTCTCTTGTTGGATCTGTTGCGATTTGCACCGGTGCATACAATAGTTTGTACATGTTAATATGATGATTTGTACCTGTGTATTAGATTAGATTACTTACAGCGTGGAAACAGGCCCTTCGGCCCAACAAGTCCACACCGACCCGCTGAAGCGCAACCCACCCATACCCCTACATTTACCCCTTTAACCTAACGCTACGGGCAATTTAGCAAGGCCAATTCACCTGACCCGCACATCTTTGTGACTGTGGGAGGAAACCGGAGCACCCGGAGGAAACCCAGGCAGACACGAGGAGAATGTGCAAACTCCACACAGTCAGTCGCCTGAGTCGGGAATTGAACCCGGGTCTCTGGCGCTGTGAGGCAGCAGTGCTAACCACTGTGCCACCGTGCCGCCCACCATGCGATGGCTTGAAACTGTGGATACGTTAATTTGTACCTGTGAACACAATGATGTGTACCTGTGGATATGATGGTTGGTACCTGTGGATATGATGGTTTGTACATATGGATATAACTGGTTTGTACCTGTGGATATGATGGATTGTACCTGTGGATACGATAGTTTGTACCAGTGGATATGATGATTTGTACCTGTGGATACAATGGTCAATACCTGTGGAGACTGTAGTTTGTACCTGTGGATATGATGGTTTGTATCCGTGGATACAATGGTTTGTACCTGTGGATATGATGGTTGGTACCTGTGGATATGATGATTTTGTACCCGTGGAAATGATGGTTTGTACCAGTGGATACGATGGTTTGTACCTGTGGATACATTGGTTTGTAACTGTGTATATGATGGTTTGTACCTATGGATATGATGATTTGTACCTGTGGATATGATGATTTATACCTGTGGAGACTATGGTTTGTACCTGTGGATACAATGGTTTGTACTT